>NC_090740.1:126783714-126791214 GCF_036898095.1 Palaemon carinicauda | reverse complement strand
TTTAGAACTGTATCAACTACGCACAACTACAAGTTAATAAATTGTGCTAAATTTCGCTGTAATGAGGAGATTAAATTTATGTACACAAACTCGACGGTAAAGTTTCATGGGATTATAGAAGAGCTTATCAAACTTCACTTATGTATAACAAAATATCTCGAGTAGTTAGTCGTTTAGACAAGAGACAGGTACACGATGACTTTGGAAGGAGAGGGACAAGAAATAATTGAAGAGAGGAGAAACAGGAAGCGATTTGGAAGAGATTGGGGATACATTTTACAGGAAGAAGATGAAAAAGACAAAATTAAATGCATAGGGGAAAATCATACCTTATGGAATCCTATAGACGTGCATCACACCTATGATAATTGACTGACAAGAGAAATATTTCATATACTATAAATTAATAAAAATATGGTATATTCTGACACTGGAAATGCTTGGAATGGGCGAGTGGGAGGACAAATGTTGGGACTGATAAGAATGGAAGGACAAATGTTGGGTCCTATAAGAATGGAAGGACAAATGTTGGGACCGATAAGAATGGAAGGACAAATGTTGGGACCGATAAGAATGGAAGGGCAAATGCTGGGACCGATAAGAATGGAAGGGCAAATGCTGGGACCGATAAGAATGGAAGGGCAAATGCTGGGACCGATAAGAATGGAAGGGCAAATGCTTGGACCGATAAGAATGGAAGGGCAAATGCTGGGACCGATAAGAATGGAAGGGCAAATGCTGGGACCGATAAGAATGGAAGGGCAAATGCTGGGACTGATAAAAATGGAAAAATGGAAGGGCAAAGGTTGGGACTGATAAGAATGGAAGGACAAAGGTTGGGACTGATAAGAATTGGAAGGACAAAGGTTGGGACTGATAAGAATGGAAGGACAAAGGTTGGGACTGAAAACAATGGAAGGACAAAGGTTGGGACTGAAAACAATGGAAGGACAAAGGTTGGGACTGAAAACAATGGAAGGACAAAGGTTGGGACTGAAAACAATGGAAGGACAAAGGTTGGGACTGAAAACAATAGAAGGACAAAGGTTGGGACTGAAAACAATAAAAGGACAAAGGTTGGGACTGAAAAGAATGGAAGGACAAAGGTTGGGACTGAAAAGAATGGAAGGACAAAGGTTGGGACTGACAAGAATGGAAGGACAAATATTGGGACACAAGAATGGAAGGGCAAATGCTGGGACTGATAAGAATGGAAGGGCAAATGCTGGGACCATTGAGAATGGAAGGACAAATGTTGGGACCGATGAGAATGGAAGGACAAATGTTGGGACCGATGAGAATGGAAGGACAAATGTTGGGACCGATGAGAATGGAAGGACAAATCTTGGGACTGATAAGAATGGAACGACAAATCTTGTGACTGATAAGAATGGAACAACAAATCTTGGGACTGATAAGAATGGAAAGACAAATCTTGGGACTGATAAGAATGGAAAGACAAATGTTGGGACTGAAAAGAACGAAAGGGAAAATGTTGGGACTGAAAAGAAAGAAAGGGAAAATCTTGGGACTGATAAGAATGGAAGGACAAATGTTGGGACTGATAAGAATGGAAGGACATGTTGGGACTGAAAAGAACGGAAGGACAAATGTTGGGACTGAAAAGAACGGAAGGACAAATGTTGGGACTGAAAAGAATGGAAGGACAAATGTTGGGACTGGAAAGAATGGAAGGACAAATGTTGGGACTGAAAAGAATGGAAGGACAAATGTTGGGACTGAGGTATCTGAAATGTTTGGACATAATAGAGAAGAATATATATGTTTTGAATTGAAGAGAACTGTTTGGTCTGTGGAGGAAGGAGGGGTTCAGAGGTAACAATGGCGGTGCACAGTCATCATCATATATCTAAGGAACGACCTCGAGCGAGTAATTTAACGTGAGAGTTTTGCAAAACCGCGGAAGAAGATCATCAGTCAAACATTCTCGAGGTACACATTCCCCGCTCTAGTTGTTATCTCCCACCTCATAACAACGTACTGGGGCCTCTTCCTGCAATATCTATTGAAGAGTGATAATGTTTGGTTCTTCCTGTAGCTATACAGTAATTTCCCCAATGTGATTAAGAGGGTTTCGTTCTTACTTTCAAAAGAAATTAAGATCAACAACCATATTTACACTCGCAACAATGCCACATGTTTGAGCGTGGTTGGAGATACAGTATAAGTTGAACCAAGTTACACTAACTACTTTTGAGGTCATAATAATAATCATAATAATAAATAATAATAATATAATAATGATGAGAAGAAGAAGAAGAAGAAGAAGAAGAAGATCCTAAACAAAAATTTTTCCTTCTGATTATTGTACTCGCCGCTGATTATTACGAAACGGGGGGGGGGGGGGATTATAACTTTCATCCAATCAGATGACATCTTAGAATAATCTCAAGGACATACGACAAAAACGTCAGGGTCCATTGTTACGATGAGACTTCCCCAAATGGCGTAGGAATACAAATGGACTTAATCATTTCAATATTAAAAAAGTAACAAGTCGATATACCACTTAGACTTAGGATACAATTAATTTAGGACAACTGAAAATGTCTTCATAATAATGAACACATGGAATTATAACTCACGTGCGTGTATGTATGTATGTATGTATTTATGTATGTATACATCTATATATATATATATATATATATATATATATATATATATATATATATATATATATATATAAATATATATATATATATATATATATATATGTATATATATATATATATATATATATATATATATATATATATATATATATATATATAAATATATATATATATATATATATATATATATATATATATATATATATATATATATATATATATATATTTCTTGAGAGAGAGAGAGAGAGAGAGAGAGAGAGAGAGAGAGAGAGAGAGAGAGAGAGAGAGAGAGAGAGAGAGAGAGAGAAAGGGTCAAAATTGAGTAAAATAGAAGGATTGGTATACCCACGAGCACATCGTTTAACTGCTCGCTTAATACTTTCAAATCTTATTAAAGACCACAATTAATAAAAGTTCAAATTATGTCATTACAGTCAATAGGCAAACCACTATATAATTGATACTATACAGATGAGTGACTGCGCATTATCTGGTATCCAAACTTCAATGGTCATTGATGACAATTTCAATTTAATTACGAAAAAACTTGAAAAAAAAATTAACAAGCGATGACTTTTTTTTTTCTTTTTTAATTCCGGTTAATGAGGAAACCACGAAGGGGTAAGGTGGAACCTTTAAAAAAAAAAAAAAAAAAAAAAAAAAAAAAAAAAAAAAAAAAAAAAAAAAAAAAACTAAAGTTTGGGGAGATTGGAAAGCTCGGGGATACATGAGAATAACAATTCCCAAGTTTGGTAGACTAAGAAACATTTGCCTAACCGTACTGAATGTGAGGTATCAAGAATCTACGCCTGACAATCAAATACACATGCCATTCATTAAGCGGGGTTTACACGATCGAACGGTTCGTCGAACCCGGTTGCCGAACCTGCTTGTCAAACTGTTCGAAGAGGAAGAGGTGGAGTCAGCCACAAATACATAAGGTTTGGAGAGAATGAAGTCAGGCGAGAACAGACTTTCTTCGAAACGTTCGACGAGCGCGTTCGATTACTTCAAATACTCGTCTGTCGAACCGCGTTCGACGAACCGTTCGACCATGTAAACCCGCCTTTAGAGCTATTTCCTTCATCTGCTTTCTCGTGTCAGCTCTTCTAGACGATCAAAATCTTGCACAATATTTAGCATTGCCTTTTTTTTTTTTTTTTTTTTTTTTTTTGTCTGAGGAAATTTACTGACGTCAGCAACTATTCCGTAAATAACTTTGTTTTTATTGAAAAATTCGTTTTTAACACTCGCCTGCACAATTAACAAATGCAAGATCTGCCGGCAGATGTTGATTGTGCAGTTGAATAAATGTATCATTTGGGACCCATGGATCCAATTGGATATTCTATCGTGAGGGAAGTGAGAATGATAGCCAACAAATTAACAACTATGGTCTCTATGGACACATTTTTATTTAATTTACTTCTTGCCAAATTAAAAATAATCTGTTTAAGAATGTCCTGTTTTTTGAAAGTTTTATATGTAAAATGTATCTTTATGAATTCAAATCACGGATTCAAAAATTAATAAAATACTACTTACGTTAAGTAGCTACTTAGTTTAAGCATGTATACAATATATACACGAAGAGGCAAACCAAAGCATGTATACAATATATACATGAAGAGGCAAACCAAAGCATGTATACAATATATACAGGAGGCAAACCAACACATATACAATATATACATGAAGAGGCAGACCAATACGAAATCATCCCAAAAACCTTGAATAAACCAAGAAAATCCAAATATTCGTTAATTTCAAAAGCAAGAAATTCCAAATACTTGTAGATTTCAATGTCAAGTGTAATATTACCATTACTGCATTTATTACTAATTCCCTACACATTCTAGAATTCTTGGCAAATCCTCGCAGGTTGCAACCCCGACGTTAAAACATGCTCTAAGTGCTGAAGAAATCTTCACTAAATCCCAGAGACACGAGGAGATCTCGTATCTGTACAACTGTTTCCTCAGACACCGTGCAGAGAGATTACGAGACAAACCTGGTGGTCTGACCCACAGTCTATCTGTATTGACTTTGGTCTGACCAACATCACACTCGATTAACACTAGATATATTACAAGAAACAAAAACAACAAAAAAAGCTATGAACAGTAACAGGTTTTAAAAGTCCCCAACAAATTCTATGAGAGAATCATTAGTAATTCAGAATTAAATAATACCGATGAGTGAAAAATTATTGATTTGAAAGCTGAAGATAGAGACGACTGGCGAAATCTAACCGAGGCCCTTTGCGTCAATATGCGAATTATTGATTTGAAAGCTGAAGATAGAGACGACTGGCGAAATCTAACCGAGGCCCTTTGCGTCAATAGGCGTAGGAGATGATAATGATGGAATGGATGTGTACAGTTGTCTTTGAAACCACCAAACTCATTCTGAGCGATTTAGCAATGTATACAATGAATGGCAGTACGCGCAAAGATAAACAAACAAACGGCTATCCCCCGTGACCAATACAAGCGACAGCGACCGAATGTTAATGTCCAAAGTGAATTTCGGCGATGGAGAATACGATACAGAAGGGCTCGATGCTTACGCCTTTTTACCTCCTAAACACTTTTAACAAAGTTAAGATCCAGCGTTTTCGGTGGCCAATACAATCAGGGTTTAAACTTTTGAGGTAATTTTCACGGTTTCAAGGTAATTCCAGGTAATTTTGGTTTTACTAGCTTAAAATTTAAGGAAATTGGAAAAAAAGTGTTTAGGTAATCTAAGGTAAAAAGCAGCAGCATTTAAGATAAGGGCCACATGACACAACTTGAGCATGTGCGTAGTAGCTTTAATCCACTACTACTACGCACAAGCTCGTTTAAACCTTGAATGCAATGAACCCACATGAACTGTGAAATGAACAGGTCTTTAAAATAAATATATGTTCTTATTGGCCTTAGCAGTAAATTAGTTCTCCATGTGGCTAGTCACATATACTGGGTCGCCTAGCTATCTGGGTACAGAAATTGAATGAAAACACAAATTTATTCTAGCAGCTAAGGATGAGTTGCCCTTTTAATGACTAATAGGCATATAGAGAAATTCTCTCTCTCTCTCTCTCTCTCTCTCTCTCTCTCTCTCTCTCTCTCTCTCTCTCTCTCTCTCTCTCTCTCTCTAACACGTATATATATATATATATATATATATATATATATATATATATATATATATATATATATATATATATATATAGTAATATATATATATATATATATATATATATATAGTAATATATATATATATATGTATATATACACACATATATATACATATATACACACACATATATGTACATATATACACATACATACACACTCATTATATATATATATATATATATATATATATATATATATATATATATATATATATATATATACACACACAGATAATATGGCTATAGAGACACTAGACAGCTATCTTGAAAAGGGCAAGTAGAAAAACACGAATAAGGGCATAGCTATGCCGAGAACTACAGTACGTGCCTAGAACAGTAAGGACTACAGCGATCTTTTAAGGACTCCAGTTGCATGACTAGGATACCTATGAAGTACATACTCAGAAACGAATAAAAATCGATGACAGCAAGGGCTTAGGGGAGTCTTAAAAATAGTATGGGCGTCTGGTTACTTCTATTACATGCAATGTTAAAAAAAATCCCTTTCTTTACCTGCTACTTGCAATTACTATTATTATCATTATCATTATCATTATTATCATTATCATTATTATCATTATCATTATTATCATTATTATTATTACTTGCTAAGCTACAACCCTAGTTAGAAAAGCAGGAAAATAACCCAGTGTGGAAAGGTAACGATGAAAAATAAAATATTTTATGAAGAGTAACATTAAAATAAATATCTCCTATATAAACTATATAACTTTAACAAAACAAGAATAAGAGAAAGAAGATAAACAAGTGTCCTCAAGTGTACCCTCAAGCAAGAGGACTCTAATCCAAGACAGTGGAAGACCATGGTACAGAGGCTATGGCACTACCCAAGACACAGGTTTGATTTTTGAGTATCCATCTCCTACAAGAGCTGCTTACCAAAGCAAAAGAGTCTCTTCTAATCTTACCAAAAGGAAAGTAGCCATGAAATCTAAATAAATTCCGACTAATGTACATGACTATTCAATTAATATCAATCTAATAATCGCACCATAAAAAGATTCCTTAGATAAGGCGTGTGATTAAATTAATTCAGAAGGTGCAATGCTTATAAATAGTAATGACGATTTGAATCATCGTTTAAAGAATACTAATTCTTATTCCATCGTAAGCTTTGCATGAGAACAAGAGAACTTTGCTGATCGCACTTACAACTTTTCTCAAAGTACTTCTTACATGGCATGTTTAAATCAGGAGGGAAGACTCTTCCATATATACATTCTCCAACCAACAGTCAAGTAATTGTTGGCTGTAATTTAGCACAACACGCGAGGGTACAAAGAGTATTAACTGTAAAGTCATGGCAAACTTTGGTAGTATAATGATGCATACCCTATTTCCTTTAAATTTATGACATTTTCTTTTAACGTTTAAATAATTTGTTTTGCAATTTGTCGCCATAATAGTATAATTTTCGAGACATACAGGAATTCATTGCATGTAAACTTATCGCACTTATTCCATGTGTATAAAACTTAATAATATAATAATCTTCATCATTATTGCTAACAACTTAAAAGTAGCTACGTCCGATTGTTACAGCAATAACAAGACTTAGAGATAGAAAATAAGCACACAAAATGAAACAGTTCTCTCGAGTATTCCTAGAGTAAAACCAGAAAAAAAATGTGTTTTAAACAAACTATTTCAGTGAAATTCTTC
>NC_090740.1:126766214-126771214 GCF_036898095.1 Palaemon carinicauda | reverse complement strand
GAGAGCACTGATTACATGCTAATTACATGTTACCTACCTGCAAGTAGCCTAGAACGCCATTACCAACTTTCACTTTCCTTTTTTTTTCCTTTTTTTTCAGACATGATGAATGTCTAAGCCATTCAAAAGAAGATCTAATATAACCAAACACACTGATATAAAAAGATAAAAAATTTTTTTTATTAAATAAACCTTACAGACCGCGTCCTAATTGGAAACTTTTATTTACGGTTTAGATATAATAACGATAATTTGTCATGGAGAGAAATTTAGATTTGAAAATTAATTTTATCTGCTATTTGTTTACAAGACCACGCACGCCACATACTGCCAAATTATGCAAAGCTATTGTTTTCCTCTGTTACTTTTTCCATAATTTAAAACAATTTTCCATATGGAAAAAAAGTTGAAATTATATATAAAATTATTGAATTATAAAAGAAAATAGCCTGGTTTCCTAACTAACTTCTGCTTGTTGACTATGGTTGACAATGTCAGTTCCAGGTCGTTTAGTGAGGAAACAAGGATACTTTTTTCTTTATTCTATAGTTTCTTATAGTTTGAATTATGAAAAAGTAAGAGGAAAACAATAGCTTTGCATAATTTATCAGTATATGGAGAGCGTGATCTTGTAAACAAACACCAGATATAATTAATTTTCAGATCTAAATTTTTCTCCATGACAATTATTATTATTATTATTATTATTATTATTATTATTATTATTATTATTATTATTATTATTACTAACCAAGTTACAGTTCTAGTTGGAAAAGCAGGATGCTATTAAACCCGAACTGATCTAAACAGGAAAAATAGCCCAATGAGGTAAGGAAATAAGTTAATAAAATCTAAATGAGAAGTAATGAGTAAAAATTATATATAAATTATCTTAAGTTCAGGAGCAACGTTAAAATGGATTCTGTCATATGCAAAAAATATGGAAAGAAACATTTTCAAATTGTTCAACATAAAAAAAAAAAAAAACATTTAATGGAAGTTTAAACTTCTGATGAAAACAAAAGCCTGAAATTGTCCAAAATAATAAGAAACTTTCTAAAAATAAAATTAAATAATTATTTCATTATGAAAAATATAAATATATATACATTATATAATATATATAATTATAATATACAATACATAATATAATTATAAATATATATATATATATATATATATATTATAATTATTAATTATATATATATATATATACATATATATAATATACATATATATATAATATATATATATAATCATAAACATACATATATAAGTATATAACATACGTAAGTAAGTATAAACATACATACATACATACACACACTCACACACACACACACACACATATATATATATATATATATACACACACACATTCTTCCTTTTCCCCGCAGCAATCAAAGTTCGACAACAAAACGTAATGAAAAAATCCTCTTCCTGCCATTGTAATCACTCACAACTTAATTCCGATGAGTCCGAAAGATAAGGTCGAGTGATTCCGAATGCAGTCAGTCCACACCTGAGCTCCCCGCAGGGGGACGAACGACGTGAGTCCAGGGGTGAGAATGACTTGCACTTAAAACAAACTCCCGTTCTTTGCCCACGCCAAGACCAGTCGGGATTAGAGATATGCAGTCACTCCTAAATTTATCGAGAAGGGATGACGAGGGGAGATGTACTTTCTGCCACTGCTATTTTCCTTTACGGTGGTTTTAAAGAGATTGTAAAATTAGTGAATAGCGGAAAATAAATTATTATGTAAACAACATACATACATACATACATACATACATACATACATACACACACACACACACATATATATATATATTATATATATATAATATATATAAAGTAAATATATACACGTTATATATATATTATATATATATATACATACATGTGTATATATATACATACACACATTATATATATATATATATATACAGTATTACATAAATATTATATATATATATAGTATACATACACACACATAATATATATAAATATATATATTATATATATATATACATACATACATACATGTGTACATATATAACATACACATATATATATATATATATATACAGTATACTAAAATATATATATACATACACACATATATATTATATATATATATGGATTACTACAACCTCAGAAGCTCTACTCAACACGCATGAAATGACAAGCAACTAAAAAAAATCTATTAGACTTTGAAAAAACCACAGGATTAATCACAGAGCTAAAGAGTTACATGAATTTATTAGGTTATATGTACTACTCACAACCATGAAATATTCAGTCAATATTATCATTCTGAAACTAAAACATAGAAAAATAACGCACAATTATATAAAATATTTATTATTTGATCTCATTTAAATAAAATGGACGGAGAACTGGCAAAAGAATGGGTATATACCTTCAGACTTCAGAATAAAAATATTCATTTTTTGTGAACATAAAATAAACCGCTGGAGTGGAACGGTTAATAATAAAATTAAAAGTGAACTTTATAATTAGAATCTGATCGACATTTATAAGTTTGATTCGAAGCACACTTCAGAATCCCAGCGATTCATTTTAATAATAATAATAATAATAATAATAATAATAATAAATGTTACTGTGTTTAAAATATTCTATGTTACTTGTTCATTATTTCTCATCCGTTTATTTATTTCCTTATTTCCATTCCTCGCTAGGCTATTTTTCCCTGTTTGGAGACCTTGGGCATATAGCATCTCGCGTTTCCAACTAGGGTTGTAGTAGTAGTAGTGACTGAAAAAAGGTAATATAAATCGAGGAACATAACTACAGGTACTATTTCCCTGTGAATAAGCTTAATATATATATATATTATATATATATATAGAGAGAGAGAGAGAGAGAGAGAGAGAGAGAGAGAGAGAGACTGTACAACAACTTTTCTACCAGAAATACAGCCACATAAAAGACTACAGTGAGGCTCAAAGCAACGCATAAAAAAGGGAGAAAAGGACACGCCAGGGATAAGCCTAACAATGCAATAGAGAGAGAGAGAGAGAGAGAGAGAGAGAGAGAGAGAGAAATTGCTTTGAAGTTTGTCTCTAGCCTATATAGGCTAGAGTTTTAGATCACGCAAAACTGTTAATAAAGAAATGCTTTTCTTCTTAGTTGGGGTTACTGTCAAAACATTTGACACGCACCATATCTCACAACAAAGCCATGTGAAGTAAACTAATACATAAGCAAATCACATAAGAACTCACATCACATTCTAAACCAGGACAATCTTCCTGTAAAAAAGCTTTCTGTAATATACATGAAAATATCAAGAACTAAAAGTACGAGAGAACATGATTAGTTTATAACCCAGTAGTTGAAGAGAAAAAAAAGGTAAAAGCTAGGAAAGGATTTTTCTTAATAGCTGGGCAGCTTAAGCTACTTATTCCTTAAGCTAAACGAATTAGGTGAATATTAACTTAAGGAAAATTCATCTTCCTTAACGCCATGCAAGAATAGGTTACCCTAATCTTTTTTCCAAAAACATGTAAACTGGCTTTGGCAAAATACTGATGGAAAAGTAATAAGATTAATTTAAGAATAATCCGTATAAAGGGCGACGGAGCTAATTTTTACCATGATAAATGACGCATCTGAAGCGACTTTAACGAATGTAATAACTGATTGTATTTTTATTTCGCAAAGTCAATCCACATGACAATGCAAATTTTCTAGTTCCTTACAACTGTATATTTCGACCATTATCCGAGACTTTGTTGTAAACACACCACACTAATTCGCTAATTTATTGGAAATTGTAATCTCGTATAATTTTTCTACAGGATTTAAGAACTACCAAAAGTTTCGAGATTCATTTCCCTTGCCTCTATTCGTTCTTATATACCTCTGATAAGTCTTTATAGTTTATATATGACATATCTGTTTTGACTTTGTTACTATTTGTAGAATGATTTATTGTTAATTTGTTCATCATTAATTTATTTCCTTATTTCTTTCCTCACTGGGCTATTTTTCCCTGTTGGAGCCCTTGGGCTTTTCCTTGGGGCTTATTAGCATCTTCCTTTTCCCAACTAGGGTTGTAGCTAGGCTAGTAATAATTAATAATAAGGGTGACAGGCAGCGGCTGTTAAGATCATATGTCGGACACCGGTAACCTTTTCACAGGTGGACGGTCCTCTCTCTAAGGGTCTAAGGAAACTTGCAATCTATTGCGATTCCGGTGGTCGCAAAAAAATCGTCTGGTGGGGTAGAGCAAGAGAGAAGGGATAAAGGTAAAAGATAAAAACAGATCTTTTGAAGAAACCAAATAGGGACCGAGGTTGCTGATCTGAATGACAACACCAGCCTGACAAAAAATGTGCAGAAAACTTTTCCCTCTATCGAGTTTATATACAGTAAAATACAAAGGATGATAGGATGCAATTGAGGCACCAAGATTATACAACAAGCGCACGCTAGACAGACGCAAGACTGATGATATTCAGGATTTCAAGAAGAAATGAAGACTTTCTTTTCTAAATGCTTCGATAAAGGTGGGTTAAAATCAACGCCGAATACGAAGGTACGATACTTTTAGTACCTAGGAATGTATACGACAAAAAATTATGCAGGTCCAATAGGGGCATAGGTTTCCCCTGTATAAGAACAGGAAACAACCCTTAAAGTACACAGAACTTGCACATCCTGTAGAGTACAGGGTTTAAATGTGTGATATGATCAGGAATACAGCCCTTAAAGTAAACAGATCTTTTAGGTCCTGTAGGACAATGAGTCCCCCTGTATATGATAGAACGAGGAAAACAACCATTACAATAAAGTAGAGTAAACAGATCTAGAAGGTCCTGTAGGATAATGGTTTCCCCTGTATATGATAGAACAAGAAAAACAGCCCTTAAAGTAAACAGATCTTGTCGGTCCTATAGGGTACAGGCTTCCCCTGTATGATAAATCCAGGAAAACAACCCTTAAAATAAATGTATAGTAAAAAGATC
>NC_090740.1:126753417-126765714 GCF_036898095.1 Palaemon carinicauda | reverse complement strand
CTGTAATTGTTCAGAGACTCTTTAGCTATGGTAAGCAGCTCTACTAAAAGGACACTGCAAAAATAAACCATTGTTCTCTAATCTGGGGTAGTGCCATAGCCACTATACCATAGTCTTCCACTGTCTTGGGGTCGAGTTCTCTTGCTTGAGGGTATACTCGAGCACACTATTCTACCTATTTATCTCCCTCTATTTTGTTAAAGTTTTTGTAATTTATATATGAAATATTTTAATGTTACTGTTCTTAAGATTTTATCTTATTTTTTTATTTCCTGGTTTACTTTCTTCACAGGGCTATTTTCACTATCTATTGGGCCCCCTGGATTTATAGCATCCTGCTTTTCCAACTAGGGTTGTAGCTTGGCAAGTAGTAGTAGTAGTAGTAGTAGTAGTAGTATATTATTATTATTATTATTATTATTACTATTATTATGTAGTAGTAGTATATTATTATTATTATTATTATTATTATTATTATTATTATTATTATGTAGTAGTAGTATATCATTATTATCATTATTATTATTATTATCATTTAGTAGTAGTAGTAGTAGTAGTATATCATTATTATTATTATTATTACGTAGTAGTAGTGCAATGTTTGAAATGTATCATAACCGTGGATACTAAAATTAGTCCGCACAAGTTTAATGAAAAAAAAAAAAAAAAAAACCAGAACGCTGGAAAGCACCAACGTGGTTATCAATAAGTCAAAAATTAAACACAGGCTAGAAGCAAACTGGAAAACATCTACAGAGGGTCTGGCGAGTGAAAGGATGAAGTGGATAATTGAGAGGAGAAGCAGATGATGAAAGAAAAAAATGCCAAGTGAAAGGGGAGATGGAGCAAGAAAATGAGTAGAAAAGGAGTAAGAGAAAAAATACATTGATAACTGAACGGGGAAACAGTAAAAGTGATGATTAAATAAAAGGTAAAAAGGGGGTCTAGAAAAAAAGTCTGCAATACAGTAGAAGAAGGGTTAAAAGGAGAGAGGTTAATAAGATAAAAATAGGAAAAGTATCAGAAGAATGAATGATAAGTAGAGGGAGAGGAGACGGAACATATCCGGAGAGAGTTGTTGAAATAGTAGGAAGAAATGGAATGGAGAAAAAGTTACTTAATTCTGGATAGTCCTTCTGTTAGAAGTATAAGGCATATTATACATACATAACATTCACATGTGTGAAAAAAGACTAAACATCTGAAATTTAATGTTTTTAAAACTCAATATATCAAAAAAAAAAAATACATCGATGAATCACTCAACTATCAATTTCTTACCCTACAATATCTATTATAGATCAATGGTATTATAAGATGACCAGTATCGATTTGGTAACGAGTGAAGTAAATGAAATTGATTCACGAGTTGAAATGTGTAAGAAAATATACTGAAAATAAAGACAGAAAAGGGGCAACGCCCCACCCCCCTAAAAAAAACCCACTCGGGACCACCACAACTAAGTAGGCTCGTTTGCCGGGCTATAAACCGAGTAAGAAACAGGGGTTAGAAAGAGTTAGACGGGAAGACGAAATAATCGTAGTGACCTCGAAAAGAACCAGGAGAGAGAGAGAGAGAGAGAGAGAGAGAGAGAGAGAGAGAGAGAAATGCAATTAACCCTCTTTATATTACATAGACTTTTAAATTTTTAACTATAATATAAGTGATTTGGATATCCCGTCTGAACGCTTAATAGCGAAAGCAGGGATACTTGATAAACCGTAAGACATAGACAGACATAGACAGAGAGAGAGAGAGAGAGAGAGAGAGAGAGAGAGAGAGAGAGAGAGTTTAATTTACGATTTAAGTCTTCGTTTAGACAACATTACTTGCCTTAATAAATTATATTCTAGCCAACCATTATCTCACGACCGATATACACAATATAGCTTAAAAGCATATAATGATACGATGGAAAAAAAAAAAACACCCCACAAGACTGAATAAAAAAAAACAAAAAATTCTGAAAAAAAAAATTTTTAGCTATTACGTAAAAAATACTTCGATTGGAGTTCTTCCCTGAAGAAAAAAAAATACCAAACCATTTAATAATTCGTTTAAAGGAAACTATAACAACCAAATAAGGAGAAATATTTCTTATATATAAAATCTGATCTTGCATTCTTACAGAAGATTCCAGTCACTATATTTGAACTGACAAGAAAGTTCCAATATTGAATTGACAAGAAACTGTCAGTCTCACTAGTAGCGTGATTCGTTGCCGTGATAGTGAAAAAGCTAGTCTATTTAATCTAGCACTGCCGTTTGTAAACACTGAACCCAGAGAACCACGCCTGGCGTACTGGTCCGTTTCAAACCTTACCCGAGATGAAATAGCTTGCTTAAACTAGACAAACCTTACATTATTGATATCACGAAGAGGGTTACCCCAAGGATTACCCTAGCTTCCTTATCATTATTATTATTATTATTATTATTACTTCCTAAGCTACAACCCTAGTTGGAAAAGCAGGATGCAATAAGCCCAGGGCCTCCATTACTATTATTTTTACTAGCCAAGCCACAACCAAAAGGGAAAATAGCCCAGTAAGGAAGGAAACAATGAAAAATAAAATATCTTAAGAACAGCAACGACACCTAAACTAATATTTCCTATATAAACAAGAAAAACTTTAACAAAACAGGAGGAAGAGAAATTAGATAGAATAGTGTGGCCAAGTGTATCCTCAAGCAAGAGAAATTAGATAGAATAGTGTGCCGAGTGTATCCTCAAGCAAGAGAACTCTAACCCGAGACAGTAGAAGACCATGGTACAGAGGCTATGCTTAGCTTAGATCAGTGGTTTCCATCCTTTATGTTCTTCTGTATATTTTACATAAGAAAAAAAAAAGAAACAATGAAATTGAAATTGTGATATAATTATAGTTCAATCTCATAACAGATTTCATCATGTATTGCGAAGTACTTGTTATTCTCCCAGATCAAATATAACCCCCTGAAGAGTAAAAATGTACCACTGGGGGTACATGTAATCCGGGTTTGGAACCCCTGGCTTAAATGAAAGATGATCATCCAAATTAAATGAAAACTAATTTTTAAAAAAATCTAATGCAGACTACTTAAAATCAACGCTGTTCTCAAAAACGAATCCGCAGGAACCGGTCTGGGCGAGTTCTTTATTGCTGGAATGATGAACCCACAAACTTTCCCTTAATACCCGTTTGATTAATTGTTCCCAGTGTTACCAACAACTGAGCAATCTGGATGTGGCTATTGACGTCTCGAATAATAGAACCATATGTACAGAGGGCTTCATTAAATCTGATACACTTCACGGAAGCTAGGGAGATATCTGACGGCTGTACTTGTACAGTGTCTGGTGTTGTTGTGTTCAGCAAGAGAAACTGTAGGTAACGCTGCCAGCAAACATGCTGAACCTGTAAAAACGTGATTTTCTTATTAATTTTACGAAGTGCTGTTAAGAAGCTAATATTTTTTCTACACAAAACTTCTCAAAATTAATAAAAATGCTTTTGATCATGTTTACCAGTTCAGTGACTTTCCTTTACAGGCAGCGTGACCAAGTTTCTCTATTGGTAAACAGCGTTACCGGCTACAATGCAAAGCTGCCAGATGTCACCTTAAGCTTCCCACGAAGGGTACCGGAATTATCAGAGCCAACTATACAGACTGGTTATAACATCGATAACTACCACTATATTCAATCGAAATTCATATCAGTTACTTTTTAAGTGACACAAAGGACATCGGTTTGATTTCACCAGTCATCTCTATCTTCATATTTTAAATCAATACTTCATTCATCATCATCTACTAAAAGCTTCATAGTCCTCAGCCATGTAGGTAGGTCTAGGTCTTCCAACTTTTTAGTGTCGTGCGAGCGCAGTTAAACGTTAGGTGTCTTGGGGACTGCGAAGAGCATGCCCAAATCCTCTCCATCTACCCCTCACCATGATCTCATCCACATACGGCACTCGGGTAATCTCTCTTAATAGAGATTCAAAGAAACCAAAAATATCCAATATGAATTTCGACAAGAAAAGACCCTTGCTGAAGCGACAGTAAACAACCAAACCGAATAAGGTAATATTTGTTTAATTTATACATATCGAGTATATATATATATATATATATATATATAACCATTTAACACAAAGTGTGTATAAATTGGCAAATTAAAAGAAAACTTTGGTCCTTTTATATAAAAAAAAAAATTTCTATTTAACCCAGCTGCAATTCACGGAAGTCGACTAACATCCAGGTAATTCACTAAAGTCAACAAATGCATACAAGGTTATATGGACAGCGCCAATATCGTCCCTTCTGTGTATGTTTCGAGATTAAAGAACTCTGATCCCTCTGTAAAGAGAGAGAGAGAGAGAGAGAGAGAGAGAGAGAGAGAGAGAGAGTGTGTGTGTGTGTTTCGTAAAACAATGTCCCTAAAGATCCCTTTGCAAATACACTTCCAAAGGCCATGCAACATTCAACATTTTACTTACGTATTCCATTATGACCGAAAGTCAATACCATTATCGGGAAATTTCATACCTGCAATGCAAGAAAGAAAAGTTAAAAATATACATACAGTATGTACAGTATATACTGCTTATCAGTTAAGACTAGTCTACATGGCATATCAGAATCAATATTTCACGTGTTAAATATCAAGTTCACCTTAAATGTTAAAACACCTCTTTCAGATATTAGTTTCACAATACCACTGCATCCGTGTTCATGCTTACTTAACCGTAAAATATATTTATTTTAAAAGATAGAATAATATTGGTCTTAAATAATATCAAAATAGCTAACAGTCTCTTTTAGGATCAGACCATTATCAACAGCAAAATAGATAACAATATTTTGCGCACTAGCATATCAATGAACATCAAGATGCAGTCCCCACAAATAACAGAGAGAGAGAGAGAGAGAGAGAGAGAGAGAGAGAGAGCATTGTCCTTGCCTTAATCTCTCTCTAGTGAATCTTAACGACGTGTAGGACGGTGTAGAGCGAAGAATTAGCTGGGACAGCAAAGATGGACATGGAGATAACAGAGCCTGCCTCTCTCTCTCTCTCTCTCTCTCTCTCTCTCTCTCTCTCTCTCTTTCTCTCTCTCTCTCTCTCTCTCTCTCTCTCTCTCTCTAAGTAAACAACCTCACAGACGGAACAAGAATACCCTTTCAGCGTTATTTTTGGAAATGACAGAGTAACTTTCTTTTTCTATGGGATGCATTAAGAAATGCTGAATAATGCCACCCTGATGATGATGATAAAAATAATAATAACAATTATAGTAGTAGTAGTAGTAGTAGTAGTAGTAGTAGTAGTAGTAGTAGTAGTAGTAGTAGTAGTAGTGATGATAAATAATAATAATAATAAATAAATAAATAAAACTTTCCACACTATTTCATGTTTTAGCAATTGCCTAACCTTCAGATCAACAATGTATTAGCATGTGCAATCACCCTCCTGAATAAAAGCAATTGCTTGAGTTTTGATTGAAGATGCAACAGTTTTCAACGATAGATAAGCTAGGGAAAATCTTCCCTTCCAAAGTGCTCTTTGTGGCTCTGACTGGGATCCCAAGAAGTTCGAAATTTCGAGCCGTGCTCACAGCTTGAAAGTTCGAACTTTGCTCGCAGCTGAAAAAAAGTTCGAAAGTTCGAACTTTGCTCGCATCTGAAAAAAAGATCAAAAGTTCGACCCTTACTCACAGCTTAAAAGTTCGAGCCCTGCCCACAGCTGGGGCTCACAGCTGAAAAAAAAGTTAAAGTTCGAGCTATGCTCACAGCTCGAAGAGTTCGAAAGTTCGAGCCCTGCTCACAGCTTGAAAGTTCGAACCCGCCCGCAGCTGAAAAAAAAGTTCAAGCCCTGCTCGCACCTAAAAAAGTTCATAAGTTCGAGCCCTGCTCGCTGCTCAAACAATGTGAAAATTTGAGCCCTACCTGCAGCTCAAAAAAGTTCATAGGTTCGAGCACTGCTTGCACCTCAAACAAGTTCGAAAGTTCGAGCCCTACTTACAGCTCAAAAATGTTCATAGCTTCGAACCCTGCTTGCAGCTCAAAAAAATTCGAATCCTGTTTGCGGCTCAAAAAAGTATGAAAGTTAAGTCCTGCTCACAGTTTGAAAAAGTTCTAAAGTTCGACCCCTGCTCACAACCCCCAAAAAGTCCAAAAGTTTGAGCCCTGTTCGCAGTTCGAAAAAGTTTGAAACTTCAAGCCCTGCTCACAGTTAAAAAAATAAAAAAGTTAGCCCTGCTTGAAGTTCAGAAAAGTTAGCAGTGATTGCAATTAAAAGAAAATTAGCCCTGCTTGCAATACAAAAAAAGGTTTGGGCCCTACTCGTAGCTCAATAAATTTCCAAAGTTCGAGCCTGGCTCGCAGTCTGAAAGTTCGAGCCTGGCTCGCAGTCTGAAAGTTCGAGCCTGGCTCGCAGTCTGAAAGTTCGAGCTTGGCTCGCAGTCAAAGTTCGAGCCTGGCTCGCAGTCAAATTTCGAGCCTGGCTCGCAGTCAAATTTCGAGCCTTGATCGCAACTCGAGAAAGCTAGAAAGTTCGAACCCACTCGCAGGTCGAAAAAGTTTTCTCCAGTGTTTGTGAACACTCATGTCCTAAGAATGGGAGTTTTGGAGAACATATGGCTCTACATGCTAAATTATCAGCAGCAATTGTGGTAGCATAATGGAAACTTCTCTACCAAGCAATCTGTTGGATGGGAGTTCGAGAGCCACTCCAGCTCGACAGTTTTTTAATGTCTGTATCATCAACCTTCTTGAGAGCTAGGGATGGGGGATACTGCAGGTCTACCTACTGACTCACCAGCAACCATTGTCTGGCCCTCCCTGGTCCTGGATTGATGGAGAAGGGTCTTGTGAGCTGATCATATGTACAGTATATAAGATAGGTCTCTAAGGAATTGTCCTGCCTCGTTGGCATTGTCCTGCCTCTAGGGCAGTGGCCTGTACCTTGCCTCTGGCATTCATGAGCGACTTTAAAACCTTAAACCTCCCTAGTCCTGGCTTAGGCGGAGGGTGTTCTTAGGCGCTGAACTAGTACATTCCCGTGTTCCTTGCCTCTGCTGCTCATGAAGGACCATTACACCTTCAAGTACAGAACGCATGTTAATTCAAGTTCACTTCAATTGCATTATAAAAAAATCAACTCGAAACTTTTTCTGCATCCCGACGTTTATTAGGTTCCTCTGAAATCTTTAAAGAGAAACTTCTTTTCGAGACCTGTTTCCGAAGGTAGATAATTGCCTCGAAAATCATGAAAAGTCTCTTATAAAGCATAAAAAACAGTCTTAATGGACCAAGACGATGCTATCCTTCTCAAGAGCAAAAAGTACCAGTCTGGCAAGGGACGAGAACTGGCTACTTCACGTGGAGTGTAATGAAACAAAAAACCAAGCTCGAACGTAGAACGACGCAGGCCATAAACCAGCCAACATCATAACAGTCTCTCGCGCACATTTCTATTCATATCAAAAGCTTGCTGGTTCGTGCAAAAGCTCTCAAATATGATCTTCAATATGACAATCCAAGCATACAGTTCGACACGAACGGCATTGATGGGAATGTCCGAATGGTTTTACATCGAGCCGGTCGGAGCGAATCCAAATAATTGTGATAACGTGTAATGCCATTTTCATAAATAACTCTTCACCAGTCAATAACCTGAACATTAAACTCCTTCAAACTTTAAATGATCTACAAAACCAACATTGCGAATTATTCAGAAAATATTGTCCATAAAAAATGCATTTTTTTATAACTGCAATCAACACCCACGCTGAGTTTTGGCCCTATTAAATTATTCTCAATTAACATTTACTAATGTTTTTTCTGGGTTCAACTTTGATACTAGAAAATAGTTGAATTTATTAGGTCTCAAATTCAAATACAAAACGCTCCTTCGTTAACTATGGTTTCATCGGATTGCGCTTTTCCATATTATTATTATCATCATAACTTACTAAGCTACAACCGTAGTTGGAAAAGCAGGATCCTGTAAGCCCAGGGGCTCCATCAGCGAAAATAGCCGCGTGAGGAAGGGAAACAAGGAAAAATAAAATATTTCAAACACAACAACACCCAAACAAATATCTCATATAAACTACAAAAACTAACAAAACAAGAGGAAGAGAAATAAGACAGAATAGTGTGCACGAGTTTATCCTCAAGCAAGAGCAATATATACGACAAACAAACTATCCTATGTATAATAACTACACGACGAAGTATGACTCATAAAAAAAGCGGCCTGCACAAAACTATTCTCTCTCACCTGACGCGACTCACAGGTCTCCCCATAGGGATAATACAGGCCAAAAATAAACATCATTATGCTTGCATTGGAACCTCAGTAATACATTCACGTTTGGCCACTGCCATAAATGCCAGATGTAACATCAAAGTCAACAGCAGCTAAGTGGTCGAGAGAGAGAGAGAGAGAGAGAGAGAGAGAGAGAGAGAGAGAGAGAGAGAGAGAGAGAGAGAGAATGTAACAAATTTTAAAGTATTGAAATATTAAACACTTATCATTTCGAATAAAAATAAAACTGTAAAAAAAGCACAGAGAGAGAGAGAGAGAGAGAGAGAGAGGAGAGAGAGAGAGAGAGAGAGAGAGAGAGAGAGAGAGAGAGATGTAACAACTTTTAATGTATTGAAATATTAAATACTTACCACTTCGAATAAAAATAAACTGTAAAAAAACCTTGAGAGAGAGAGAGAGAGAGAGAGAGAGAGAGAGAGAGAGAGAAAGAAAGAGAGAGAGAGAAAGAAAGAGAGAGAGAGAGAGAGAGAGAGAGAGAGAGAGAGAGAGAGAGAGCGCCAACATGGTAATCAAAACCATTGCAATTATGCACAGACTGAAGAGATCACGGTCGGAGAGCATTGACATGGCAGTCAACATAAGCAGAGATTTTTTTTTTTTTTTTTTTTTTTAATTATTTGGCAGAGAAGTTCATGCTGCTTTCTTCCTGACTCTCTTCACTCCTTTAAGGCCATTCAACCCACCGCCCCTTTTTCCATTCCCACTTTAACAGAAACGAATTTCATAGACATTTTATGGCTTCTCCCTTTTTAATGGGGCTCTTGCCCGTTCAGTGGACCCAAAGAATGACATTTAGAAACAGGTTTCTCCTGGCGATAAAATGCAGGCCTGATAATCTGAACATTTATTTCCCCGTATAAGCAACAACTCCGACAATAAAATGTTATAAAATCCTTGGATTTATTTAGTCCTCTTGACAGAAAAACGTTGTACATAATTTAAGTTCCCTTAACACTCGGCCAAGAGGTCAATTTGGATTGTAATTATTATGCCAACAAATGCAGCAGTTTCTAGCCCACTGCAGGACAAAGGTCTCAGATATGTCAATTCATGTGTGGGACTTGACCAGGTTTCATCACCATGCTGGCAGAGTGCGGATTGGTGATGGTGGGAGATTTCCGTCTCATCACTCACAGTGAAACAACATGGTATGTGTGGCACTGGCTAGTACAGCTTTGCTAATGATGGCGATACACAAACCCTTTCACCACGTTAAGGTAGATTGTACATCTATATAAGAACAAAATGTGAGAGAGAGAGAGAGAGAGAGAGAGAGAGAGAGAGAGAGAGAGAGAGCCTTTTCCTTCAGTAATAACATTTCATTTATCTATTTATGAGCTTATTCTCACTATATTTTGTTATTAGCAACGGAGCTGTAAGGAAAAGCATCGGAACAATAATCTACAGTAAAAACTAAAATACTGTTCCTATATTCCCCAGTTAACAATAATTGTATCCACTTTTCTGTAGACGTTATTTTCTGTACTTATGAACTTCTAGGAATTTTCAATTTCAAATCATCCTACGCTTTCCAGCTCGGCTTCCGTCTTGAACTCGAGTTACCGTTGAAGCATAAAAGGAGTTTTATCAAGAAGAAATTTTAACACACACACACACGCGCGCGCGCGCGCGCACACACAAGAGTATCACAGTTAGAGGTACATAGATATATATATATCCCGGGATCTAAAATCGACATGGAGTGGAGTGACAATAATTGAAATGGCCTGAGCAAACGTTTCACAGAGATGGACTTGAGCATACATATTACATTTCCATTTTCGATTAATATTTGAGAGATTTAACTTCGCGGATCAAGCCACATCTCCTCCCAATAACACCATTAAAACGGATCAAGATAACACCTCGGCTACATTATACGCAAGTGCCAGACCAGTAACCAATAACAATATCCGACTCAACACGAACCATTTGGATTTATTTTATTATTTTTCGGATACATTCACAGTTGATTACATTGAAGGCTACAAATGCACTCTCCTCTAAAAATATATTCCATTAGAACATAAAAACTTTTAACCAACTAAATGTAAGCTTGCTGAATAGTACACTCATTGAGAGGTACACAAGGTCCAAAGAGTGAAAGTTCAAGAGAAAACTGGAGAAAATAGTTTCCACCGTTATCTCATGGGTATATCAGATCCCCCCCCCCCCCCCACACCAAGCATCTCTTAGTTTCTACCCGTGTTTAAATCAGATTAAAACTAAAAAAAGAGCATATCCTTAAAAGAAATGCGCGCGCATGTTGAAAACTTTCAAGGAGCTCTTCTGACAATAAAATGTCACCTCCAGATATTGGAATAAAACTTGTTTAGTTCAAACAATTTTAAAAGACAAAACTAAAATTAGTGACAGAAATCCTCATTACAAAAACAATTTTACCGATTATTGGTGAAATTTTTTTTTAGCAATCTTAATCCAACTTATAATCAGAACAACTATACCAGTTCAAAATAACTGCCCAGGTTTAACCCCTCTTTCTCTCTCTCTCTTTCTCTCTCTCTCTCTCTCTCTCTCTCTCTCTCTCTCTCTCTCTGCAAGTATTACAATTAATCATCATCCAGTGGGAAAGCCTCTTAACCCCGTAGCTTTGAACAATCTTGCTCATGTGTGCAATACACAACACAATTTCCTTGGGGTTATTCAAATGTTCACCTATAAACTTTCAATCTTTTTACTTTTCCTGCACCTTCATACGTAATATTGCAAGCGAAGAATGTGCGGGTTTTATGGATTACTAATGTTTTTACTTTATGAATTAAAATACCCTAAATAACCATAACATTTCCTTTGGTGGAATAAGGCCTTTTCAATCTTTGGAAAGGTTAATAAGAGTCTTATTTTGAGAGTTATATAACCATTGACCTTTCATACCTGTGTTCTGGAGAATATATTTCATCGACCTTTGTTATTTATAACTTCTTTAGCGATACATTTGACGACATTTAAAGGTTTAAAGGTCGCTCGTTAATGGCAGACGTAGGGGATAGTCACATTGCCCTAGAAATACAATGATGAATACTGACTATTTATACATTTGGTCAGCTACCAAGCACCTCTCCAAGCTAGGACCAGGGAGGGCAAGATAATGGCTGCTGATGAGTCAGAAGGCAGATCTATAGGCTTCCCCAAGAGCTTGAGCGGGTCTCGAACCATATCATAGCGTAGATGATTCAACACTTTCAATCATTGGTTTTCCTTTGCAATGTGCAGTTACTGCAATCCATAATAAGGACGAGGAGCAAATATGCAAGGGGAGTAGCCAACAGTTAAGGCTTAAACTAAAACATTTAAATCTTTAAGTTTATCTCGTACAGTGTTCCTACTCGTTCGATTCATGACTGAACATTCTTTAGATTTGTCTTCGTCCTCTAGCGTAAACTTATTGTAGAACTTTAAAAAATAAAATATAGTATCACTAGAACTTTAGGAATTGAGTATATCATTAATGACATATTTCACTTCAGTTCCACCAATGTAGTGATATTATTATCCTACACTACAGCCTCTTGGCGAGTACAGTGGGAACTCTTATGGCAGCAGATTTTAACCTGGTTACTGGGACGGTTACTGTTGTAGTTGGGCTTGCCCGGTTGACGTTCTTATGATCATCTCTTAGATGAGATTGGAACTGAAACAAAGCACCTTTATCATCCTCAGCATGTTATCTCTTCACCTCTCCCAACCCTTTAAGGGCTGTTTTCCTGGTCCTGTCTCACAGGAGATGCCTATGCACTACAGGACCTACTGTATAAGGTCTGTTTGACGTATACATTCTTAGGTAGATTATCACGGTGTATTTCATGTTAATTGTCAGATCCACTTTCTCAAACACTTGAGAATTAAAACAGTCAACAGGTTTCTTCTTGAAAACCTTAATATCTTCAGTCTTTTGAGTGTCTAGTGGGAGCTTGTATAATCTTGAGGCCGCATATCTGAAAGCTCTAGAATCTACTGTAGA
>NC_090740.1:126743417-126745917 GCF_036898095.1 Palaemon carinicauda | reverse complement strand
GCAAAAGATTATAAAGATAAGTTTGTTTTAAAGAATTCAGGAAAAGAGAAGTAGGACGGCACAAGGTTAGTACAGTGAAGAAAGCTAAAGATAGCATCTTGCACATTTTGTCGTGAGATTCTGATATATCATTGTAGGGGGTCCATTCTATACCGGGGGGGGGGGGGGGGGGGGTGAGTTCAAGACTGATGTCGAAAGATAACGGAAGAAACTTTGCAAAAATATAAAAGTGGTTTGCGTTAATTATCTAGCCTAGTTTCTTTAATCAGATTACACTCTAATAATAATCATAACAATCATTAGAACCTCACTTCTAGTCTCACAATATCTGAATTTAAGGTTGGACCATAGAGGTGAAGACCAATTCAAACATATTAATAAAAGGAAAAGAGTAATGCAATTTTGGACCACTAGGGGGATGGTAAAAAGTCAGTCAAGTAGTCAATCAGTGCAAAGCAAGGCAAGTCTCTCTCTCTCTCTCTCTCTCTCTCTCTCTCTCTCTCCACAGCCATATCAATGTAATAATGCCACTGGATTTGCAATCTGTGACAAATGCCGTTAAGGTTCCAAGAGCCAATCATCAATGTGTGACAATGAATGAATTTTATTCGTTCAATGTCGTAAATAATATTTTTAGCAGTCTTACATTATAAAGGTGAGAGCGTAAACGTTACAGACATGAACGCTAACGTTTATATCGACATTCTTATCCATGATAGTAAAATTCATATCTATCACCGGCCGTACTTGAAATATTAATATATTTCCTTCAAACGACGTTAATAAAAAACGATTTATATTTTTAATATCGTCTTTCATAAGTATTAAGATATTTTATAAAAGATGAGCGGAATCCGGAGGTCTTTATAGCAATATTCACTTGAAAGATAGGAAAAAGAGAGAGAGAGAGAGAGAGAGAGAGAGAGAGAGAGAGAGACCTAACAGCAAAATCTTGGGAAGCAAAATACACAGGAGCTGACGTTTTTACTTGAAAGTTGCAAACTTCTAAGGGAAAATGCTCACAAAAGAATGGCTTGCCATAAAATGCATATCAATTCTCAGCTTAAATAAGTAGGAAGACACTTGACAAAAAGCTAATTTGACCAAAAAATGTTCTAGTAATATTAAATAACTGATCTCTTTAGCTTTCAATCTCATACGGATCAATTCAGGTATTTGATAGATACTACAATTAAATTAAATATCTTTAATTGATCAATAATTTTTGGATAATTACCTTTAAGTAATGTCTTACTTTACACGTTGTAAATGTCCAAGCGCAATGTTATCTCACTTATCAGTATGGTTTAACTTTCTTTTCTATCCATATTTAAAATAAAATTACCCAAATAATATTACCAGATCCCATGTGTCTATACAAACGCAAATCTGCTATATTTCATTGCTTGCATATCAAGAAAAACAGCAAGGCAATCGGTGACTTTGTGGGCCTTCTCACACTCACTTGAAGTATATATATATATATATATATATAAATAAACGAAAAAAAAACACACTTACTACATTTTAAGTGTTTTTTCTAAGACATAAAACTCATTGTACATGTTAAAATACCCTCCCGAGTCTATCTATCTATCTATCTGTATATATATACATATATATATATATATATATATTCCCTATATAGCAAAAAAGAGTCTGGCTATCTAAAATATATATATATATATATATATACACACACATATATATATACATATATATATACATACATATATATACACCACATATATATAACATACATATATATACAGTATATATATATGTATATATATATTCACATATAATATATATATATATATATAAATTAACATTCTTTTCAGTCACGCTCAGGTCTCCCCTTCCCTCAGGAAGAGGGAGAGGGAGTAATCCCACTCTGATGAGAGGGGTGCGTGTGTATGCACATCTAAATATTTAGCCGTCAATTGTGACGGATTGCGTAAACTAGTATATTGTATATAAACACGCTTTGTGGGAAATTTCCCAAGAGTCCCAGTTTAGATATGAACGAATTAAACCCGATAACAAAATAACTAACACTTAAGAGAACCGGCCCAGTTTACTAGGAATAGAAGTGTCTGCATAAAGCTGTCTCGCATTACAATCATAAACTAGGAAGATTTCTTTTCCTATTTTGTCCGGGGCTCTCCGTCTCTTCAAAAGGTATAAGTTACAAAATGAGTCACTCTTTAGTTCTTATTTCATATGTTTCCTTCTCTTAATGCCCATTGGAGACTGTTCAATTGCAAAAGGCTCATCATCATTATTATTATTATTATTATTATTATTATTATTATTATTATTATTATTATTATTATTATTATTATTATTATTATTATTATTATTACTAGCTAAGATAAAACCCTCGTTGGAAAAGCAGGATGCATTACAAATTCCTCTCCCATTCTCGCAATAAATACAAAATTCTTTAAAATTCCCACGGAGGTAATTATGAGTTGTATTGTTACCAAGGCTTTCAACA
>NC_090740.1:126725917-126735917 GCF_036898095.1 Palaemon carinicauda | reverse complement strand
AGGTAAACACTAAAGAGCACCCGTACAATAAATTACACAAGCTGACATTCCATTTGTAGCACATTAATTAAACCATACTACGGATTCTTGCACCGAGGGGACAAACAATTCATTTGCTTACTGTCAACAACGTCAACGAGCATTTAAACTAATTCCGCTTTGAAATGAGACTCCTAAATAGCTATTTTTTCCCTTTACTGTTATAGTGAGAGTGTTTGAAGGCTTAAAGGTCACTCATGAATGGCAGAGGCAAAGGACAGTGACATTGCCCTTGCAAGCAGGACAACGCCCTAGAGACTGACCATGTGAATCATACGATCAACGCCCAAGCCCCCTCTCCACTCAAGCTAGGACCAAGAAGGGCCAGGCAATGGCTGTTGATGATTCAGCAGATAGACCTATAGGCTACTCCAAACCTCCCCATCCTTGGCTCACAAGGATGGTGAGGTTACAGCGACCAAAGAATCTAACGAGGTTGAGCGGGACTAACCACCCTGTTTCTGCTCTTAAGGATTTTATTGCATGTACTGATTAATCATTTTTACACCCAGATATGGTGACCACCTGTTACAGACAAAAGACCTACATGAAATCTTAAGAATTAAGTTGAAACAGCTTTCGAATTCATAAGTAATTTTTTTGCACAGATGCTTACCGGCAACAGGAGTCTGCTCCCCAATCTCAGTATAAAACAATTCCATATACAAAAGCATGGCAAAAAAAAAAAGAAGAAATGAAAACCTCGAAAAAAACTGAATACGTATAAGAAAGGTTACCAATAACAACAGAGTTTAAGTTTCCGTTCGTGTCATCTTGAATAAATAACAACAGCAACAAATGTATCAAACATGAATTTACACAAATTACAACAACCACCAATGTATCAAACACGTATTGACAAATAACAACAACAACCAATGTATCGACCCCGTATTTACACAAATAACCACCACCAATGTATCGAACACGTTATTAAACGCATAAAAACCACCCATGTATCGAACACTTATTTACATAAATAACAACAACAACCAATTTATCAACCACATATTTACACAAAAAACTAGCAATGTATCGAACACTTATTTACACATAACAACAACCAATGTATCGAACACGTATTTACATTTGGGATAAGTCCAGAGAAAAATACAGGAGAGTCATTAACTGTCAAACGATTCTACGTCCTTTGATGATAAAATAAAAAATCATTACTCTTCGATTAGCAGTCTTCACTCACGACCCATCAACAACGCCCACCACCAAACGCCCTTTTTCCACGCCTCAGTGCTCCTCAATCATGAAATCCATCTTTCCTAAATACCAGAGAGAGAGAGAGAGAGAGAGAGAGAGAGAGAGAGAGAGAGAATGTTCACCATACTTCGGTATCAAAATCTATCCCTTCTGAAAAGGACTAAGGGAGACCGATTCTCTTTTCTCCTATCCCAATGAGAGAGAGAGAGAGAGAGGAGAGAGAGAGAGAGAGAGAAATGTTCGTCATTCTTCAGTATCAAAATCTATCCCTTCTGGAAAGGACTAAGTGAGACCGATTCTCTTTTCTCCCATCCCAATGAGAGAGAGAGAGAGAGAGAGAGAGAGAGAGAGCAAGGGGAGGGAGGGTAGAGGGGGTGAAGGGGTCGAAAAGTGTGTGCCGGGCAAAGCTCATGAATATTCAAAATCACCACATGCACAGCCCAAGCAGCTGGTACAGCTGGTATCCGTGCAAGCCTGAATAACAGATGAGTGAGAGAATGGAAGTGTCCAACTGATCCACAAACCCACACCCCCTCCCCCTAGGAAATCCAACATCCCCCCCCCCCTTTCCCTTGGCCTATCCATAACACCACCCCCACACCCATTCTCTTCCACTTACCCTGAACAGAGGGTCTGTGTGCCTACATAGGAAACAAACACCTGCAAGACTCACACTCTCTCTCTCTCTCTCTCTCTCTCTCTCTCTCTCTCCACACCTGTTGTCTACACACGAAAGCCGCATCAAGGTCTGCATAATAATGAACAAAACGTCAACAACTTTTCATTCTTCACAGCCCAGGTGACAACTAGTGATATATTGATAAGATAGATACCCCACCCCGTCAACATAATCAAACAGGATTGGGCTCTCTATGATATAAGGACGAGGCCTAAACATTTAATCACCTGTTTATGAGAGAGAGAGAGAGAGAGAGAGAGAGAGATTTTCCTCCAAATGTCACGAGCAGGTAAGAAATTGAATTAGAGAGAGAGAGAGAGAGAGAGAGAGAGAGAGAGAATTGACCTAACATTTCCATTCGACTCAAGAGGAGAACTTATTACTTGTAACTCAATATTACTTCATCACAAGAGTTTTCTTTAGTGTAATATGTTAGTAATGTTCAGCCATGTTTGTTCACGGGTGTGGTTAGTATCTGGATGGGTGACCAGACATCGTCGTAGATACTGAAGGCACGAGACGAGCAACGTCATTAAACTTCGGCTTGGAAATAGAATGGCAATATTGGTGAAATGTGGGTTAAATTTGAACATATCTGTCCAGGTCACGTTCGGCGACATTGCCAGACGTACAGCTACCCTGTCTCTCCCCGTCCCTCGGGTAGGGAGAGGGAGAGTAGTTAGGAAAGTGGCGCAGTGGGATGAGTTGAATGTGCGAGCACAAATGTGTGCTGTGCATATCTAAATATTTACCCGTCATTTTGCCGGGTTGCGTACACTTGTATGAATTAACGGAGTAGCCTATAAGTCAAAAGACGAAAAGATGGACTAGTATGAAAGTGGTCTGATCGCGCGGAGAAAATGAAGGATAAGCTGCTGGAATGAATACATGTTCGCGAGGTTTTGGAAGGATATGAATCGAGTAGAAATGGTATTGAAACTAAGATATTAGTATCGTCATGAGCATAAGCCAATGCAAGATACGAGTGATTGGAGCATCTGTAAGGGAGGTCGGGTGACTGCTATTAAATACAATAATTGTATAATGGCTACTAAATTTACCCAACTGGCAATTATCAAGCATTCAATATGAAAATATCAAAAGTATTAAAGTTTTCAAAGTTTCCAGTTTTTAATTGAAGGAAATCAATTTCATTTACATGTAAAGATACATGTATTGATGAAAAGCTGAGAGATGAACAAGCAGGATTTCAAAAAGGTAGAAGTTGCACTGGTCATGGAAACTTGTATAGCAATGCGTAGAATATAAAAATCCCCTTTTGATGGCATTTGTGGACTGATAAAGCCTTTGATACTTTGCACCGTCAATTTTGTGGAGAGTACTGCGTTATTATGGAATTCCTCATAAACATGTAAATTTCATTGTCTGTCCATGAGCAGAGGAAGTGCAAAGTTAATGTTAATGGAGCGGAGTACTCCAAGGGAATGTGTTATCACCTATGTTGCTTATCTCCTCATGGATTTTGTAATGCGTAGAACAGTCAAAGATGGTGGAGAAGGACTGGACTGAATTGGTGTACTCTATTTGCCAATAAGATTATCAACATCCTTCCTCTCAACTTATACCAAAAATCGTAAATACTAACGATTGCATTAAAGAAATGTTACGTACCCATTCCTAACACTTTTACATCTATTGGTGGATATGGACAAACGGCAATAACACTTGAAACATAAACAGACTTTAACAAACGTTCTGAGACTTTATTAAGCAATACATAAACCATACAGACTCTCGACCAACATAACATGTGGACAACACAGTGGTAGTCCTTCCTAAAGTCAAAGATTACGAAAATCTTCTCCAGACCAAGATATCTTTCTCAAACACGAATAACCGAGTTTACAGGAGATTTTGGTACAGTCAATGTAAAACATTCGGTTACGCTTAGAGCCATTTGGAAGCTGATGTCCGCATGCCACATGGAAATTATCTCCAACTGCTAAAAAGTTCTAGCCAAAGTTAAAAGTAGTGTACAGTACTCAATTCAAACGATGATTTTTAGGGTGAAATCCTTAGGTCATAAAAGGGCTAAGCCTACACAGACAGATCAGACTGACTACATTCCTACGTACACACATGAATATAGGGGAAGTTTTAATGTCCATGTAGCATACTGGAAAAGTCACTACCTAGCAATATTCTGGACGGGAGTTCGAGACTACCTAAAGCTTTCAAGTTTCTTGTAGAATCTGCAACCTCACCACACTTGTGAGTTAGGACTGCCTGGCCCTCCCTGGTCTTAGCTAGAAATAAAGAGGCCTTGGGCACTGATTATGAGTACATGGTCAGTCTCTAAAGCATTGTCCCTGTCCTCTGCCAATCATAAACGACCATTAAACGCACTGACTGGTAGGTAAACGGAGTTAACCAAATAGTCCAATTAATTCACTGATAAGGATCTATTGGTTATAAAATGCGTTGATTTAAACGAATGGTGCCTTTCCTGGTGTAAGGAAACAATTAGTAGTAGCTTAACCTCTAGGAATCTAATATTCTCGTAAGCAAAGCGGTAACTTTTAAATTTATTTTGTAAACTTTCAAACACCATCAGAAAATCGCCAAATCATAGAAGATTTTTCGGCCGATAGGTAACAACCACGGTAGGGAGTAATTAACAATTAGCTAACTAATCATAGCAAAAAAAAAAATAATAATAATTCTGAAGGTATTAACAAGAGTAATGTAAAGTGTGGTTTTAACTATAACTTTATTTATATAAAAGTAAATTTATCTTGTTATAGGCCTGAAGTTAATCTAATACAATAAATGCTATTTTTCGTTTACTGTGTGTTAATCTACAGTAAACCATTCCTATAACAGAATGTTAAGAATCATATTAGACTTACTGTAATTAATCCAAAATAACACAAACAAAGAGGTAAACACTAAAGAGCACCCGTACAATAAATTACACAAGCTGACATTCCATTTGTAGCACATTAATTAAACCATACTACGGATTCTTGCACCGAGGGGACAAAATTCATTTGCTTACTGTCAACAACGTCAACGAGCATTTAAACTAATTCCGCTTTGAAATGAGACTCCTAAATAGCTATTTTTTCCCTTTACTGTTATAGTGAGAGTGTTTGAAGGCTTAAAGGTCACTCATGAATGGCAGAGGCAAAGGACAGTGACATTGCCCTTGCAAGCAGGACAACGCCCTAGAGACTGACCATGTGAATCATACGATCAACGCCCAAGCCCCCTCTCCACTCAAGCTAGGACCAAGAAGGGCCCAGGCAATGGCTGTTGATGATTCAGCAGATAGACCTATAGGCTACTCCAAACCTCCCCATCCTTGGCTCACAAGGATGGTGAGGTTACAGCGACCAAAGAATCTAACGAGGTTGAGCGGGACTAACCACCCTGTTTCTGCTCTTAAGGATTTTATTGCATGTACTGATTAATCATGTTTACACCCAGATATGGTGACCACCTGTTACAGACAAAAGACCTACATGAAATCTTAAGAATTAAGTTGAAACAGCTTTCGAATTCATAAGTAATTTTTTTGCACAGATGCTTACCGGCAACAGGAGTCTGCTCCCCAATCTTAGTATAAAACAATTCCATATACAAAAGCATGGCATAAAAAAAAAAGAAGATGAAGAGCTGAAATGAAAACCACGAAAAAAACTGAATACGTATAAGAAAGGTTACCAATAACAACAGAGTTTAAGTTTCCGTTCGTGTCATCTTGAATAAATAACAACAGCAACAAATGTATCAAACATGAATTTACACAAATTACAACAACCACCAATGTATCAAACACGTATTGACAAATAACAACAACAACCAATGTATCGACCCCGTATTTACACAAATAACCACCACCAATGTATCGAACACGTTATTAAACGCATAAAAACCACCCATGTATCGAACACTTATTTACATAAATAACAACAACAACCAATTTATCAACCACATATTTACACAAAAAACTAGCAATGTATCGAACACTTATTTACACAACAACAACCAATGTATCGAACACGTATTTACATTAATAACAACAACAACCAATGTATCGAACACGTATTTACATTAATAACATCAACAACCAATGTATCGAACACGTATTTACATTAATAACAACAACCAATGTATCGAAAACGTATTTACATTCATAACAACCAATGTATCGAACACGTATTTACATTAATAACAACCACCAATGTATGGAAAACGTATTTACATTAATAACAACAACCAATGTATCGAACACTTATTTACACATAACAACAACCAATGTATCGAACACGTATTTACATTTGGGATAAGTCCAGAGAAAAATACAGGAGAGTCATTAACTGTCAAACGATTCTACGTCCTTTGATGATAAAATAAAAAATCATTACTCTTCGATTAGCAGTCTTCACTCACGACCCATCAACAACGCCCACCACCAAACGCCCTTTTTTCCACGCCTCATTGCTCCTCAATCATGAAATCCATCTTTCCTAAATACCAGAGAGAGAGAGAGAGAGAGAGAGAGAGAGAATGTTCACCATTCTTCGGTATCAAAATCTATCCCTTCTGGAAAGGACTTAGGGAGACCGATTCTCTTTTCTCCTATCCCAATGAGAGAGAGAGAGAGAGAGAGAGAGAGAGAGAGAAATGTTCGTCATTCTTCAGTATCAAAATCTATCCCTTCTGGAAAGGACTAAGTGAGACCGATTCTCTTTTCTCCCATCCCAATGAGAGAGAGAGAGAGAGAGAGAGAGAGAGAGAGAGAGCAAGGGGAGGGAGGGTAGAGGGGGTGAAGGGGTCGAAAAGTGTGTGCCGGGCAAAGCTCATGAATATTCAAAATCACCACATGCACAGCCCAAGCAGCTGGTACAGCTGGTATCCGTGCAGGCCTGAATAACAGATGAGTGAGAGAATGGAAGTGTCCAACTGATCCACAAACCCACACCCCTTCCCCCTGGGAAATCCACCCCCCCCCCTTTCCCTTGGCCTATCCATAACACCACCCCCACACCCATTCTCTTCCACTTACCCTGAACAGAGGGTCTGTGTGCCTACATAGGAAACAAAACCTGCAAGACTCTCTCTCTCTCTCTCTCTCTCTCTCTCTCTCTCTCTCCACACCTGTTGTCTACACACGAAAGCCGCATCAAGGTCTGCATAATAATGAATAAAACGTCAACAACTTTTCATTCTTCATAGCTCAGATGACAACTAGTGATAGATTGATAAGATAGATACCCCACCCCGTCAACATAATCAAACAGGATTGGGCTCTCTATGATATAAGACGAGGCCTAAACATTTAATCACCTGTTTATGAGAGAGAGAGAGAGAGAGAGAGAGAGAGAGAGAGATTTTCCTCCAAATGTCACGAGCAGGTAAGAAATTGAATTAGAGAGAGAGAGAGAGAGAGAGAGAGAGAGAGAGAGAGAGAATTGACCTAACATTTCCATTCGACTCAAGAGGAGAACTTATTACTTGTAACTCAATATTACTTCATCACAAGAGTTTTCTTTAGTGTAATATGTTAGTAATGTTCAGCCATGTTTGTTCACGGGTGTGGTTAGTATCTGGATGGGTGACCAGACATCGTGGTAGATACTGAAGGCACGAGACGAGCAACGTCATTAAACTTCGGCTTGGAAATAGAATGGCAATACTGGTGAAATGTGGGTTAAATTTGAACATATCCGTCCAGGTCACGTTCGGCGACATTGCCAGACGTACAGCTACCCTGTCTCTCCCCGTCCCTCGAATAGGGAGAGGGAGAGTAGTTAGGAAAGTGGCGCAGTGGGATGAGTTGAATGTGCGAGCACAAATGTGTGCTGTGTGCATATCTAAATATTTACCCGTCATTTTGCCGGGTTGCGTACACTTGTATGAATTAACAGAGTAGCCTATAAGTCAAAAGACGAAAAGATGGACTAGTATGGAGGTGGTCTGATCGTTTGGAGAAAATGAAGGATAAGCTGCTGGAATGAATACATGTTCGCGAGGTTTTGGAAGGATATGAATCGAGTAGAAATGGTATTGAAACTAAGATATTAGTATCGTCATGAGCATAAGCCAATGCAAGATACGAGTGATTGGAGCATCTGTAAGGGAGGTCGGGTGACTGCTATTAAATACAATAATTGTATAATGGCTACTAAATTTACCCAACTGGCAATTATCAAGCATTCAATATGAAAATATCAAAAGATTAAAGTTTTCAAAGTTTCCAGTTTTTAATTGAAGGAAATCAAATTTCATTTACATGTAAAGATACATGTATTGATGAAAAGCTGAGAGATGAACAAGCAGGATTTCAAAAAGGTAGAAGTTGCACTGGTCATGGAAACTTGTATAGCAATGCGTAGAATATAAAAATCCCCTTTTGATGGCATTTGTGGACTGATAAAGCCTTTGATACTTTGCACCGTCAATTTTGTGGAGAGTACTGCGTTATTATGGAATTCCTCATAAACATGTAAATTTCATTGTCTGTCCATGAGCAGAGGAAGTGCAAAGTTAATGTTAATGGAGCGGAGTACTCCAAGGGAATGTGTTATCACCTATGTTGCTTATCCTCCTCATGGATTTTGTAATGCGTAGAACAGTCAAAGATGGTGGAGAAGGACTGGACTGGATTGGTGATAGGAATTTAGCAAACCTAGAGTATGCTGATGATGATGTCCTTATTAGCAGGACACCACAGGATTTGCAACGTTTGCTTACCAAAATGCATGAAATATCACATGAGGTTGGGCTGAAGATAAATAGAAGACAGATGAGGAGAACGAGTATGCAATGGAAGACGAAATATCATTGGAAGGAGAAAGGATTAATGAGGTAGACTCATTTAAGTGTTCAGGAACTACGATCTCCAATACGAGGTCTTTAGAATTAGAGTTTAGTGAAAGGTTTAAAAAAGCAAATCAGACAATGGCCAGGATAAATAAAATTTGGAAATCAAATCGCCTTAAATTACACATAAAAATCAGACTATATCAGTTTAGTGAGATGAGATGGGTGTTACTCTATGGACAGGAGTCATAGTATGACAATGAAACAAACTCAAATATATTTAGTAGATTTGAGAACAAATCCCTCAGAAGGATATTGGGAGTTGAATGGCAGGACAGGATTAGAAATGAAACTATCAGAAATTACTCGAGTGTCGTTATGTTGATGAGATCATGATGAGGGGTAGATGGAGATGGTTTTGGCATGCTCTTCGCACTCCCCAAGAGAGATTAGTTCTCCAAACGTTCAGTTGGGCTCCACAGGACAATAAAAGAGTTGGAAGACCTAGGCCTACATGGCTGAGGACTATGAAGCGCGAAGTAGATGATGAATGGAGAATTATTCAATTGAAAGGTTAAGTTATAGACGACTGGTAAAATCTAATCGAGGCCCTTTGCGTCAATAGGCGTAGGAGGAGGAGATGATGTATAGATACATACATACAAATATATACACAATATATACAGTATATATATATATATATATATATACATATATATATATATATATATATACACACACACTGACAGATATTAATGTTTCTTATCTCTGGTTTATTTTCAAAAGACCAATCATCCTCTGTTCTTGTTTACGACTCACCTGAAGTCATCGTGACAAGATAAACTCAACGCGTATTCTGACTCTCGCATCCATACGCGATGTATATACATACGTAACATTCAACTCCCGTGAACAGCTACGATGGGAAAGGTTGGTTTCATCAACGAAGGAAAATGGAATGAAATCATGAATCCACACTGATACAGAAGCCAATTACTGTATCTGGATATGCAATTACTGCAGTTAAATATTGGATCAGTTTTGTTTCTGTAATCACAGCGATAGGATTTGAAATATGAATGACTCAGTCTCCCATCCTACGGCTAAGCCTAAAGCCCCATTATCTGAATCTTTAATGACATTGGTTCAATTTGTAAAGTGAGTTTGATATCAAAGGTGTTTGCATGTATGGACGTTGTTTAGATAATCTGATATTCTTATACTGTAGAGCTGTTTATATTATTATTATTTTTATTACTGGCTAAGCTACAACCCTAG
>NC_090740.1:126713417-126720917 GCF_036898095.1 Palaemon carinicauda | reverse complement strand
ATCTCCATCTATCCTTCAAAGTGTGTGTATATATATATATATATATATATCATATATATATATATCATATATATATATATCATATATATATATATATATATAAATACAATATATATACATATATATATATACATAAATATAATTATATATATGTTATACATATATAAATACAATATATATATATATATATATATATAAATACAATATATATATATATATATATATACTGTATATATATATATATATATAAATACAATATATATATATATACTGTATATATATATATATATATATAATTACCATCTAAGTCATTTTTCTCCGAGAAACCTCAGTAATCCCAGGAATTACGGAAACACACCTGGCTAATCTCACCGGTATGATCACTTAACCTCAACGCCTCGAGAGAGTAAAGCCTTAACAGCCCGAGATACCACAGACCAAGCGTGTGTGCTGACAGGTAAAGGTGTGATGATGACCACGGCTTGATTTTTATTGCAGTTGTCGAAAGGAGGAATCCTGCCGACTCATTCATTCGCTCCCTGTCGAGTACAAACGTAAACACAAACCGGTCTCACACTGCCCTTTCGACAGTGCCGTTGATCATAGAATTTGTTTTGAGTCAACAACAACAACTAACCCCGCCTATCTCTCTCTCTCTCTCTCTCTCTCTCTCTCTCTCTCTCTCTCTCTATCCCCAAAGTGGGACATTATTAAATTCTAAAGTACAACTTCGTTGTTTTCAACCATAGACAATGCAGTTGCTCACTGACTGTTTAGAGTCAACAACCACCCAGTCTCTCTCTCTCTCTCTCTCTCTCTCCCCCCCCCAAAAGTAAGACATTAAATTCTAACTCTCTCTCTCCCCAAAAGTAAGACATTAAATTCTAAAGGCTAACTTCATTAGTTTCAATTATTGCAACAAAAACTCTCATGGGGTGAAGTCACCAGGATGTCTCTCACTCACGAATACCGGACCTGATACTAACTTCATAACTTATCTTCTTCAGTAACCTTCCCAATCACCCGAATCCTTGTTCACGAAGTGTTAAACTGCTTTTCCTATAATACTTGAATTGACGGTGTTATTTGTATTTTGCTCCCTTGCACAAGATAAGTAGTACAGTAGTGTAAGTTGTACTGGACGGTTTGTTGTGTAGGTAATATTTTTATTATTAATTTTTACTTTTAAGTATTATGGCTATGGCATCATTTTGTCTTTGGGCGTTTTTCAGCATTACGTGGCCTTCGGCTTAAAGCATCCTTCTTTTCTAACTAGGGTTGCAGTTTAGCAAGTGATAGTAATAGTAGTAGTAGTAGTAGTAGTAGTAGTAGTAGTAGTAGTAGTAGTAGTAGTAGTAGTAGTAGTAGTAGTAATAATAATAATAATAAAGAGGAATCTGTAGACAGTATAGTTTTTACATATCTAGTTTGATCGGCTTATTTTGTCTGTTCCTCTCTCTATTATAATAAAATAGTTATTTAATTATTATCATTACTAGCTAAGCTAAAACCTTAGTTGAAAAAGCAAGATGTTATATGCCCCAGGGCTCCAACAGAAAGAAATAGCCCAGTGAGAAAGGAAATGAGGAAATAAATAAGCGACATAAGAAGTAATGAACAATTGAAATAAAACTGTTGAAAAAATATATATATATATATATATATATATGTTCAATTACACATTGCATATGGTTCAAATTTATCCATGATTTTGAAAAAAAAATCACCGCATGTGCAAATACAAATTCTATGAAGAGAACGATTAAAAGGTAGAACACAGTATCAACACTATTTACAAAGATTCAGACGTTGAATAAAGGTAGGGAATAAAAAGTTTTGAAAAAAATGTGTGAAATTGCGTCCTACCTACATCGTAGATTGGCCTACTTTGACTTTGCCCTATACTACATATTCTATTCCTTAGCAAGTGATGTCCATGACAAGGAGAGCTTATACAACCACGGTAACAGTTATAACGATAAAAATAGAATCCATTCGAGATACTCTACACCCAGATGTCTTAATATAAACACGAGGACGTAACCCATAGCATGACAGGATGGTGAGTAGCAACTAAAAAACAAAACAAAATTATATGATCGCACGGGTGTTATTGATGATGAAACACCTGTTGAAGAATGCTACCTCAAAGAGAATGAGCCTGAAGAAATGTCATATTCTACCAACCAGAATTAGGTTATAGTCATGTGTGGAACTTCTATATTTTCTTTAAATACAATTAAACTCTTATCAAGGCTTGCTTCTGGAGTAACGTAAAGTTAGTTATAAATTAACAAAATGGAAGAGTTTTGTGTAAATTATCTTTTTAAGAAAGAAAAGCATTTCATCAGTTCGAGAAAAAATTACTGTGGAGACCTTGTACAAAAACAGACTATCTAAATAACGTTGTAGAGGACAACATACAAACACAAGCACAAAACAGAATACAACGATTAAATATAAAAATGAATAATATATAACTAAATTGCCATTTCACTCAGAGGACGACTGACTACCCATTCACAATTTACGCTTCAAAATACAACAGATTCATGCACAAGTCCTAAAAATTATATAATATAAACTAATGTTCCGCTTCATATCAAACAAGTTAAAAGCCACGATATTCAACTACTCTCTGCCCTTGGCTCATTAATAGTTCTATTCAAATTAGCCATAAAAATCGAGTTACTTTCAGTCGACTCTTCATTAATATCCCTTTAAATTACCCTATTAAGTAAAACTTGTTCTCATCAAATGAATCGTCATTAATTTTCCTCTCCAAATTAGCAACACAGAAATTCGTTCTAACTTCACCATAATTAAAAACTAGAAATAATTAATGGGCTATAAGACGTATTTTTAATAATTTACGAATTCATTTGACAGAATGCACTCATCTTGAAAAAAATTAATTTTACATATAAATTTAAACAGCAATCAAATATGATAGCGTATTAATGTTTCAAATATCTACTTAAATGTACACACAAAGGCAGTACGTTTATATATATATATATATATATATACAATTATATACATTATATGATATATAAATTTATATATATATATATATATATACATATATATATATATATATAATTATATACATTATATGATATATAAATTTATATATATAATACATATATATTTTATACAATACATATATACACACATATATATATATATATATATATGTGTGTGTGTGTGTGTACATACAACAGTAACAATATATACAGCAGTCTCTTGTGACCACAATCTAGTCCACTACAGAACGAAGGCCTCAGCACGTCAAATCATGTCTGGGATTTAGCTAATTTTCATAACCTCGCTGGCCGGATTGAAGGTGGGAAATTTTCGACAGATCGCTCAGAGCAAACCAACCTAGTGTGGTGACCCCGAGTAGTACGGCTTTGCTAATGGCTAAACACAAACCTTTTCACCACGTTAAGGTATCCCCAATCAGTGTACGCAACCCGTCAAAAAATACGGCTAAATATTTTGATAGTATGGTCACACGCAGGTTCAGAGAGAGAGAGAGAGAGAGAGAGAGAGAGAGAGAGAGTTGCCCTTTATTATTTAGGGGAGAACCTAAAAATCAAAACAGAAATGTGTACCATTTAGGACTATATTTTCTAGGGTGGGAATACTGTTACAACCCAGTCTAACACCTCAACTTCATTAAAAATAGCTCAATTTTATCATTTCTTGCGACATTAGACAATAAAATTTAAAATAAAATCAGAATGTCAATAACCTTCAATACGAGACATCCATTACTGACAAAGGCTGCAATATGCACCAATCGCTTTCGAACATTCGTTCTAGAAGTGTGAATACGTGCAATTCATAATTGCATAATCAATCTCTACCTCTTTACAACCAATTGATAAATTATCAATAAAATTTCGAAAGCTTATTAGAATATTTGAAACTTACGTAAAGCTAAAAGACAGGGTTACAATATATTCGATAAAGTCGTACAATTTTGTATGCAAACAATAGCACAAAAAATTGCATAATCAATCTCTACCTCTTTACAAGCAATCGATAAATCGTCAATTTCGAAAGCTTATTAGAATACCTATTTGAAACTTAAGTAAAGCTAAAAGACAGGGTTACAATATATCCGATAAAGTCGTACAATTTTGTATGCAAACAATAGCACAATAAATTGCATAATCAATCTCTACCTCTTTACAAGCAATCGATAAATCATCAATAATTTCGAAAGCTTATTAGAATATTTATTTGAAACTTACGTAAAGCTAAAGACAGGGTTAGATGAAATTCGATAAAGTCGTACAATTTTGTATGCAAACAACAGCACAATAAACAACAACAACAACAACAACTTGCCATTCCAAACGAAAAAAAAATGGAATAGACCTGACACAACAAATTGCTATGTCGTTCAAAAGGTCAACCTTTAATTATGCATATGGCAGACGGTAACGACTGCCACAGTACAGAAGCCGACTGGAATTCCAGTTAAAACCAACCACCAGAGGTCATTCCAGTCTAACATTTTAGGTCTATTTAAAATAATAGTGTTACATCCGTCTATTGAAAATAATGTGTTAGATACGTCTATTGAAAATAATGTGTTAGATACGTCTATTAAAAATAATGTGTTAGATCCGTCTATTAAAAATACTGTGTTAGATCCGTCTATTGAAAATAATGCGTTAGATACGAATATTAAAAATAAAGTGTTAGATCCGTCTATTAAAAATAATGTGTTAGATACGTCTATTAAAAACAATGTGTTAGATACGTCTATCAAAAACAATTTGTTAGATACGTCTATCAAAAACAATTTGTTAGATACGTCTATTAAAAATAATGATGTGTTAGATACGTCTATTAAAAATAATGATGTGTTAGATACGTCTATTAAAAATAATAATGTTTTAGATACGTTTATTAAAAATCATAATCTGTTAGATACGTCTATCAAAAATAATGTGTTAGATACGTCTATAAAATAATGTGTTAGATAAATTTATTAAAATAATGTGTTAGATACGTCTATTATAAATAATGTTAGATACGTTTAATAAAAAATAATATGTTAGATACGTCTATTAAAATAATAATGTGTTAGATACGTCTATTAAAAATAATAATGTGCTAGATAAGTCTATTCAAATTCATGTGTTAGATAAGTATTAAAAATCATAATGTGTTAGATAAGTATTAAAAATCATAATGTGTTAGATACGTCTATCAAAATTAATGTGTTAGATAAGTCTGTTAAAATAATTAATAATAATAATGCGTTAGATACGTCTATCAAAAATAATATGTTCTAAAGATACATGTGGTTGAAATAAAATAAATCTAACTTAGCAATACCAATTGTATCATTAATTGTTTATTATGATAAAACCGTAAAATACTTGATGAAATGGAAATATTCATGTTTAAGAGACGCCTACTAGTATATATATAAAGCTCTTGCAATTTCTATGATTCCATTATTAATTTTAATTTAAATTATACCTAATAAATTCCATGTACATATAATTCTAATGCAGTTGCTATGAACACATACTATTTGAAAATATATTTCATGATTACAAAAGAAATTCGGTTACCAAGCGATCGTCACTTGAAAACATAATAGTACAAAAAACAAATTATCTCAAACAAATTTTACGTTCGTTCAAAAATGAAAACAGCTTATTAGTAACTATCAAACAAATAAAAATCTGAATGATTCAAATTAACAATATAAATAGGCCCAATAAACAACTACAAAATTAAATATACTGAAAAAAATATATTCCCGACTAAACTAATTTACTTTTTTTTTCTAAATCGTTCCTCGACTCCGTTTGGTTTTATATTTCCCGGCAAATAAAAATTGAGAGAGAGAGAGAGAGAGAGAGAGAGAGAGAGAGAGAGAGAGAGAGAGTTTTATATTTCCCGGCAAATAAAAATTGAGAGAGAGAGAGAGGGAGGTTTTATATTTCCCGGCAAATAAAAATTGAGAGAGAGAGAGAGAGAGAGAGAGAGAGAGAGAGAGAGAGAGAGAGAGAGAAGAGGTTTTATATTTCCCGGCAAATAAAAATTGAGAGAGAGAGAGAGAGAGAGAGAGAGAGAGAGAGAGAGTTAATTCGGAAACAGAGATAGATGATCGTGCAATTGACACCAACATGATTGATGAAAGGCGTTATCAAATCCCGGTAGCAACAAAATGCCTACCATTAATCACAATTCCTGCAAAGTCAACTGTTGCCCATTATGCCTACCTGGCAAGCTTTAACCTCATACTCAACAAGTAGATATAAAGGACACCATACTTACACTATAGTCCATTTCTTTTAGCGATGCAGATTTGCACCGACTCGCAGCGGTGCCCTTTTAGCTCGGAAAAGTTTCCTGATCGCTGATAGGTTGGACGAGATCATTCTAACCAATCAGCGATCAGGAAATTTTTCCGAGCTAAAAGGGCACCGCTGCGAGTCGGAAAGAAATTTACTTATAGTGCAAGTGTTAGGTGTGTAAATTACAGATGGTTTCACACTATTGGAACCTCGATATATGTCTACTGTAGGCTCTAGAGCCTTTAAATAGGCTATGCCCCCCCCCCCCCGAGACTATACAATAAGCTCCCACGTGACATCCGAATGATTGAAAACATTAAGACTTTCAAGAGGAAACTGAAGACTTTTATTCCGCGAGTCGTTTGACAGTGACGATTCAACAGTAAATGAGCATTACGTGATATGAATTGTTGAATACTCTGAACGAACAAGACAAAATGACAGTGGAGGTCCTGTAGAGAGTGGGGTTCCCCTGCTGTATGGGACCGGAAAAGCAGCCATCAAAGTAATTAAGTAGGTAAGACAAATGATTGACATAGTACTGTAAAGGTTTGTTTCGCGTCCCATAGACCAAAATATAAAACGTGTGGTCATAGAGATTTCTTAAAGGTTGCACCAAGACTATGGAAGGACCTACCAGCTATTATAAGAAACATGGGCACTGGCGAAGGTCAAGACAGCATTGATGAACCTTTTTTAATCTGTATATTTACAAATTCCCATAAGCACACACCTCCATTAACCATCTAGCATATTTGAATTAAGGTTTAAACAAAATGATGTACAATAAATCTCCTTAACGAGCATTTGACCGTGTAACAATGAGTACATTTCGCTATATGAACATTTTTTAATATATTTACGAAAAAATAAAAAATACGAAACCATTGGCTAAACATATAATTCTACAAAGTTTGCTATTCTAATTATATCCAGAAATATGAACTGAATTGAAACAACTCGGTCTATAAAAACATCAACACCTTGGCATGAGATAAAGTTTTGTAAGCTATTACATTTTGGACCGGACTAAATTGGATATATGAATTTGGGCAGAAAGACATGGCACTAAGCAAATGCAACTGTGAGGGCTGGAACCTAAATAGATGCACGATGAAGTAAAAGAAAGAAGCTGGACAGCCAAATGGAACAAGAAGTGTAGTAGGCA
>NC_090740.1:126693417-126710917 GCF_036898095.1 Palaemon carinicauda | reverse complement strand
CATTTACCGCCGAAGAAAAAGGAATAATTTTCCTATAAATAGGAATGCGTGCAAAAAACTGCGTGATCCAGCGTTTTAAAAGTGGACCCTCTTCCTATGCCTAATAGCCTAAAACCCCAGCACCACCTGCCCTATTAAAATAAACATGATCTACCTGACCCGCAAGAAAGGAATGAGCAACTCATCCCTACCCACGGATACTGCTCAACAGATACAAATCACTGGCGCAGCCAGAAGGGAGAGCAACTGTCCTACGACTAACCTGACCGGAGGAGGGGAGGAGCCAGCAGTGGCCTGTCAGGTTATATGTTGACTAATCACCTCCTCTTGTCAAAGTCTTCAATATATGAATGAGGATCAGTCCATTCCCTGAGTTATAAAAACAATAAATCATCGATAATCAAGAATTTCTTCATGAATTAGGCCTATACCTTAGGATTTTTTTCGAATATTCCGAGTATGGTCTAAAATTTTGACGAATCAAAAAAAAAAATACTTAGTGAAACAATAAGTAGCTGTCACACATTAACTAATCCCATCAAATTTAGAAATACACAGAATGATAAAGGTTTCCCTCTCGTTCGTCAAGTTAAGTTTTCATAAGATGTTCACTTTTAAGACTATGATTTTAATCTAAGGTGATATATTCGGAAAAAAAAATACTTTGGCTATATACGGATATATCAAAAGAGACTAACACTAACATTAAATAAAAAAGATACCAATCAAATATACTAAAGAGTGAACATCAATAAAAGGAATGGCAAAGAACTAGGTCTATGTCAATTCATGAACACCGGATAGTGTTGTAAAGTTAATTAATCAAAGCTCCCTGCTGCATTCAATTGTTAGCCTTTAACATAAACGCTCTTGCTTGACTCTTTCCATTTTGCTGTCCAACACCTCAACTTTTACTTCATATCGAAACTACCGGGGTTTTCCCCCAGCCTTAGTGTCTGGTCTTGTGACCTAAATTAAATTGTAATTCTTATTAGCTTCTCTTGTAGTTTATATAATTGCTTATTTTCTTTCCTCACTGGGTAATTTTCCGTGTAGGAACCCTTAGGATTATGGCACCCAGCTTCTCAAACTAGGGTTGTACCTTTGCTAGTAGTAAAAGTAGTAATATTATTAATAAAAGAATAGCTGTCAACCAGAAGTTTCACAAATAATGCATAGTCCGTACCAACATTCATGGGAGTCCCTAAATGGAAAAACACTTTTGGCTCTGTGTTCAAGAGAACAATTTATCAACAAGAAATCCCATGATAGCTTAAACAGCCACATTATAGCGATATGATACGAGACATATGAACAGCAACATATCCCACGAGTCCAGGGCGCACAAGTCTGCGTTTCTGCAGATATAAATGATTTAGATGTTACTTGAATCCTGAACTTGCTGATCACCTGTGCATCGTTAAACATGCTCTAACGCGGCATCATAAGTGCCAAATCATCTCGACCTACGCCTATTGACGCAATGGGCCTCTATTAGATTTCGCCAGTCGTCCCTATCCATTCATCATCATCTGCTTTCTGCTTCACGCTTCATAGTAATTAGCCATGTAGGTCTGGGTCTTCCAACTATTCTCGTACCTAGTGGAGCTTATTTAAGTGTTTGGTGAACTCACTCTCTAGAGGAATGCGAAGAGCATACCCAAACCATCTCCATCTACCCTTAGAGTACTCAGCTGCTCACAGGAAATTCATTTGGTAGGACTCCATTAACACTAACTTTGCACTTGCTATGCTCATGAACAGGCTTAATCAAATTTACATATTCAAGAGGAATTCCATAATAACGCAAGGCTGTCCGCCAAAATTGACCGGTGCACACTATCAAAATCTTTCCATAATCTACAAATCAAAGGGTATTTACTATTACTACTAATCGTAATAGATATATGCAATGCGACTGCACAATCTAAAAAGCAAAATCCACAGAAATGAAAAAAATTATGATACATCGCACAACCCACGAACTTAAAATGTTCATTTAGAGAATGTATCCCGAACAGAATTCTTATCAACACTCCAATTCATATCCCAACAAGGAAAGTCTGTCACACTAGAATGACGCTGCTAAACTCCCACGGTCAGATAACAGATAAACGAATATTGAGGACATGGGCATTGTGTTTCATGGCTTTATCGTCTTAGCACAAGAGGCAGAAATTGGTCGAATTAAATCCCTCTTTGAAATGATCTTCAGAGGATGCCGAAACTTCTCCAAAACGAAATGTAGTACGGTTGGATACAGGCGGCCTTGGTACACCTTGCTCTGAACTAGAGAACCCTGTCACTCCCTTACTACACGGCGAGTAACCACACATAGCCTAGGGAGAGCTGAGGTGGTGAGATCGGCTAAAAGGAACTTTCAACCCAGCAAGGGTGTAGCTAGGTGCAATTCCCAGAGATAGATGTACACGGAATTCCTGTGTCCACCTGTATATTATCTATATAGCTCTGCTGTTTTCATTGGTAATCAAATATGCCCTTTAAACTAATATCGGTCTATTCACATTTAACTTTATTTATCGTAGCTTGATGCCAGAGACCTTTAAATTAATCAATCAATCAATTACCGTAGCTTATTTCATAAATGGAATAAACTATGGTAATTCTCACCTTTTTCTTCATGCATAGGCCTAAGCTAGTTAAAACTCAAAGATCTATAGAAAGAGACAGGAGAAATGCCTACATGGATACGAGAGCAAACTAAAGTAGAGGATACTCTAACATTTAAGTAAAAGAAATAGACATAGGCAGGACATATGAGAATAACAGATAATAGATGGCCATTAAGAACAACAGGTTGGATCCCTAGAAATTGCCAAAAGAAGCAGGGGAAGGAAGAGAAGATATAGATAGATGACCTAAGAAATTCTGCGGGTATTAAATGGCACAGAAATGCCATAACAGGAAGGACATGCCTAAGGCGCCTTGTTCTGCAGTGGACTAGTAACGGGTGGTGATTACCATTTAAGAGCCATAGCACAATATTGCAAAGCCACGGGAACATACTGTACATATTAAAATCATTAAATCAATAACTTTCCATTCATGACACGATAATAAAAATAAGTATGCTAACCTTAGACAGCTTTACTAGCCTTCAAAAATCAAAATCTAGTATATATGTTGAAAACAATATGTAAATTATAAGTAGGCCTACACAGAGGTGTTTACAAAGCACGTGTAATTAAGAATCATGATGTAAAAAAAGTTATTAACAGCACAAGAAGATCCTTTATTACTATTCCGGACGAACAATGATGCATGCCAGTAACTTTCGAGCTAGGTCTAGGTATTTTTCTTTTAGTCCTATCGAGTCTGAGATAAATGGTCTCCACCGATTCAACCGCCAGATTGGGAGGATCATTCTACAATCTCGTGACCGCTTAAATAAAACTTCTATAATACCGATACAGTTTAGTGTGTGTGCGTGTAGCATGTATGTAAAACATAGTTAAAATTTCATATCCAGACAACAATAACCGCCATCTCCCCTGGTACCTAAGCAGGCCCTATAAGTCTAGGGCAAGTTTCGTTGACTGCCACTCCCGATACATAAGTAACCAACATTGACAAAAATCTGTAACACAGCCCTGAAGACGAGTAGAGCTGTCGGTGGCAATTGAGTAAACTGTAAAGGTTAAAATCAATTGAGCGCTCTCAATATGCTTAAGTTGGAGCGTCGCCTCTCCTATTAGAATGAAAAAAAAAAGCTTAACATAAAAATCATATAGGCTACTTTGTGAATGTAATTTACAAAGAATTAATTGCGTCAATAGGCGTAGGAGATGACTGAAAAAAGAGAGAGAGAGAGGAGTAGAAGAGAGAGAGAGAGAGAGAGGAGTAGAAGAGAGAGAGAGAGAGAGAGAGGAGTATAAAGAGAGAGAGAGAGTGTGAGTAGAAGAGAGAGAGAGAGATAGGAGTAGAAGAGAGAGAGAGAGATAGGAGTAGAAGAGAGAGAGGGAGGGAGAGAGAGAGAGAGAGAGGGAGAGAGAGAGAGGGAGAGAGGAGTAGAAGAGAGAGAGAGAGAGTAGAAGAGAGAGAGAGAGAGAGTAGAAGAGAGAGAGAGAGTGAGTAGAAGAGAGAGAGGTATATATAGGAGTAGGAGATGAGAGAGACGTATATATAGGAGTAGGAGAGAGATATATATAGGAATAGGAGAGAGAGAGAGAGAGAGATAGGAGTAGGAGATGAGAGAAAGAGATATATAGGAGAGAGAGAGAGAGAGAGAGAGAGAGAGATAGTTGGAGAAGAAAGAGAGAGAGATAGGAGTAGGAGATGAGAGAGAGATAGGAGTAGGAGATGAGAGAGAGAGAGAGAGATAGTTGGAGAAGAAAGAGAGAAAGAGAGAGAGATAGGAGTAGGAGATGAGAGAGAGAGAGAGAGATAGTTGGAGAAGAAAGAGAGAAAGAGAGAGAGATAGGAGTAGGAGATGAGAGAGAGAGAGAGAGAGAGAGAGATAGGAGTAGGAGATGAGAGAGAGAGAGAGATAGGAGTAGGAGATGAGAGAGATAGGAGTAGGAGATGAGAGAGAGAGAGAGATAGGAGTAGGAGATGAGAGAGAGAGAGAGACATAGTAGGAGAGAGAGAGAGCTTTGCGTAAGATAAAACCACGGTCCAGATATATATAGACCTTGGATAAAACTTACCAGATTCACGTCACCTTGACAAATATTCACGGCCACTAAACATTAAGAATAGGATTTCCTAAGAAAAAAATAAGTCTGACTGACCTAATTACTGGTTAGGCCTAACCAAACAATGCAGAGACAATTGCTCAGCCCTAACAGATCTCAGGTCAATTTAACCTACGATACTTGTGCAGTGCCTGGATTTCAAAGTTGCAAATATTGAAAACGAATAAAGAGCAACGAGGCTCTAAATGTGACATCACATAAGCTGGAAGAAAAAAAAGACATTTAAATCGGACTAACCTTCATTCAAAAACTGCATTGTGCATTAAACATATTGCTTAACAAATTATTGTCGGCAAGAGGACATTAAATTATACTTAAACACTAATTCACTAGTAAATATTTGAACTATTGCACAAGGAAAAAAAAACCACGTAAGGGTTGCTTGGTCATCTTAAATGCTCTTGTTAACGACTTAAAGATATCCACAAACTTTCGTTGAATTTCTCAGTCCGGAAGCAAGTCTTAATGAAATAAAAAATCTGACATTTATTGCAACAATCATTTCAGGCAAAATATATCTACGTGTCTTAAAAATTCTGAACCTTACTACTACTACAACAACAAATAATAATTTCCCTCTTCGACTAATTCAATTGAGCCATTTAGGTTATACAATGTTAGTCAAGTGGAAATGTCTATTACTTTACAATCTTTTCAGAATTAGGGGCTATAGGTCTACCTGCCGAGTCATTGTCTTAGTCCATTGTCAAAACCACCCTGGTCCATCTTGGGGGAAGAAGGGCTTTGGTGCGTTGGCCCCCAAGGAATCATGACAACTTACCTCTGTCGTTCATGAATGACTTTTAAAAGTTCAAAATATATTTAGCATTTTTCCTAAAAAAATACATGAAAACATTTTCCTAAAAAAAATACATGAAAACAGATATACCCAAATTTAAGCATTCGAGTTTTTAACGAAAAAGAGACGAAAACATTAATCATATTTAAAATGTCCTTTTACACTTTACCCCAGTGGGGCATGAATTTCCTATTACATCTATGCAAAATTAATACTAAATTTTGTCTAAATCTTTCAAGCTTAACGCAATCAATTTAGTCCCAAGTTGAAAAAAATAATACTTAGACAAATTGTTCATCGCTTATTACCTAATAAACTATAATAATCATTTCATACAATTAACTTACAATGTTATCCAACCACAAATTTACAGGTTACATTTCTCTAAGGCGATAGTTATCAAAAGGGGTTAAACCTGGTATATACCTTACACCAAAAGGCCAAACAACGCTTTGAAGGGATAAGGTATCGCATATACCCACAACCCTAAACCCTCCTCCACCAAACGAAAAGACGGCCACCCTTAAAAAAGTCGTGACAACAAGCCCTACCCAAATACCCTTCCCTACCCCAGGCTCTCATGGGTCAATTTAAAGAAAAAAAATGGCGCCTTTTCTTTTAATATCACGAAACTATTTAAATGAAGAAAAATTTTACCTTTTAACAGAAGAGTTTCCCGGCGAATCCTACTGTCAATGTGTACCAGCTGATCGGCTTGTCTTTCTTCTTCTTTCTCTCCTGTCCGAGACAGAGTGTGTCTGGGGGAGTAGGAGAGGTATGTGAGGCCACGCCGAGTCAATGTGCTTCCCAGATCACCCTTCTTCTTCTTTTGCTCTAAAACACCACTTGCCTCTCCGCAATTGATATCGAGATAAACGCAGACGTTGGACCTTCGCAATCCTTACAAATATCACCGCAAAGATCCTTCACAGTCACTAAAGCACCACAAATCTAGTCGTATAGATTTCTTCCAGAACGGGCAACTAAGCACAACAAATGGAAAGGGTCGCTGGAGTGATCGACTGAAGGTCTTACATCCACGCCGGTCGAACACACACTGAGAGCCGAGCGGCCGAGACTCGGAGAGAGACTGAGACTAATACTTGGGACTTGCGAGATACCAGTGTTGCCATTGGGAGAGTCTATTATTTATCACCTGTAGCAGCAGCCCATATGCTCTGTATGGGGCAGACCATTTTTTTTCGGACATGATAGATATCTATATAAATTTATGGCCTAGGTAATTTGTTAAATTATATTCTGCGACGGTCGAGAACAAACATCATTTAGATCTTGCGCGAGAGCAATGTTGCCGTCGTTGAGAGTGGCATTTTATCACCTGTAAAAGGCCATATGGCATATGCTATCTATGGGGCACGAACATTTTTTGAAGAACGATAGCTAGTTATACTTACCATTTATAACCTTTGTTATTTGCTGTTAAAGTTTAAGATAATGTACGTTGTTTATTCACTGCATGTAAAGTTATGGAACGGACGTTTACAGAGAATATCGATATCTATAAACTGATTGTTAGACCAATTCTCTATTTCCGCCTAGATAACAATACCTTAACTTCAGTTCATTGAATTCAAGACTAAATTAAATGGTATCAAAACGAGACGCTATTGTTCATATAAAAACACCTTTTACAATAGTACTAATGTTCCCATTTATCATCAGAAAAACTCTTTACCTCTATAAAGACGGAAAATAATAAATTCCCGTACATAACTTCAATTGTGGGAAGCGTAATGCCAGGGTAGATGGCTAGACCAAACAATCGCAGATTTGTTTGATTAAAGTGTTTGTTATTCTTCACCATGCCATCTCGAGTTCCATGAATATATCAGATTTGTAAAGACATGATTCAGTATAAAGTTATCTGATACCAAACACAACATTAAAAATGAAAACAATAGCAATGATTTTATGACTGAAGGAAGAGTTGTCTAAAATGAGACTAGTTTTTGACGAAATGGCAACTACATGTTGAGAGTTACCAACCTCCAATGCGCTTTCTAACCAATTTCTTGCTTCGCGGGCCGAGGGCTGTTAAATAATTAACAATTCTGATATAATTATGAAATATTTTCGCGTACAGCTACGGACGAGATTATATTCACAACACTGTTGTTATGTGTATATGAAAGTGCCAAATCTTGCCGGTCTGGAGAGTGTACTTTCAATAATTGCCGTAAAAGATCAAGGAAAATTAATATTATTTTTACTTGCTAGGCCACAATCCATGTTGGAAAAGCAGGATGCTATAAGCCCAAGGGCTCCAACCGGAAAAAAAAACGCCTAGTGAGGAAAGGAAATAAATAAATTAGAAAGTACGTAATTAGTCTATGACAAAAAGAAAAAGAAATGAAGTTTGCAACATAACATGATTTAGAATTAATTTTTGCATGACAAAACTTATACGATGTTTTACACACACACACACACACACACACACACACACACATATATATATATATATATATATATATATATATATATATATATATATATATATATATATGTGTGTGTGTGTGTGTGTGTGTGTGTGTGTGTGTATATACAACCAATGTAGCCGTCTCTAGTCTACAATAGGACAAAGGCCTCAGACATGTCAATTCATACATAGGCAAGGGCTTGGCCAGTTATCATCACCACGCTGGCCAATGTGGATTGGTGATGGCGGGAGATTTTCGTCTGATCGTTCATCGCGAACCAACCTAGTACAGCTTTGCTTATCATGGCATTAGGCTAACCTTTTCATCACGTTTATGTATCCCTACTCAGAGAGGCATCTCCTCTATATAATAAAGAGCAAGTGTCTGGATATATATATACGTATGTATATATATATATATATATATATATATATATATATATATATATATATATATATATATATATATATTATTACTTGCTAAGCTACAACCCTAGTTGGAAAAGCAGGACGCTATAAGCCCAGGGGCCCCAACAGGGAAAATAGCCCTGTGAGGAAAGGAAAGAAGGGAAAGTAAAATATTCTAAGAACAGCAACAACATTAGATTAGTATTTCCTATATAAACTATCAAAACTTTAACTAGTATATGTATACACACACACATATATATATGTATATATATATATATATATATATATATATATATATATATATATATATATATATATATATATATATATATATATATATATATATATCAGGGCACGTTCAGTGGCAATTCTAGGCGTATAACTATTCGGTCTCTCCCTGTATTTCGGGAGCTGGAAGATGAGAGGGGGTGCGTGTGCGCGTGTGCATATCTATCTAAATATTTAGCCTTTATATATATATATATATATATATATATATATATATATATGTGTGTGTGTGTGTGTGTGTGTGTGTGTGTGTGTGTGTTTTAAGAAAAATCTTTAAATTTTCTTAGTATAGACTTTCACTTGCGAAAGGCAGTAAGTATTGCATCTGTCTCTCAGTCTACTTACACACACACACACACACTCACATACACATACACCTATATATTTTATATATACACACATATATATTCATATATATATACACTGTATATAGACATTTATATATATATATATATATATATATATATATATATATATATAATTTTGAATGATTTTTCTGATGGATTGATAAAGGCCCTCACAGAAAAATAAAAAAAAATACTAGTCTTTCTATTAATATTTAAAAGAAGAGAAAAGCGCGCATGCTCACCATAAAGTAGAATCCATCATGTACCGAACGAGGTTAAAAAAAAAGAAAAAAAAGTGTGCTATAAAAGTTGCTCTAATGAGAGCCTAGGGCTGTTAACGAAACATTTCCAATAAGAAAAAAAAAGGAAAGAATAGGAAGGAAAGTGGCGATATGCTACCACTTTCTAACCGCTCTTCCCTTGGGCGAAGGATAACCTTCGAGGCGGTGGGGAAGAGGAGTGAGAGTGGGGCAGAGTAATTGGGAAGATGAAGACGAAGAAACACTCCCTGACTCTCACTTTTTTTTCTTTTTAAATTTTGTTTACAGTTTTTTTTTTTTTTTTTTTTTTTTTTTTACCAGATGACGCTTCTCTTGGCAATAACTCGGCGAGTTCCTGTTTATTTCTCAAAGGCTTCGCGTTTGGTTATTTGTGTCAGTGAATACACATTCCATTTACCGTGATGTATAGATTATAAACATGGATACGAGAGAAAATTATAGTAGAGGATATTCTAACAACGTGTATGAAAAAAGAAAATGGTCATGGGCAGGGCATATAATGAGAATGACAGACAAGGACACTCCAAAATCAAACCAATCTTCTCTAGTCTTGGGTAGTGCCATAGCCTGTGTACCATGCTTCCACTGTCTTGGGTTAGAGAGCTCTTGCTTGATGGTACACTTGGGCACACTATTCTATTTTGTTTCTCTTCCTCTTGTTATTTTGAAGTTTATATATGAAAGATTTATTTATATGATATTATTGTTCTTAAACTCCTCTTGCAGTGTATTTTAATGTTGTTACTGTTTTTAAATAGTTTATGTTAATAGTTAATTACCCCTCGTAATTTATTTCCCTATTTCCTTTTCTCACTGGGCTTTTTTCCCCGTTAGAGCCTTTTAGCTTATAGCATCCTGCTTTTACAACTAGGGTTGTAGCTTAGGAAGAAATAATAACAATAATGATAATAGATAGACATTAAGAATAGCAGAATGGGTCCCTAGATATTGCAAAAGATGCAGGGGAAGGAAGAGAAGACGATGGATCGGCGAACTAAAGAAGTTCGCGGCGGTAGACTGGCACAGAAAAACCATAAACAGACGCATGTTGAAGGGCATGTCTGGGGCATTTGTTCTGCATTGGACTAGTAACGGCTGATGATGATGACGTTGATGAGATCATAAAGTTCTAATAGTTTATAAAGGACATATCTGCTTTGACGCTGTTACTGTTTTTAGAATGATATATTGTTAATTTATTCTCATCATTTATTTATTTCCTTATTTCCTTTCCTCACTGGGCTATTTTCCCTGTTGGAGCCCTTGGGCTTATAGCATCTTGCTTTTCCAACTAGGGTTGTAGCTTAGCTAGTAATAATAATAAAAATAATATTCTTCTGCCCTCGTAAATCAATGCTTTATTCTTTCAAATAAAATGTGTTTTGGGACAAGTTGAAGATACAGAAATCAGGACCATAGGTTCCGGAGTCCTTCTCAGTAATCGGATGCTATTTCTGGCGCCCATGTCTCCTGCGGTGGTTTGTTTGAACTTTGACCTGACATATGGAAATGTTCTCATGGGAAATGATGCCATTTCAAAATTTAAATAAGGTCAGTAGAGTCTTTCATCTTTAGTCTTTTTTCTATTCAAGAATTAAGCCGGAGTTTCATCACTAAGCTATTTTTCCCCTTTATTATTATTATTATTACTATCCAAGCTACAACCCTAGTTGGAAAAGCAAGATGCTATAAGCCCAGGGGCTCCAACGGGGAAAAATAGCCCAGTGAGGAAAGGAAATAAGGAAATAAATAAATGAAGAGAACAAATTAACAATAAATCATTCTAAAAACAGTAACAACGTCAAAACAGACATGTCATATATAAACTATTAACAACATCAAAAAACAAATATGTCATAAATAAACTATAAAAAGACTCATGTCCGCCTGGTCAACAAAAAAGCATTTGCTCCAACTTTGAACTTTTGAAGTTCTACTGATTCAACCACCCGATTAGGAAGATCATTCCACAACTTGGTAACAGCTGGAATAAAACTTCTAGAGTACTGCGTAGTATTGAGCCTCGCGATGGAGAAGGCCTGGCTATTAGAATTAACTGCCTGCCTAGTATTACGAACAGGATAGAATTGTCCAGGGAGATCTGAATGTAAAGGATGGTCAGAGTTATGAAAAATCTTATGCAACATGCATAATGAACTAATTGAACGACGGTGCCAGAGATTAATATCTAGATCAGGAATAAGAAATTTAATAGACCGTAAGTTTCTGTCCAACAAATTAAGATGAGAATCAGCAGCTGAAGACCAGACAGGAGAACAATACTCAAAACAAGGTAGAATGAAAGAATTAAAACACTTCTTCAGAATAGATTGATCACCGAAAATCTTGAAAGACTTTCTCAATAAGCCTATTTTTTGTGCAATTGAAGAAGACACAGACCTTATATGTTTCTCAAAAGTAAATTTACTGTCGAGAATCACACCTAAAATTTTGAAAGAGTCATACATATTTAAAGAAACATTATCAATACTGAGATCCGGATGTTGAGGAGCCACCGTCCTTGACCTACTTACAATCATACTTTGAGTTTTGTTAGGATTCAACTTCATACCCCATAATTTGCACCATGCACTAATTCTAGCTAAATCTCTATTAAGGGATTCACCAACCCTAGATCTACATTCAGGGGATGGAATTGATGCAGAGTAGCATCATCTGCATATGCAACAAGCTTGTTTTCTAGGCCAAACCACATGTCATGTGTATATAGTATGAAAAGTAATGGGCCAAGAACACTACCCTGTGGAACACCGGATATCACATTCCTATAATAACTATGGTGCCCATCAACAACAACTCTTTGAGATCTATTACTTAAAAAATCAATAATAATGCTAAGAAACGACCCACCCACTCCCAACTGTTTCAGTTTGAAAACAAGGGCCTCATGATTAACACGGTCAAAGGCAGCACTAAAATCAAGGCCAATCATACGAACTTCCCGACCACAATCAAGGGATTTCTGTACAGCAATGGAGATTGTAAGAAGGGCATCACATGCTCCAAGGCCTTTACGAAAACCAAATTGCAAACTAGGGAGTAGATGATTACCTTCAGCAAACCTATTAAGACGTTTTGCCAGAAGACGTTCAAAAACTTTAGATAATATGGGAGTTATGGAAATTGGGCGGTAATCAGTGGGACTTGAGCTACCACAAACACATTTACATAGAGGAGTAACATTACCAATTCTCCAATTAGTGCTAAAAGCTCCTCTTCTTGCTAATTTGCGCAAAATAACAAATAACTTTGGAGCTAAGAAATCTGCTGTCTTTATAAAAAACAAAGGAAAAATACCATTTGGGTCTACACCTCCATAAGCATCAAGGTCCATCAACAGAGCTTTAATCTCACGAGATCGAAAAGCTAAACTAGTTAGTTTAGCCTCAGGAAAACAGGAATGAGGAAGTTCAAGTTTTTCATTACTCTGTTTACTGTCAAAAACATCAGCCAAAAGGGTTGCCTTTTCCTTTGGACAGTGAGTGACTGAGCCATCTGGTTTAAGTAAAGGAGGAACTGTTGCATCTACACCAAAGAGTACAGATTTAAGGGTAGACCACCATTTATGTTCCTGAGTTGTACCAGAAAGTGTTTCTTTTATGGTTAAATTGTACTCCTTTTCAGTTGAGGCATAAACTCTCTGAGCAAAAGCTCGAAGCTGAGTATAGTTGTTCCAAGTCAAATCTGATCTGTTACCCTTCCAAAGATGATAGGCCTCCTGTTTCTCCAAATAAGCACGTCTACAATCATCATTGAACCACGGTTTGTCCTTCACTCGGTACCTTAGCACACGAGAAGGGATACGCCTATCAATTATGTTGACTAGATTCTCATTCAAAGGGACAACAGGATCTACACTATTATATAATTGTGACCAATTCAAGCACAAAAGATCATGTAAAATCCCATTCCAGTCTGCTTGGGATTTCATATAAATTTTACAAGAATATGATATATCAGGGACAGGCTGCTCAGTCTTCACTAATAATGAAATCAAGGCATGATCAGATGTCCCGACTGGAGAACCCTTGGCTTATAGATTCCTGCTTTTCCAACTAGGTTTGTAGCCTAGCTAACAACAACAACAACAACAACAATAATAATAATGATTTTGTCCTTCCTTCTTTTTAATTTTTCTAACTCTCCGTGTTCTTAATCTTCCATATAGAATAAAGAGCAAGTGTCTGGCTATATATATATATATATATATATATATATATATATATATATATGTATATATATATATTTATATATATATATGTATATATATATTTATATATTTATATATATATATATATATATATATATATATATATATATATATATATATATATCATGTCACGCTGAGCTGCAAACTCCCTTAAATGACAATCTGCAACAAATTGCCCAAACTGCTGTGTGGTAGTCAGTAAAGGGGGATGGGATGGCATGGGTTGAATCTGTGTATATCAAAATTTTTAACCGTCATTTTTGCCGGATCGCATACATTAGTAAAGTAATAAAAGAAAAGACATTTTGGTCAACGTCCTCGAACTACAAAAAAAAAAAAAAAAAAAAAAAAAAAAAAAAAAAAAAAAAAAAAAAAAACAGAGGAGGGATCTGTGTCCGGCTACATGATCAGCATATCCTGAACACAGGAGACGAGGACTACAATGCCGAAAGTCCTAATGATTTCCGTATGGTATTTGTCCTCAAGCCCTGAAAAGCATCTTGCAAACGAGTGATATAAATTTGTATATTTTTTACGCCATTTTATGTAATACAGTAATTACTGAATTTTAATCAGGACAAAAGATTGGTTTTATGTTGAACAGGCTGACATAAGTCTTTTTATAGTTTATATATGACATATCTGTTTTGATGTTGTTACTGTATTTTAGAATATTTTATTGTTAATTTTTTTTATATCATTTATCTATTTCCTTATTTCCTTTCCTCACTGAACTATTTTTCCCTATTGGAGGCCTTGGGCTTATAGCATCTTGCTTTACCAACTAGGGTTGTAGCTAAGCTAATAATAATAATAATAGTAATAATAATAATAATAATAATAATAATAATAATAATAATAATAATAATAATAATAATAATAGAATAGATCCTCTCTTTAAGTTCACCCCCCCCCCCAAAAAAAAAAAAAAGAGAAGAATTTATGATGTGACAGAAAAAATTAAAATGAAAACGCATGAGAAAATGATAAGACGAATTTAATATGCATCAAAAGATAAGTTAATACACACATATATAAAACACATGGATGGTTTTTAGTATAAACGTTCTTAGATTAAGAAATATAGACTTTAATGGCGTAAATGTTTTTAAAATATATTGTTGATCTTTCTGGGGTAAATATAACTTTACAGACGATCTTAACGTATTGTCTTTTTTAACATATACAGATATATATATATATATATATATATATATATATATATTAATATACATATATATATATATATATATATATATATGTATATATATATATTATTATTATTACTTGCTAAGCTACAACCCTAGTTGGAAAAGCAGGATGCTATAAGCCCAGGGGCCCAACAGGGAAAATAGCCCTGTGAGGAAAGGAAAGAAGGGAAAGTAAAATACTCTAAGAACAGCAACAACATTAGATTAATATTTCCTATATAAACTATCAAAACTTTAAAAAAACAAGAGGAAGAGAAATGAGATAGAATAGAGTGCCCGAGTGTACCCTCAAGCAAGAAAACTCTAACCCAAGACAGTGGAAGACCCTGGTACAGAGGCTATGGCACTACCCAAGACTAGAGAACAATGGTTTGATTTTGGAGTCCTCCTAGAAGAGCTGCTTACCATAGCTAAAGAGTCTCTTCCACCCTGACCAAGAGAAAAGTGGCCAGTGAACAATTACAGTATAGTAGTTAACCCCTTGGGTAAAGAAGAATTGTTTGGTAACCTCAGTGTTGTCAGTTGTATAAGGACTGAGGAGAATATGTAAAGAATAGGCCAGACTATTTGGTGTTTGTGCAGACAAAAGGAAAATGAACCGTAACCAGAGAGATAGATCCAATGTAGTACTGTCTGGCCAGTCAAAGGACCCCATATATATATATATATATATATATATATATATATATATATATATATATATATATATATATATGCACAAGAGTTCACATTGTTCAGTGAGATCACAGTTACTTTGAAACTAGCAATCAAATGTGGTCTCCATGAAACGCAAGCAATTTTGTATTGTAAATTTGAATAATAACTATACTTGTACTTATGGTATAGGCCCTAGGGGATACTAAGGGAGAAATATACAGTAGACGACGATAGATAACTTACATTGCACCAAACATCGAAATTATATCCATGCATCTGGTCTTCTTCATCTTAGAATACGCAATGTTCATTGGAATATTAAAACGGTAGTTGCATTCAGGCTATATCATAAAAGGAAAATATGTAGGTGACGATAGATATCTTAACTTGCACCAAACGCCAAACTGAATCTGTACATCTGTTTCCCATCATCTTGAAAACTTCCTCTCCTTTCTAGAAGCAGCTCTTCTAGGAGAAGGACACTCCAAGAGCGAACTGTTGTTTTCTAGTCTTGGGTAGTGCCTTAGCCTCTGTACCATGGTCTTCCATTGCCTTGGGGTAGAGTTCTCTTGCTTAAGGGTATACTTGATTACACTATTCTATCTTATTTCGCTTTCTCGGGTGTTTTTGAAGTTTTTATAGTTTGTATATGAAACATCTAATTTAATGTTATTACTGTTCTTAAAATATTTAATTTTTGTTGTTTATCACTTCTCTTATAGTTTATTCATTTCATTGTTTTTTCCTCATTGGGCTATTTTTCCCCGTTGGAGCCCTGGGGCTTATAGCATCTTGCTTATCCAACTAGGGTTGTAGCTCAGCTAATAATAATAGAAGCGCTTATGTATTCAGGCATCCCATTCATTTCCTGTCTCCTCCCCAGATCCTGGTTTAATGTAAGCATTAAGTTCCCATCCCATCAGCTTTCCTCTTAAAGAGACATCTTGATGAAACAAACAAAGCCTGGTTCTAGAGATCTCATCTAAACCAGGCCATTGCAATCGTGACCTGACTGAAAATCAGCAGTGTTCTTCAAAGCGAGAAGGCCGTCGGAATTGGCAACTTAGTGCTGTCACCTGAACTATGTTTTTTGGGGGAGGGGTGTTAAGGAAAATAGTGGGATAGGAAAACGTTGCTGAACATATGGGGAGCTAGATTATGTGGCCATGTAGTATATTTACATTGGGAGTTATACAATTAGAAAATAAACAGTAATTCTCTCTCTCTCTCTCTCTCTCTCTCTCTCTCTCTCTCTCTCTCTCATTGCAATACTCATTATGATGTCTTACATGTCTTACGGGAGAGTAAATCTCTCTCTCTCTCTCTCTCTCTCTCTCTCTCTCTCTCTCTGTTGTTAACTTCGCGTCTTAGGCTAGAATTAACATATTTTGTCCGTAATATTAACATCCGAATGGTTTCATCCCCTATATGCTTTAAAAATATGAAATATATTAAATGAAATAGATATCCAAAACACAACTACTACTACTACTACTACTACTACTACTACTACTACTACTAATAATAATAATAATAATAATGATAAAAATAATAATAATAATCACAGCAAGCTCTGAATCCTTCCTGAAAATCCCTTTTCCTAAAGGTGGCCCATGAATGGCAGGGGCAAGGGACAGGGACATTGCCCTATCGAGTAGGACATTGCCCTAGAGACTGATCATATATACATATGATCAGCGCCCAAGCCCCCTCTCCACCCAAGCTAGGAACAAGGAGGGCCATATAATGGCTGCTGATGACTCAGTAGATAGATCTATAGGCTCCCCCAAACCCCGCATCCTTAGCTCACAAGGATGGTAAGATTGCAGCGATTAAAGGAACTAGCGAGTCTGAGCGTGACTCGAACCCCAGTCTGGCGTTCACCAGTCAGGGACGTTACCACATCGGCCACCACAACCCTAAATCGTTCATTAGGAAGAATGTGATAAATCCAAGAAGTCCTTCACGAAATATTCAAATGCCAAACAAGGATTTTCCTTCCCTTCTTCGAAGGAAAGATAGTCATCTTGAGGACTTGTCTCCTATTAAAGCAATGGTATTCTGGGCTTGGGAAAGAGATGGGGACAGAATAAATTAATTACTCGGTGAATTAATCATTC
>NC_090740.1:126680917-126688417 GCF_036898095.1 Palaemon carinicauda | reverse complement strand
ATAATATATTTATATACTAGTGTACGTGACTCGCCAAAAATGACGATTTCCTAAAATGACTATTTCCTCCCCCCCTTAATCAAGGGACGGGGAGAGATCGAGTAGATATACGTTTGACAATGCCGCTCAGCGTTAAAACAAAGAAATATATATATATATATATATATATATGTATATATATATATATATATATGTATACAGTATATATATATATATATATATAGTATATATATATATATATACAGTATATATATGTGTGTGTCTGTGTGTGTGTCTGTGTGTGTGCGAGTGCCCGTGTGTCTGTGTGTGTGTATCCAGACACTTGTTGTTTATCATATATGGGAAATATACATACATTAATAGTTACCTATCTGTTGTCTTATTAAATTAATTATCAATTTACTACTATGTCTGACTTGTCTATAACATTATTAGATCTAAGGAAGATACCACTGTTTTCCCTTCAATTGTTTCAATTTTTATATTTGCTATTATGTATTACGTGACCTATATAATCTAGAATGGGCTACCAACCTAATGTCCGCGTCCAGCCCAGCCCTGAAACCGCAAGAGGAAAAGGAGGTGGGGCAAGAGGAAAAGGGGGCGGGGCAAGAGGAAAAGGGGGGCGGGGCAAGAGGAGGTGATCAGGTCTGCCACTTGAAGGAAGCGAGATTACAGTAGGTAACGGCTATGGCTACAGAACCGGATATATGGATCAATTGCTATTGGTACAAAAGGGTTTTCTCTAGCAATAGTAAGACTTTATTACTCCCGATGGCTTACCGCAAAAATAGTAAATTTATCAGAACAGCTGAGTATTTTTCCTGGATTCAGTTTACGAACATCTATGAGTCTATTCACAGTTATAGAACGACCTTTATTGTTCCGGTATAGTTCAATATATATTGTTATCAATATAGATTTCTTATTTCATATGTGGATGAGATCATGGTGAAGGGTAGATGGAGATGGTTTTGGCATGCTCTTCGCACTCCCCAAGAGAGATTAGTACACCAAACGTTCAGCTGGGCTCCACAAGGCACTAGAAGAGTTGGAAGACCCAGGCATATATGGCTGGGGGCTATAAAGCGCGAAGTAGGAGATGATGAATGGAGAAGTATGGAATTTAAAGCTCAAGATAGAGATGATTGGCGAAATCTAACCGAGGTCCTTTGCGTCAATAGGCGTAGGAGGAGATGATGATGATTTCAGGTGGATCATCAGGAGCGATCCTGTAAATACGTATGAAATAAGGAAACATAATAACAATGCAAAGGATAGGTTTTGACTTAATTTAACTTTACTTGACCTAACCTACGGTTGTAGTGGACTACTGGAAACGTCCTGCCTGGCTATTTGACAGACTTGGGTTCAAGTATTCGGTAGTGTCATAGCCTCTGTACCATGGTCTTCCACTGTCTTGGGTTAGAGTTCTCTTGCTTGAGGGTACACTTGGGCACACTATTCTATCTAATTTCTCCTCCTCTTGTTTTGTTAAAATTTTTATAGTTTATATATGAAATGTTTGTTTTAATATTGTTACTGTTCTTAGAATAGTTTATTCTTGTTTCCTTTCCTCACTGTGCTACTTTCCCCGTTGGAACTCCTGGGCTAATCGCATCCTGCTTTTCCAAGTAGGGTTGTAGCCTAGCAAGTAATAATAATAATAATAATAATAATAATAATAATAACCTCACGAAAATACAGATTAGTTTTAATATTCTCAAGAAAATCTTAAAATTCATCCTGAATTCAAAGATAATATAGCAACAAAACTGTTTGTTATCCAGTTGGGAACTAAATAAAATTCTTCATTAATTTTCAACAAAATATACCTAAGATCTTTTTTTATCTGGAACCTTACATAATTCCTCTTTACACCGGCAAGAGAATTTCATATCCAAATCTTTATAAACCAAAATTCCTCTATTTTCAGCGCCATCATAATTTAGTTCATCTAAAATTTTTCCCTAGATTTTTTTTATCATCCCTTAAAGGAAAGCAAGACACTATTGTATAGCTTATATTAAAACATTGAATAACAAATGAATTATCATACTAATTATAAGCCAAGAGTTACAGGTTATACGGTAAGTTATACAATAAAAGTTACAGGTTTGATACAATAAAAGTTACAAGTTATACAGTAAGTTATACAACAAGAGTTACAGCTTATACGGTATGTTATACAACAAGAATTACAGTTTATACAGTAAGTTATACAACAAGAATTACAGTTTATACGGTAAGTTATACAAAAAGTTACAGCTTACACGGTAAGTTATACAATAAAAGTTACAAGTTATACAATAAGAGTTACAGGTTATACGGTAAGTTAAACAACAGGAGTTACAGGTTATACGGTAAGTTATACAAAGAGTTACAGGTTATACGGTAAGTTGTACAATAAGAGTTACAGGTTATACAGTAAGTTATACAACAAGAGTTACAGGTTATACGGTAAGTTGTACAATGAGAGTTACAGGTTATACAGTAAGTTATACAACAAGAGTTACAGGTTATACGGTAAGTTGTACAATGAGAGTTACAGGTTATACAGTAAGTTATACAACAAGAGTTACAGGTTATACGGTAAGTTATACAATGAGAGTTACAGATTATACAGTAAGTTATACAATAAGAGATACAGGTTATACGGTAAGTTATACAATGAGAGTTACAGGTTATACAGTAAGTTATACAACAAGAGTTACAGGTTATACGGTAAGTTATACAATGAGAGTTACAGATTATACAGTAAGTTATACAATAAGAGATACAGGTTATACGGTAAGTTATACAATGAGAGTTACAGGTTATACGGTAAGTTATACAATAAAAGTTACAGGTTATACAGTAAGTTATACAACAAGAGTTACAGGTTATACGGTAAGTTATACAACAATAGTTACAGGTTATACGGTAAGTTATACAACAAGAGTCACAGGTTATACGGTAAGTTATACAAAGAGTTACAGCTTATACGGTAAGTTATACAACAAGAGTTACAGGTTATACGGTAAGTTATACAATAAAAGTTACAGATTATACGGTAAGTTATACAAAGAGTTACAGCTTATACGGTAAGTTATACAACAAGAGTTACAGGTTATACGGTAAGTTATACAACAAGAGTTACAGGTTATACGGTAAGTTATACAACAAGAGTTACAGGTTATACGGTAAGTTATACAATAAAAGTTACAGGTTATACAGTAAGTTATACAAAGAGTTACAGGTTATACAGTAAGTTATACAACAAGAGTTACAGGTTATACGGTAAGTTATACAATAAAAGTTACAGGTTATACGGTAAGTTATACAACAAGAGTTACAGATTATACGGTAAGTTATACAAAGAGTTACAGCTTATACGGTAAGTTATACAACAAGAGTTACAGGTTATACGGTAAGTTATACAATAAGAGTTACAAGTTATACTGTAAGTTATACAAAGAGTTACAGCTTATGCAGTAAGTTATACAACAAGAGTTACAAGTTATAGGGTAAGTTATACAAAGAGTTACAGCTTATACGGTAAGTTATACAATAAAAGTTACAAGTTATACAGTAAGTTATACAATAAGAGTTACAGGTTATACCTTAAGTTATACAGGTTATACAATGAGTTAGAAAATGTAAAATGTAAGTCGGTCTTCATAGTTTTTTAACGTTATTACTGATATTAAGATATTTTATATTCTTTATTCAAAATCCTCAAATATAGTTTATTTATTTCCATATTTCCTTTCCTCACTGGGCTATTTTTCCTTAATGGACCCCTTGGGCTTATAGCTTCCTACTTTTTTAAGTAACGTTGTAGTTAATAATAATAATAATAATAATAATAATAATAATAATAATAATAATAATAATAATAATAATAATAATAATAATAATAATATAGGAGGTATGAAAAGTAAGATATAAACTGGAACTGTATGTTTTAATGCAAGTAATGATATATAACAGAAAATAAGCGATACCAAACAATATGCATAATTATGATATGAAATATTCAAATACAATATGTGCATCATTTGATATTATCGAGTTGAATTACAATTTAAAAGAGGATCGACTCACTAATATTTCGTTTATTTCTTCACAAATATCACACGAGTGTTTAACTATGATTATAATAATTAGATTGCTAACTTGAATATGAGATATGAGCGAAAAGACCCACTTATTCTCATTAAGTAATTGCTAGTTGTAATTATGTTTGATAATACTTGTATAAATATCAGTTATTAATGTAAAATGCCTGTATCTTTCCCATGAAATTTGATATTTTCAACAAAGATACATAAAGAGTAATACCAATTATATAATTCAAAATAATATACATTGGAATTATATATATATATATATATATATATATATACAGCAGTTTCTAGTCCAAAGGCTCAGTCGTGTCTTGGTCATGTCTGGGATTTGACCATTTTCATCACCACACTGGCCACTGCGAATTGGTGATGGTAGGAGACTTTAGTCTGATAGCTCACAGCAACCCAACATAGTATATAGCTTTGCTAATCACTATAAAGTTAGCATGCGATAAATGATAATGATGATGATAAATGATTCAGGACAAACAGTCAACTAAAAAATTCTTCATTGCAGTAGCGAATGCGCGAAGGACGCTTCAAAATATGAGCAAAAAAGATAAGTTCCATAAAATTCTTGAGAATTCTCTGCAGTTTTTCGAGCGGTAAATGTCTACTTGTAAAACTCTGAAAGCCTTTAATACATTTTTCTTTCTTAGAAGCAATGGCAGATTTGTCTGTAAAACTTACTTCGAATAATGAATACAACCATGACTATACAGATTACAGACGATGACTATACAGATCTTACGTAACAGCTATGACATATAAAGAAAAAACTACGTACATTTTTAGAATGGCGTCAAAAATTACACAATCAACTCGACAAACATGTCTGATAATTTTAAATGAACAAACCCAAATCCTACATATCTTGTAATATGTAAAACTAGGTCATGTAAAAAAAAAAAATAAATAAATAAAAATGACGTCAAAAATTACGCAATCAACTCGACAAACATGTCTGATAATTTTAAATGAACAAAACCAAATCCTACATATCTTGTAATAGGTAAAACTAGGTCATGTAAAAGAAAAAAAATGAAGAAGAAGCATTGAATTCCAGCTATACTCTGATCTGAGAGAAGTGGAGGTTCCTGTAATTAACGTCTTCAATCTTAATCACTCAAAACTCTTCGCAAACTTGCATTCAATTTTGAGTTGCACTTTTGCTTTTTGGTCTAACAACATAATCATTCGTCCTGTGGCGGAAGTTTTTCAGGCAATTTAGTTTCACAAAAGTTCGTTTTTTTCGTTTTTCCTTTGCGTCTTCATCTGACAGAGAGAGAGAGAGAGAGAGAGAGAGAGAGAGAGAGAGAGAAAGATGGAAGTTAAGTAAATTACAAAAATAAGATGAGTTACTATGAATCTAAGATATAGAAGAAATATCGATGTATCAGAGAGAGAGAGAGAGAGAGAGAGAGAGAGAGAGAGATTAGATATGAAAAATAAAGTAAATTACAAATATAAGAAAATTAATTACTATAAATCTGAGATATAGAAGAAAAATCGATGTATCATAGAGAGAGAGAGAGAGAGAGAGAGAGAGAGAGAGAGAGAGAGAGAGAGAGAGAGATGGAAAATAAGGTAAATTGCAAAAATAAGAAAATGAAATACTATACAGTATATCTGAGAGACCGAAGAAATATTGATATATCGGAGAGAGAGAGAGAGAGAGAGAGAGAGAGAGAGAGAGATGGAAAATAAGGTAAATTACAAAAATAAGAAAATGAAGTACTATACAGTATATCTGAGAGACCGAAGAAATTTTGATGTATCGGAGAGAGAGAGAGAGAGAGAGAGAGAGAGAGAGAGAGAGAGTAAAGTATTCTTAAAATAGAGAAGAAAGTATACGCAAGTTAAAATTTAGAGTTGAACCCATCATTTTCCTGCCTGGCTTTAATCGATGGTCAGATCTGGCGCCATAAATTCCCCCTTTTTATGGCATTGATCCCGGGTAAGAAAAAGAGACGGAAGAGCCCAAGGAAAAAGAGAGACAGGGAAAAACTGGAAGTGATAAATTGCCCTATTAAACGACGAGGCACTATTAAATCTCCGTTTCGTATTCAGATGCTGACCTGGGCATGCAGTTTTACGTAGGTTGGCATACGCAGAACTTTAACAGGGTACACAGTTTTACGCAAGTACGCATACACATAACTTCAAGGGTATGCAGTTTGGCGTAGGTACGCATACGCACAACTTAAAGGGTACATAGCTTTACGCAGGTATGCATACGCACAACTTAAAGGGTACACAGTTTTACGCAGGTACACATACGCACAACTAAAGGGTACACAGTTTTACGCAGGTATGCATACGCACAACTTAAAGGGTACACAGTTTTACGCAGGTACACATACGCACAACTTAAAGGGTACACTTAAAGGGTACACAGTTTCGCGCAGGTACGCATACGCACAACTTAAAGGGTACACTTAAAGGGTACACAGTTTCGCGCAGGTAAGCATACGCACAACTTACAGGGTATACAGTTTCATGCAGGTTCGCATATACCGAACTTAAACAGGGTACACAGTTTTACGCAGGTACGCATACGCACAACTTAAAGAGTATGCAGTTTCATGCAAGTTTGCATAAGCACAACTTCAAGGGTATGCACTTTCACGAAGGTTCGCGTACACAGAACTTATGGGGTACGGAGTTTTACACAGGTACGCATACGCAGAACATCTACGCATTTTTACGCAGTTTCACGCTGATACATATACGCAGAACTTAAAGGGGATGCAGTTTTATACAGGTACGCATACACAAAAATTTCAGGATACGTATTTTTATGCAGATACACATACACAGAACTTACAATTACACAATGTTTAGCAGGTATGCATACACATAACTTACAAGCTACGCAATTTTACGCAGGTACGCATACACAAAACATAACAACATTGCGTCTAAGTAGAATAAAAAATAAACTGTAATACCTTCCTGACAGAGATGAACCTCAACAAATCATTAGATGGAATGATTGCGAGAAAATAATTCATGTGAGGATCCAGTGCAAGTTAATTATAGATTTGGAAAGCCAAAGAGAAACACGAGAGTAAATGTATATGACCTAACAGGACAGTGATCAGAGAAGATTGACTCAAGGACACATTGAAGAAGAGAAACGTGAGAGTAAATGTAGATGATTTAACAAGACAGTGATCAGAGAATATTGACTTAAGGACACAGTGATTAGAGGAGATTTACTTAAGGACAACAGAAAACATCAGCACTAAACTTAATTGTTTTACTTCTTAGAGTAAATATTAAAACAATAATCAATGGTATTACAACCTCTACTTGATGTGATGTTAATATATTCATATTTGGTAAGAAGCTTAGAGTATTTTGTTTATATGAGTCTATTTCAAGTCAA
>NC_090740.1:126673417-126678417 GCF_036898095.1 Palaemon carinicauda | reverse complement strand
TATATATATATTTATATATATATATATTATATATATATACATAAGTATTCAAATACAGTATATGCTTAGGTGTATATATATATATATATATATATATATATATATATATATATATATGTGTGTGTGTGTGTATATATATATGTATATATATATATATATATATATATATATATATATATTTATATATATGCCTTCTCTCTCTCTCTCTCTCTCTCTCTCTCTCTCTCTCTCTCTCTCTCTCTCTCTCAGTAAATCATACTAGAAGTCTATTTGAATCGTGGAAAAAGATTGATGTGTTTTTCAATATGTTGATTGTTCAGCCTCGAACGCTACATTTCTATTGAATGGACACTAATTATTTTTCTTTGCTAATGATTCATTAGTACTGTATACATCTCCCGTAAAAGCACATTCTAAGAAGCGTGTTCATTAGAGTGGATCACAGGTCAGGTCTGACCAGGTGCAGGTAGAAAACAGTTCCGAGGTATTTGTAGGTTTATATGTTATGTTATGATATGTATTTTGGTCTAGTTGAAAAACGCAAATAATCGGAACATTTAGTAGTAAGAGAGATACAGCGATTATAAAGTATGTGAAAAGTTATATTAAAACCTATGAAAGTCCGTTCATAAGGCAAATGGTGTTCTATACTCCAGTTTACAAAGATCTATATAAATATGTACGTTATTCTTAGGTATACAATATGTACGCTAAACATATGCGTAAGCGCATACGTAAATAATTTTGTTTTCAAACAAAGGCACGACTGGAAATGGCATAAACCAAGGCTATTTCGAGTCCATTGGAAGCATGGAACGTGATTTGTTGGGTTGGCAATTACTGTCTAATCCGTCTTTTGAGCAGAGGATCAGAAAACCGAGAAGAAAGTAAAGTAACAGGAATAGTTGACGCTCGAGTTCCTAATCTCCTTATGATATAGCTTGAAATCAACCTGGAGCTTTTGAGCTTTTGTAAACGAAGAAGCGGTCAGACATAATATTATTCTGGAAGAACGGATTTCCAAAGGGGTAGAGATGAATTTATGATTTGCATCAAATAGAAATAGGTTACTAAGGCAACAGGAAAATGCTTTTGATGGCGATGATGACGAAAAGTGAAATGAAATTTTCAACTGTTGCGGAAACAGATATCATCCTTCGTAGTATTTCTGCTGAAAAAAAAATTCACCAGTTTCGAAAGGATGACGGAGAGAAAAGGATAAAAGAAGAGAATAATTGTTAACAATTCTTTAACAGGGTTTCGTTTTTCCAAAGGAAAGACGGTAATAACCACTTCTAGTTAGGTTAAAATAGCCTTGAGAGGAACATCCCTACTCGTAAATAACCGATTGATTGGCGCAGGATAATACACTTCCAAATACTGGGAGGTGTGGAAGATAAGAGTAATATCATCATGGAAAACTAAGAACCTTCGGCCCAACCCAAAAAAAAAAGAACCTTACTAAAAACAACGTCAGCAAATGAGTCTGCCCCTTCTGTAAGCACTACCACTTCCTTCATCTTTCATTCATCTTCACCCAGGAGGGTAATATTAATCCTCGTCGACCTTCATTTACAGAGCTTTACGAAAGCGTGGATTGGCATATCAAAAGCGCGGCAAACGTTGCAGATATATTACTATCAAAAGTACGGCAAACGTTGCTGATATATCACCATCAAAATCGCGGCAAACGATGCAGATATATTACTATAAAAAGCGCGGCAAACGTTGCTGATACATTACTGTAAAAAGCATAGTAAACGTTGCTGATATATTACTATCAAAAGTGCAGCAAACGTTACTGATGTATCACCATCAAAAGAGCGGCAAACGTTGCAGATGTATTACTATAAAAAGCGCGGCAAACGTTGCTGATATATTACTATAAAAAGCATAGAAAACGTTGCTGATATATTATTATCAAAAGCGCGGCAAACGTTGCTAATATATTACTATCAAAAGCGCGGCAGAATATTAAGTCAAAAGTGCGTTTTATCACACTCCTCCGAGTTCGATTGTGCATACGTTCACTAACTATAGCTCACCTCTTCCGCCGTTAGCCAGTTATACAAATCTATATTTGTTATGTAAAAACAAATATATGCATCCATAAAACCAGTTTATATAATAAAATATTAATCATACACCTCGATTATTAGTTTTGTATTTGCCCTGAATTTGTTACCCAATTTAGCTATTTCTCCTGAAATATATTTGTCGTGCTTGGATATTGCATACTCGTTCCTGCTTTGTTCAGGTTTTCTCATTGTTATAGAATTCCTGATACTCCTCTTCTTGTAGGTATTATTCTGGACCTTCACTAGAACGTCAAGGAATATAGATGGATGGGATGTAATAAATTGCTCATTAAAATGACCAGGGGAAAGATTCCGCAGCATTTTTTGTGCGCTTTGTATGTGAGGGGATTTGAATTGAGTATAGTCATACGTAATTGTCAACAAGATAGTCAGCAAAACTTATACATCTAGTCAAAGGGGATTAATCTTAAAGCGCTTTTGTAACTGCATTAATGATGACCTTCGAACTCTTTATTCTTTTCGAATCCTCGCTTTTGTAGTGCACCCCAACCTTTCCTGAACCAATCTCCCATTTCTCACTTATCTGTCCATGACTGAAAAGGAAAAACACTAAGAAGATAAAAACAAACTTTATAAACATGAAGCCAGACAACGCATCTTCTAAGGGCTGTGGCGGCCTAAGTGGTAACGCCCCTGTCTGGTGATCGCCAGACTGGGGTTCGAGTCCCACTCAACCTCGTTAATCCCTTTGCTCGCTGCAACCTCACTATATTTGTGAGCTAAGTATCGGGATTGGGTTTGGGAAGCCTATAGGTCTACCTGCTGAGTCATTAGCAGCCTTTGCCTGACCCTCCCTGGTCTTAGCTTGGGTTGAGAGGAGGATTTGGCGCTGATTATATATATATATATATATATATATATATATATATATATATATATATATATATATGATCAGCCTCTAGGGTGTTGTCCTACTTGCTAGGGCAATGTCACTGTCTCTTCCCTCTGCCATTCATGAGTGGCCTTTAAAACCTATAAAATCCGCCAGGCCACCAAATCTCACATTTTATTAACGAACAACACTAATTCTCAGATCATCAGTGTCCGTCACCACTCCACGTTCCCTAAGGACAAGCTTATGAAGATTTCTTTAACCTGAACGAGACCAGGATCAGACTTTCTTTCTTTTAATTTTTCTTATTTTCCTATTTGATAGGAAAGATGGGTGAAATAACACGTTCTCTAAGGACAAGCTTAGGAAGTTTTCTTTACCCTCAACGAGACGAGGATCAGATTTTCTTTTAATTTCTCATTTTTTTGTCTGCTAGGAAAGATGGGTGAAGGAAGAATGAAGACAGTTAGGTACCTAACCATGGTAAGGAATAGTTTGGAAAGTTGAGTATTAGTGAGAGTAATGCAGTGTGATTTACGAAGAACAAGTTCATTATCAAGTTGTAAGTCCAGTTAGTCTTTGCCAGGGAAAAAAAGGATAAAGAAGATACAAACAAATGCGTGGAATAAGTATAACAGATAAATAAAATTCAGCTCGTTAATCATAAGACCTTTTTGGACGTTTTGATGTTCAGCGCCCTCTAGTGGACTGATATCAATTCTTATTTTGATATGTAACCAGGTTTCTTCTTATGTAATTCAAAGATTTTCTTTTATCGTTAAGTAGATCGCTCACTCTCATGAACCTCCTTTTTCCTAGGTTATTCAAGAACGTTTATTTCCTGTTTACTAGACGTTTTCATCTCCTGCGTTTTTACAAACATTTTCCTTTAGTTTTATAATGTTACACCTTAATATTTGATTATTCGAATCCTTTCAAAATTAGTTACTTTTGAGCGTATTCGGCTACTTTAGGTGAATTTATATATAATTCAGAGTGTAAGAATGCCACGACGGTCAGCATTAAAGATTACAAATTCCACGAGTTATGACACTCCAAAGTCAAACCATTGTTCTCTAGTCTTGGGTAGTGCCACAGCCTCTGAACCATGGTCTTCCACTGTCATGGGATAGAGTTCTCTTGCTTGAGGGTACACTCAGGCACACTACTCTATCTAATTTCTCTTCCACTTGTTTTTTAAGTTTTGAAGTTTATATATGAAAAATCTATTTTAATGTTATTACTGTTCTTAAGATATTTTATCATAATTGTTTATTACTTGTCTGGTAGTTTATTTATTTCTTTATTTCCTTTCCTCACTCTGCTATTTTTTCCTGTTGGAGCCCTTGGGCTTATAGCATCCTACTCTTCCAACTAGGGTTGTAGCTTAGCTAGTGATGATAATCAATTAACAATGATATGATTCAGTGCTACCAGATCCTTTACACCAAACGTGACATAACGTCAAAAGTTCACAATCATTATTATTATTATTATTATTATTATTATTATTATTATTATTATTATTATTATTATTATTGCTTGCTAAGCTACAAAACTAGTTGGAAAAGCAGGATGCTATAAGTCGAGTGGCTCCAACAGGGAAAATAGCCCAGTGATGAAAGGAAACAAGGAAATAAGAGAAATAATTAACAATTAAAATTAAGTATTTCAAGAACAGTAACAACATTAGAATATATAAGTTAATCGTCTGTCGTATCTAAAACTTCCAAAAAAAGACCAGTTTCAAAGGTTAAAGGTCCCACTCCTCAAATCTAAATGTTTTTTCCTATTTACGACCATGAATCAGAGTCACGCATTATTATAACACGGATTGAAATACGATATAAAAGCACACCGTTTTCAAAACATTTATTTTTTCATTGCCATCCGATTAAATGCGACTATAAGGTCTGTTTTACCGTGGGAAGTGCACATACATGAAATGCATTTATCTATGTTTTATGAAATGCATTGTTTGCAAAAGCGTGATGGGCGATTTATTAGCTTTACGTAGTCAGGGCGGTGACCGTACATGGAAGAAAATCGGCTGGAAAACGTTTCATTGA
>NC_090740.1:126638417-126660917 GCF_036898095.1 Palaemon carinicauda | reverse complement strand
ATTTGCATTAAAACAGTAAATGTCTAGCAATATTTGTTCCAGGATTTTTACCCTTTTATAAACAGATGTATTGACGTAAAGGAGTGATATTAGGGTCACCAACCCGTAAAATATAAGAACAAAGTATGGTAGAATTACGGTGGCCTGTATTTTACTGAAATAGAGTTGAGAACTATATTTTTACGGAAAATTTCCGATTAAAATTACGGTATGTTTTCTAACAGTGTAGTAATTTTATATCAGGAATTCCAAATGATTATTACTAATTTCAAACCAATATAGTAGGTAAGTCAGTGTGATGGTTTTTTTTTTTTTTTTTTTTTTTTTTTTTTTTTTTTTTTTTTTTTGCTCAGTATGGTGTGACTGTCTATTTCAATACAAAGCAGCTTTGTGAGCTTCAATAACAAACTTATTATTTTTATCCCCCCAAAATAGAATAAATATGTACCACACTTCTTTCTCTTTTCCCATCTCTCAACTAAAGTCGATGGCCTACTAACACTGTGACCTTTATATTTCATCAAATTTTATTTATTTATTTTTTATTTAGCAATAGTAGAAAAAGGTTCCATTCGATTGGTGTGATATCATATTAAATATTAATTTATGTAATATTATTACCTTTCTAGATAGTTATTAATTTATGTAGGGCATCTTAACACTGTTAAGAAATTTGTTTTCCATTTGAAATGAACCATCTGGTATTATTATTATTATTATTATTATTATTATTATTATTATTATTATTATTATTAGCTAAGCTACAACCCTACTTGAAAAAGCAGGAAGCTATAAACCCAAGGGCCCCAACAAAGAAAAAAATAGCCCATTGAGGAAAGGGAATAAAGAAATAAATAAACTCCAACAGAAGTAATGCAGCATGCGCCTTTAACATGTACGCTCCGGTTAATACAAATTTGATATGTTGCAAGTCTAGCCCTTTGCTAAATAGCACATTATTGTATTCAATGACGTTCGTTATATCCTTTCCGAAAATCTCCAATTACAGATAACTATCCCAGTTTGCGTCACTCATGCCAACAGAGGGCGTCCTATTGCGTCTCCATCGGAATCTCTCGCTTTCTGGAAGTGCTTTTATGTGTGTACAGTATGTATGTGCTTGTATGCACGAACAAGGATGTGTATGTATTAGAGAAAACTAACCATAATGATAAGAAATTGGAAGATATTTTTTAAGCACAGTATTATTATTATTATTATTATTATTATTATTATTATTAGTACTTGCTAAGCTACAACCCTAGTTGGAAAAGCAGGAAGCTATAAGCCCTAGGGCTCCAACAGGGAAAATAGCCCAGTGAGGAAAGGAAATAAGGAAAAACTGTAAGAGAAATTTACGAACAATAATAATATTAAAATAAATCTTTAATAAACTATAATCTTGAAAATAACAAGAGGTTATTATTATTATTATTATTATTATTATTATTATTATTATTATTATTATTATTAGTAGTAGTAGTAGTAGTAGTAGTAGTAGTAGATCTTGCTAAGCTACAACCCTAGTTGGAAAAGCAGAAAGCTATAAGCCCTAGGGCTCCAACAGGGAAAATAGCCCAGTGATGAAAGGAAAAAAGGAAAAACTACAAGAGAAGTTAAAGAACAATAATAATACTAAAATAAATCTTTAATATATAGACTATAAAATCTTGAAAATAACAAGAGGATAAAAAACTTCAAAATAACAAGAGGAATAGAAACAAGATAGAATAGTGTGCCTGAGAGTACACTCAGGCACACTATTCTATCTAATTCCTCTTCTTGTTTTGTTAAAGTTTATATACGAAATATTTATTTTAATGTTGTTACTGTTCTTACAATGTTTTATTTTTCCTTATTTCCTTTCCTCACTGAGCTATTTACCCTGTTGGTGCCCCTGGGCTTATAGCATTCTGCTTTTCCAACTAGGGTTGTAGCTTAGCAAGTAATAATAATGATAATAATGATAATAATAATAAAAAGTGTACAGTTCGTAGTGCTTTCATCCTAGCATCTACAGTATTATCAAATTTTTTTCATGTATATCTTTTTATTCTCTTAATAGGCACAAGTGGTCGGGACTGTTCCTTCTATCTTTCGTAGTATTATACGCACATGCAACAACACACACACACACATCACATATACATATATATATATATATATATATATATATATATATATATATATATATATATATATATTCCTCATCATCCATTGCTAGTCCACTACATGACAAAGGCCTCAGACATGCCCTTTCCCTCGCCTCTGTTTATGGTCTTTCTATGCCAGTCCATATCTGAAATTTTCATAGCACGTCAATCCATCGTCTTCTCTTCCTTCCACTGCCTAGTTTACAATTCTCTAGTGACCCATTCTGTTATTCTTCTTATCCCTCTATATCTGTCTTTCTCATTACACGTCCTGCTCATGTTCCTTTTATACTATATAATACTATATCAACCGATTATCTGTCGAGACACCACTGTCAAATAATACCGTCACCTGTCAAATAGCTGTCTCGCGTGCACAAAAAGGACGGAATGTAATATTATAAAACAGAATGATACCACCAAGCTCAAAAATGACTCATCCTCTGGCTTAAGGCAGTGTTTAAAGAACCTAGGGTTGCGGTGGCTGATGTAGTAACGTCCCTGACTGGTTAACGCTAGGGGTTCGAGTCCTGCTCAAACTCATTACTTTTATTTCGTCGCTGCAACCTCACCATCCTTGTGAGCTAAGGATGTGGGTTTAGGGGGGAGCCTACAGGTCTATCTGTTGAATCATCAGCAGCCATTGCCTGGCCTTCCTTGGTCCTAGCTTGGGCGGAGAAGGGGCTTGGGCACTGATCATATGCATATATGGTCAGTCTGTAGGCCGATGTCCTGCTCAATGGGGCAATGTTGCTGTTCCTTGCCTCTGCCATTCATGAGCGGCCTTTAAAGCCTTTAAACGTGTTACTGACTGACTCTCGTTTACTAGAGCTAAAAGATTGCTGGATCTGTCCACACCTCTGATGTAATTGCCCCCCCCCCTCCGCCCCCCCCCCCCCCAGATTGGGAAAAGTTAAATGTAATTGAGGACCAGGATTAATCCTGTTGAGGACTACAGTAAGAATACTCGCTTTAAAGCTTGTTGTGAAATATTTATTGCATATCAAAATTAACTTTTTCTCAACGAGGATTTTCACATTACTGCTTCTTCGCATGATTTACGATTGAGGATTGGCAGCTTTCAAGATATTTAAAACTATTAAAACACTTGATAGGTCTGAGTTTCTTTTTACATCCAAATCGAAAATGTGTTATTGAAAGCGAGCGTGGAAAACCTCTGTATACTATTATTATTATTATTATTATTGTTATTATTATTAGCTAAGCTACAGCCCTAGTTAGAAAACCAGGATGCTTTAAGCCCAAGGGAAAAATAGTCCAGTGAAGAAAGGAAATAAGGAAATAAACTATATAAAAAACAATAGAAATCAAAATAAAATATTTCAATAATAGTAACAACATTAAAACAATAATTTTTTTCAAGAACAGCAGCAACATTAAAACAGATATTTTATACATAGACTATGAAAAGAGACTTATGTCAGCCTTTTAAATATATAAACATTTACTGCAAGTTTGAACTTTTTGAAGTTCTACCGATTCAACTACCCGAATAGGAAGATCATTCCACAACTTGGTTACAGCTGGAATAAAACTTCTAGAGTACTGTATAGTATTGAGCTTTCAGATGGAGAAGCCCTGACTATTAGAATTAATTGCATATATTGTATTACGAACAGGATGGTACTGTCTGAATAGATCTGAATGTAATCTATATGATGAGAACTGCCATTTCACTCAAGTACGGTAACATATACCGTGAGATTTATGTACGAGCATTCTGTGATCCATGTCGTCGTAGAAACAAGCAATATGACCATCAATATTTTGGGTAAAAAGCAACACATAACCCATGATATCGGGCGAGGAGCTGATGCTAACTCTGTCCGGTGGAACCCCGAGTGGATGATCCACTGTCTTGAGGTAGAGTTCTCTTGCTTGAGGGTACACTCGGGCTCACCATTTTATCTCAACACTTTTCCTCTGGCTATTTTGAAGTTTTTATTGTTTATATAAGAAAGATTTATTTTAATGTTCTTATTTTTAAACTTCCCTTATTGTATATTTCCTTTCGAGCTATTCTCCCTGTTGGAACCCTTGGGCTTACAGCATCCTGCTTTTCCAACTAAGGTTGTAGCTTAGCAAGTAATAATAATAATAATAATAATAATAATGATAATAATAATAATAATAATAATAATAATAATAATAATAATAATAATAATAATAATATTTTGGGTAAAGAGCAACACATAAACCATAATATTGGGAGAGGAACTGATGCTAATTCTGTCCGGTGGAACCCCGCGTGCCCATAAGGTGAAGGATCCGAGCGGGCCCAGTCAAAGGGCCAATTTGGAATCCCCGAGTGCCTATGGGTGGGTCGTTCCGTTGTGCCTCTTTTTTTTCATTCCTCATCATCGAAAGGGAAGAGGAAAAAAAAAAGATGAAAGGATTCGGTTATTAGTGAAGCGACCATTCAGAGAATAATGCTCTGCCGAGTGTATTTAATGTCCATAAGAGCGAAAGTCCTATCTGGGGGTAATGAGAGATCCGCCCTTACGACGATAATTGCCCATTAAAAAATCTCTCCCGAGCAAGCTAATGCAACAGTTCATTTAGAAATCCCGTCAATTTTCGTGTGGACGTCCTTTTCAAAATAGGACAGAGAAGCAGGAGAGAAAAGGATAAAGTTGTGATAAAGGGGAAGAGGAATAATTGAAGATTATTTATTTAATGCGTTCAAAGATGCCGAAGTAAAATACGCAAACTAAAAAAAAAAAAGAAGAAAAAGGAGAAGTTGAGAAAATGCTGCTTTCGTAAGGTCAGTGAACAAGTTTGTCGTATAGTGAAACATAAACAGGAACACACTTTTATTATCAACATAATTTCATAGATACATATATCTTAAATAATCGTTTATATATATATATATATATATATATATATATATATATATATATATATATATATGTGTGTGTGTGTATATATATATATATATATATATATATATATATGTGTGTGTGTATATATATAATATATATATAAATTATATATATATATATATATATATATATATATATATATATCACTAACAATAGTGATTTTAATCAATGTAAATATCAACCATAAAGTCATTTAATATATATATATATATATATATATATATATTCATACACACAAATATATATGTATATATATATATATATATATATATATGTGTGTGTGTGTGTGTGTGTGTACTGTATGTGAGTGTCTGTGTATGCATGTATGTAGCATTTATATTTGGTTATACATTATATATATATATATATATATATATATATATATATATATATATATATATATATGATTATATATATTGACCGCTTCACCATGCTTGAAAAGTTATATACACATAAAGAGGAAATATATTTGTCTAACCCACACAGAAGATTGATCGGCCTAATTGAGAAAGACAATATAGTGAAAAAATAATTCACAAACTGAATAGAGAAAAAAGCTAATTAATGAATTGCATATGTCTCATGTTTACTTTGTCTATTTAAACGAAACCAACGAAAAAAAAAGAAAAAAAGATGATAGATGGTCGGTAAGACGGCGAAGGAATCCTTAACACGGAAGTGTCAGCTCTTAAGCTGCCCCCCCCCCCCCCACCCACACACCAAAAAAAAAAAAAAAAAAAGATCTAAAAGACTTTGACAGGAGTGAAGCTGACGTCGGTATGCTATCAAACCATGAAAAGATCAAATGGATGGGAGCCCGCTACCAGTGGAGAGGATTGGGAAAAAAAAAATTCTGTATAGCCGGTTTGCTTTTGACATAGATCGAAGCCATAATTTTTCCGCGAGATAATCGTAAATAAAAATTCGAAATTTAAAAAGTAGATGTTAAAATGAAGAGATAAGATGAAAGAAAATATAGAAATTAAGGTGGTCTTTAAAGAAAAAAGATATTATGGATCTTAGCTATAGATGTGTCTTGAAAATGACTGAAATAGTGAAGGAAATATAAAATTGGGTAGGCCTAGGCCTACACCTGGTATGTTATATTTTAGTAATAATGCTAAAAGAAATAAAGTATCTAAGCGAAATTTGAATAAAGGAAAAATGGAATATCATCATCATATAATAGGTCTGAGATGTAATAATTTGATTAGGATAGAATGTATACAGTGCTCCGCATGAGGTCTACTGACGTCACTAAACCAACCCCCCCCCCTACAGTCATTGGCTCTATTGGCTCAGCGTATTTTTCCTTTTCCACTGAGCCTCTATAAATTCTCTTTGGGATAAGAGAACTGGAATGTTGTTTGTTAGAATTCCAGTTCTGATATTTTCATTTTAAATAAGTAGAAAAGTAAAAACTGTGTATATATTATTATTATTATTATTATTATTATTATTATTATTTTTATTACTTGCTAAGTTACAACCTTAGTTTGTTAGAATTCCAGTTCTGATATTTTCATTTAAAGAAAATAGAAATAAAGAGTAAAAACTGTGTATATGTTATTATTATTATTATTATTATTGTTATTATTATTATTATTATTACTTGCTAAGCTACAACCTTAGTTGGAAAAGCAGGATGCTATAAGCCCAGGGGCTCCAACAGGGAAAATAACCCAGTGAGGAAAGGAAACAAGGAAAAATAAAGTATCTAAATGTCGTGGTTTGTTTTGGAATCAATTAAAAACTTCATGTTTAGATAAAGCACTGCCATGAGAGAGAGAGAGAGAGAGAGAGAGAGAGAGAGAGAGAGAGAGAGAGAGAGAGAGAGAGAGAGAGAGAGAGAGAGCACTCTCGTTGACACGTTTGACCTTCGCTAGATAATGCCCCCAGAGAGGGACAGTGTACTCGTTGTCTAGACAAGGATATGTCCTACTAGGAATTTCCTCCGACTGTAATAAACTGAATTGAAGTAAAGAAGAAGAAGAAGAAGAAAAAGAAGAAGAAGAAGAAGAAAAAGAAGAAGAAGAAGAAGAAGAAGACGTAGTTATTAAAACAATAATGACATAACGAATCTCATAACAAATAAGATAATAAAATATAATAATCTTTATTAAGTTTCCCATCTCTTTGGCGTTTGATCGAAGAAAAATATATTTAATAGAGGACAATTAAAAAAAAAACAGATTTTAGTTATCAAAGAAACTACTACGGTGAAGACTAATGTAAAATGGCAGTTCGTCGATTTCAATCTCCAGGGACTTTGCTGCCATATTATTTGAAAAGGAATATATATATATATATATATATATGTATATATATATATATATATATATATATATATATATAAAGAGTATATTATTATTATTATTATTATTATTATTATTATTATTATTATTATTATTATTATTATTATTATTATTATTATTATTACTTGCTAAGCTACAACCCTAGCCGGAAAAGCAGGATGCTATAAGCTCTAGCGCTCCAACAAGGGAAATAGCCCGGTGAAGAAAGGAAGCAAGGAAAATTAAAATATTTTAAGAATATATATATTCATATATATATATATATATATATATATATATATATATATATATATATAAAGAGTATATTATCATTATTATCATTATTATTATTATTATCATTATTATTATTATTATTATTACTTGCTAAGCTACAACCCTAGCTGGAAAACCAGGATGCTATAAGCTCAAGCACTCCAACAATAGCCCGGTGAAGAAATAAAGCAAGGAAAATTAAAATATTTTAAGAATATATATATTCATATATATATATATATATATATATATATATATATATATATATATACATCAACAACAAATATAGCCGTTTCTAGTCCACTGCAGGACAAAAGCCTCAGACATATCTATTTATACATGGGGTTTGGCAAGTTTTCATCTCCACCCTGGATTGGTAATCGTGGTAAATTTTCGTCCGATCGCTCACAGCAAACCAACCTAATATGGGTGTCCCCGACTAGTACAGCTTTGCTGATCATGGCGATACACAAACTATTTCACCACATTAAGGTATCCCTTCTCAGAAAGGTAGATAGAGAGATAGATAGATAGATAGATATATAGATAGACAAACTCCTTTCTGACAGACAGATTTCCGTTGTATCGATGATCAGGTCAAGGACCTTAGATCAGGTCATCTGGAGTCATGAAGACGTCTGTATCTAGTATTCATAACTCTCACCGGATATCTACTTAATATTACAAATTAGCAATTTGATAAACGCGTTTGATTTCCTTTCAATCGACACTTCTAAATTATTTCTTTGACCTTTGGGATTTCCACAAAATCCAAATAATTTCTTACTCGGCAGTTTTTAGTTTCTTAAGCAAAATCCAAATACTTTTCGGTCACATTGCTTTCTTAAAGGTAAACAATTCATCCTTTTTTTCTGTTGAATAATTATGGACAGTTTAATACTTTTATTACCTCCGCCAACGATGTTGGAAGGAGGTTATGTTTCACCCCCCTGTTTGTGAACAGCTTCCTGGCCACAGTCTTAATCGTACAGTAATGAAACTTGAAGGGATTAACTCTCATGTAAAAAGGTCAAGGTCAAAGGTCGAAGGTCAAGGTCAAGCAAAATGTCCCATTCACGTAAATAATCATAAGTTTGGACATCGTTGTCACAGAGACTTCAAGCTTGGTTCTTATTTAAGAATATGAAAATCCATGCTAATTAGTAAACGTTACGGTCAAAGGTCAAGGCCAAGGTCGAGTAAAAGGTCAAGAAATAAGCTGCCCCGGCGAAGGTCTGCTCTCTAATTGCAGGGATTAACTGTCATGTAAAAAGGTCAAGGTCAAAGGTCTAGGTCAAGGTCAAGCAAAATGTCCCATTCACGTAAAGGTTCTTAAGTTTGGACATTGTTGTCACAAAGACTTAAAATTTGGTTCATATTTAAGAGTATGAAGATCCACTCTAATTAGTACATGTTCAGGTCAAAGGTCAATGCTAAGGTTGAGAAATAAGCTGCCTTGGCGAGGGTCTGCTCTCTACAGAGTGCCCTTCTGGTTGGATTATAAAAAAGATGAAACTATGCGGTCAGTTAAAAGAAATCTATATTATCAGTTATGCATAAAAATATATTAAGTAGAAATTAACTGGCTAATAACCACATTTTAAATAATCACAGATCAAATTGGCTTTTCAGTTGGAAAAAAAAAAAACAATTTCTTTATGACTGGCACAGCGAGTTCAAGAACTTTGTAGTTTTGTTCGTCTGTATTGTTAGGGTTTGTAGCTAATATCACTTAGATCTAGTATCACTTTTTAATTCACATGATAGTAATAGAATTCGATCGTATAGCTCAACAGATTTGGTACACTATTGAAAAATAACAGTAATTTTATTCGGAAATTCTCCGTAGAAGTATACTGTTCTCAGCCGTATGTTCAATTATACAGGCGAGCGTGATTTTTACCCTACTTTGTTATCATCTTTTACTGGTTGGTGAACGTGATATCACTCCTTTACGTCAATGAATCTGTTTTTTTAAAACGGCAAATGTCTGACAACATTTATACCAGGACTCTTACCGTTTGTTTACGGCAAATTTTTAACAATGTAACCACATATCGATTTACGTAAAAATGATCGTTTCTGTAGTTCTGGGTTTTCCAACGTCTACAATTAGGACTTTATCAACATTTGATTTACCTAAAAGGTAAACTTCAGATGGGACCCTCTAATCTATATACAATATTTTGCAAATGGGAAACTTTCAACTTTATTCCGCATCTGATCCTATGGACTTAAAATATCTTGACTATAGTCATTTTCTTAATGAGGTGCATTTGCACTGACTCGCAGCAGTACCCTTTTAGCTCGGAAAAGTTTCCTAATCGCTGATTGGTTGAACAAAATAATTCTAACCAATCAGCGGTTAGAAACCTTTTCCGAACTAAAAGGGCACCGATGCGAGTCAGTGCCAATGCGCCTCATTAAAAAAATTGACTATAGTGACCTTCGACTTTATCTAAGTCCTATGTTATAAACTTGGTAATATCAGTTTATCCAACATTTAAACTTATGATAAAAGAATACTTTGATCGTCTTCCTCATCTGAAGTTTACATATTAGTATCATTTGGTCTTATTTAAAAATTAACTTTGTGGAACTGGATTATTTCTACCTCATTCCATAAGATCATCCATGAGATCTTATGGAGTAAGTAATCTGTAACATAATACAAAGTTAAAATCACGAAGTACTTAATTTTAGACAGAAGTTAATGCTTTATTGTACCGCACTATTATTATTATTATTATTATTATTATTATTATCATTATTATTATTATTATTATTATTATTATTATTACTACTTGCTAAACTATAACCAAAACTGGAAAAGCAGGATGCTATAAGGTCAAGGGCTCCAACAAGGAAAATAGCCCAGTGAGGAAAGGAAAAGAGAAAATTAAAACAAATACTCTAAATATATATATATATATATATATATATATATATATATATATATATATATATATATATATATATATATATATATACATATATATATATATGTGTGTGTGTGTGTGTGTGTGTGTGTGTGATTTTTAAGGTCATACGGGATTCATCACTGCAAACGTTATTCAAAGAAGTTGAACAAAGACATATTTATTCATCGAACAATGACATTTAGAATCGAAATGATTATACCATTTCACAGTATCATAAAATTCGATTCAGAAAATTGGTTGTTTTTGGTTCATAAAATCATCAAGTTGTAATGAAAAACCGCAAGCCAAATTTCACTTTGTTTACAGGAAATATTTCTGGGTTTAAACTTATTATTAATCTGTCCTATGAAGTGTGCATCAAAATGGGCATTTCCAAAAACACTTTCCGAGGATTATGTCTCTCTGTCTGTCTGTCGGTCTCTCTGTCTGTCATCCTATGTCTCTCTGTCTGTCTGTCTCTTTTTCTCTCTGTCTGTCCGCGTATCTGTCTCCCTGACTGTCTGTCTGTCTGTCTCTCTGTCTGTCTGTCTGTCTGTCTGTCTGTCTGTCTCTCTGTCTGTCCGTCTATCTGTCTCTTTGTCTGTCTGTCTGTCTCTCTGTCTCTCTGTCTGTCTATCTGTCTGTCTCTCTGTCTCTCTGTCCGTTCTGTCTGTCTGTCTGCCTGTCTGTCTGTCTCTGGCGAAGAGGGTTTCAGAAAGAGATTTCTCAGTCATCTGAAAGCATTATTATTATTATTATTATTATTATTATTATTATTATTATTATTATTATTATTATTATTATTATTGTGGTAGGAGACCCTCTTTTAGGCAGGTTGAGTTAAAAGTAATGGCTGCATCGGCAGAGTTTATTTTCTTATCAAATTTTTCTATTTTCCGGATAATTCTCTTTTCTAGAGCGCTGCAATCAGCCAGCACACTTGAAAAATTCATCAGTCGGGTGAATGACAAAATCAGGAAGACTTTTCAAGTATATTCTCACAAAATACAAGTAAAACTTTTGGTACAAAATAGTAAAAACTACGATGCGTTTCGAGGATAAGTCCTTCCTCTTCTTCAGGTAGAGAGTGAGGTGGATGCTGCCGTCGGGTGGTATTTATACCCAGGATCAGGATTACAAGTGAAAGGGCTGGAATTTTCGTTGGTTTTCATTGGTTGATCGGAGCTGATATGGTATGGTGTCTGGTGTACGATGATCTCGGCCGGGAATACCCTAGTTGGAAAAGCAGGATGCTATAAGCCTGGGGGCTCCAACAGGGAAAACGTTTTTCGTATGTCAGAGAGAGAGAGAGAGAGAGAGAGAGAGAGAGAGAGAGAGAGAGAGAGAGAGAGAGAGAGATTTCCACATGAATCAGATTCATAAACAAATCTGTAATAATGATTGTAATTATTAGCAGGCAATTGAAAGAATTTTTATGCATTATTGATAATGCTAAAAATGCCCCCCCCAAAAAATTAAATAAAAAAAAATCGATAAATGGAAAAATATCTGGAACTGTCACAGCCAAAATCTTTGACTAAAAAGGTTTAGTTTCGATCATATACAATACATTAAGTCGATCTGCCTATACAAAATGAACTATGTAATAGCTTCTATAAAATAAAAATGAACTATGTAATAGCTTCTATAAAATGAAAATGAACTAAGTAATAGCTTCTATGAAATAAAAATTGATTATAAACATATGTTAGTTGTAGAAACATTTTATTGAAAATAAGAGCAGAAAAATCTTGGAAAACTGTCTTACAACATTTTGATTTCACGAGTGCAAAAATATTAATTGCGATATAATACTTTTTTGACAAAAGAATGACTTTAGCACATGAAACGCATTGCAACATAACGATAGAAAAATAATGCAATTTTGCAAAATTTTAATTACGATACAATACTTTTTTTTTTTTATGAAAAAGGGATTTTAGAACACGAATTGCATTGGAAAATAACCATAGAAAAATAATGCAATTTTAGAAAATATGAATTACGATATATCACTTGTTTATATATATATAAAAAAAAAGATTTTAGAACACGAAACGCATTAAAAAATAACCATTGAAAAATAATTCAATTTTGGAAATGTGAATTACCATATGCCTTTTCTTTAACGAAAAAAAGCAATTTAGAACACGAAACGCATTACAAAATAACCATAGAAAAATAATGCAATTTTGCAAATGTGATTTACGACTTATTACTTTTTTTATGAAAAAGGATTTTAGAACACGAAACGCATTACAAATAGCCATAGGAAAATATCAAAATTTTGGAATTGGATTTTCTGGAATGTATGTTTCACTAGAATAAGTTATTTCGAAGCAAGGCTTGACCCAACGCAATTCTTAATTTAGAAAGATTACCTTCCGGTGACTGTGGGCGTTGACAAAAGATTCTGATTTGACTCTGGCAAATATTACTCCGTAACTTTTGCTTTTGTTTAAACGATTCAATTTACAACGAGGCGATGTAGGCAGACTCTTGTTATAGATCGCTGTATAATACAGAGAAAGTTTCTGTGTGTGTATATATATATATATATATATGTATATATATATATATATATATATATATATATATATGTATATATGTATATATATATATATATATATATATATATATATATATATATGTACAGTATATGAATATATATATACATATATTTATATACTATATATATATATATATATATATATATATATATATATATATATATATATATCTATCTATACATGCATACATATATATATATATATATATATATATATATATATATATATATATATAAATAGTATATATATATATATATATATATACATAGCATATATATATATATATATATATATATATATATATATATATATATATACACTCGTATACTGTATATATATGATAAATTTTTGCACATGTAGATGTGTTTTTCATATTCAAATAAGCCATATATTTTTGAAACATTAATGTCTGGATTCTCTTAGCGACCTCGGGATCAGAGCCCCAGGCTTATTTGAATATATATACACACACAAACACCCACACGGTCACACTCAGCGGTATTGCCAAACCATAAATACTCAGTCTCTCTCCGTCCCTCGGGTAGAGGGGAGAGGGAGTAGTCATATATAGTAAGATGTATACAGCTAAAGAAACATTATCATTGAAAAGATCTTGGCATAGGGAATCTAACATCTAAGACCTCCTAACAATCACTCTTTAAGTTTTGTTAGGATATAATTTCATCACCATAATTTGACCCATTCACTAATTTTAGCTTGTATTCTGGCAAGACTCAAGACTCAGCAACCACACGTCGACATGCAGGCGATGGGGTCAGTGCAAAGAGAGTAGCATCATCTGCATAAGCAACAAGCCTTTTTTTTCAAAGGTAAGCCGCTTATCATGAATATACAATACAAGAGGTGAAGGGCCAGGCCGATGCCTTAGAAATCAATGTAGGGAATGTACAAGGTTAGATAAAGGTTAATATCTTAGGATTAATGTGAGTGATTTAAAGAATTTTTTTTTCTTTTTTATTTGGATAGGCCTAGTTAATGTATATTTACTACAGATTAAAGTATGGAAAGGGAATGAAATCTAACATTTTAGGTGTTTTTAAAAGTGTTAGTATGACTTTTCTCAATAGATAATTAATCCTAGTCTATCGTTATGGCATCGGTAAAGTAATGGTTCAAAACGTGTGTGAGAGAGAGAGAGAGAGAGAGAGAGAGAGAGAGAGAGAGAGAGAGAGAGAGAGAGAGAGAGAGAGAGAACAGAAGCTTGCTGTTTTATAAGCATTCTTTGTGGTAGTGGGTGCAGCTTTGCTGGTCTTGAAAAAAAGAAAGAGTTAAAAAAAAACCCTGGCATAGGTCGAAAGGTGAGTCTGAGCCTCTCTCTCAGCTTTATTCAAAACTAAAACCAATATGCCATCATACGTTCGAGGGAATATCGACCATAACGATTAAGACGAAAGTGGCATTTATTGCCTGCGCTCTAATTTATTTGATTTTTATAGGGGGGCGGAGATCTCAAAATCCAGCGATATATGGAGAGAGAGAGAGAGAGAGAGAGAGAGAGAGAGAGAGAGAGAGAGAGAGAGAGAGAGATAAAAATCCAATATACGCTCCATCATACGTGATACATTTCCTATTCATTGTAAAGGGTTGAGCGAAACAATGGATCATCGTCATGCCACACTGAGTCATTCTTACACAAGGTCGTTGAATAAAACGAATAAAACTCTCGTTAATGCGGTATCGGTTGCTAGCTGGGGGGGGGGGGTGGTTGGTGTGGAGTTACTAGGAGGGACAGGTCAACGCTCTAACCTCTTTAAAGGCCAATCAATTGACCAGCAATTGGAGGATTACATTATTAACGGTCATTTGCGAAACATCCAAAACGATCGGTATACCATTTCATAGAAATATTCAGGCAGCAACTCTGGCCTCAAAAGTGTGGCTAACAGCAATTGTTGTTTTTCCTCTCGTGCAATCTATTAACCAAGACCCGCCCCGGTAGGAAAGGGATTCCAGATTCCAGATTCCAGATTCCAGATTCCAGCTTTTCAACTTTAGTTTCCCGAACTTTAGCTGTGGAGGGGTTGGTCCTCGCCTGCCTTTGAATCAAGCACCTTAAAATCTAGGGCTATTTTCCTTGTTAGAGCATCTGGGCTTATAGCATCCTGCTTTTCCAACTAGGGTTGTCGATTAGCAAGTAATAATAATAATGATTTGGTATTCCTTAACTGCAGTACTCTCGTTGCCTCTTATCATTGCATAATGATTAATGTAATGTTATTTGTTAAGAGTGAAGTGAACAGATACTTTTATTAGTTGGTTGACACAACTAATCTATTTTAAATAGGAAATATTGGTATGAATAATAATTTAGTTACCAATGAATTCTAGAATTTTACCGCCGTGTTTTTTATTACTGTCTTTTTTTTTTTTTTTTTTTAGATTATTCGTTCTCGTGAAGTTTATTACCACCAGAAAATAATTAGCTTGAATCATTTCAGTTTTATTAATATCAAAATTTAGAAGCAAAACTGTGGTTCTTCATTAAGGTTAGAATTATTCGTCTTCAACGCTACCATTATTATTCTGTAATTATAATGTTTAATGGTCTGGCATTCGATATACACTTTTAATTTTCTATCGCTTTGATCAGAAACGTTGTTAGCATGGAACCTGGAAGACAAGTATATTTTCGGAGTAATTGGAAAGACGTGTTACGTTCATAGTTTAAATAAATTTCGATTGATATTATTCTCATTCAACTGGTTTTCATAGCAACGTTTTATGGAGTAAACAAAAAGAAAGAGCAATGGTAGTCTTGCTAGCATGAGTTTTGTTACTTTACTACTGTACCGAACCCGTCAAAAGTGACATCTATATATTCAAAATAGAAATGCACATACACACACACGCACGTGCGTGCATAGATTCAAATCTTCCCCCCCCCCTTATTTTTTAACTACAACCAACTAGTTCGGCAATTTGTGGGAGAGTGTGGTTTCCGAGTTTACCTCTCGGGGTGTCTTCTCTTACCAGGGTATGACTACTTCCTCTCCCTCCTGAACGTGATAAGATATATATATATATATATATATATATATATATATATATATATATATATGTGTGTGTGTGTGTATGTATATATGTATATACTGTATATATATATATATATATATATATATATATATATATATATGTATATATATATATATATATATATATATATATATATATATATATATATATACAGACACTTGCTCTTTATTATATAGGGAAAATTTCCTTATGTGATTATTATGTTTTAATTAGTTATAGCCTATATACACACACATACCCACACACACATATATATATACATATATATACATACAGTATATATATGCACATATATATAAATATATATATATTGTATATATATATATATGTATATATATATATGTATATATATATATATATATATATATAGATAGATAGATAGATAGATATACATTTAATCAGACGATTGCTCTTTATTATATAGGGAAGATTTCCCTATGTGGTGTTTATGTTTTAAGTTAGTTTTATATTTATCTTTACTGTTTTCATTTACTGTAAGTGTAGCCTTGAGGATAACATTTCATCCTTTAACAACAAAGTCCTCAGTTCTTAGACTCTAGGAAGAAGCTACAAGAGGTTTGTTGGTTGCCTAGAATAATCCGGATTAACGTTCAGCTTCTAGTCTAACATAATTCATTTCTAGTGTTATGGAACGTTCATTTCATTTTGACTTTGTTCATCATATGCAATTCTAGTGCAAGTGAACACGGAATAAAACATGTACTTCAAAGGCATTTGCATGTTCCGTCCAATTGTTATTATTATTATTATTATTATTATTATTATTATTATTACTTGCTAAGCTACAACCCTAGTTGCAAAAGCAGGATGCTATAAGCCCAAGGGCTCCAACAGGGAAAATAGCCCAGTGAGGAAAGGAAACAAGGAAAAACAAAATATTTTAAGAACAGCAACAATACCTAAATAAATTTTTCCTATATATATATAAACTATAAAAACTTTAACAAAACATGAATAAAGATCAGATAGAATATTGCGCTCGAGTGTACCCACAAGCAAGAGAACTCTAACCCAAGACAGTGGACGACCATGATACAGAGGCTATGGCACTACCCAAGACTAGAGAACAATGGTTTGATTTTGGAGTGTCCTTCTCCTAGAAGAGCTGCTTACCATAGCTACAGAGTCTCCACTACCCTTACCAAGAGGAAATTGGCCACTGAACAATTATAGTACAGTAGTTAACCCCTTGGGTGAAGAAGAATTGTTTGGTAATCTCAGAGTTGTCAGGAGTATGAAGACAGAGGAGAATCGGTAAAGAATAGGCCAGACAATTCGGTGTATGTGTAGGCAAAGGGAAAGTTAACCGTAACCAAGGAAAAGGATCCAATAATTCACATGGAGTTGCCACTAAAGTATTTAAAGTAGATTTAACCCCCTGAGTTAAGCGATGTCTAAAATTGTATTAGTGTTGCTACAAATACCACTTCATTTAAGCGATATTTGAAACTGGCTTGTGGTGGCCGATGAAGTAACGTCTCTGATTGGTGATCGCCAGACTGGGGTTCGAGTCCCGCTCAAACTCGTTAGTTTCTTTGGTCGCTGTAACCTCACCATCCTTGAGAGTTAAGAATGGGAGGATTTGGTAGAGCCTATAGGTCTATCTGCTGAGTCAACAACAGCCATTGCCTGGCCCTCCTTGGTCCTAGCTTGGGTGGAGAGGGGGCTTAGGCGCTGATCCTATAATCAGTTCCTAGCATTGTCCTAATTGCTAGGGCAATGTCACTGTCCCTTGCCTCTGCCATTCATGAGCGGCCTTTAAACCTTTAAACCTTAAGTGTTTCTCATGAATCATTCGTTTCATGACACACGCTGCTATTTTAGCACTATAAAACTCATCATGTCTTCAAAAGCATATTGTGCTTCATGCTTCATGCAATCCGACATTCCAGTAAGTGCCTTCGCTTCCTTTGAGTTCAAAAAATGGCTTTACATACGAGTTTCAGTATCTGCTTTGCAATTCAATTTATCCAGCGATGTACTACACTGTTAAAATACCGTGATTTTAATCGTAAATTCTCCGTAAAAATATATTTCACTGAAATACCGGCGACCGTAATTTTACCGTAATTTGTTGATATCTTTTATGGGTTGGTGACCGAAATATCACTTCTTTACGACAATATATCCGTTTTTAAAACAGTAAATGCATGGCTCCAATTATTCCAGGATTTTACCGTTTTTAATGCAAAATTTTTAGCAGTGTATCTGGAATTCAATTGCAATTCACGTGGTTTTTGAGGTGCGTGTTTTCGTGAGCAATATCTTTGGACGCAACGCTTCAAACATTTTCGTTTTATGTTTGTAATAGTTAATTCGTAATCGACTTGATAGCAAATGAAAGAGTCAAGGTCATTAAGAATGACAGGAATTATAGAGGGAGACCTGCGATCCCAATATAACCGGGTCATCTAACCCGCGAAATGGAAAGAAAAAAATTTGTGTTTATATAAATGAAAAGGAATGCAGTAAAACTCTTGAGTACACTGTTAAAAATTTGCCGTATAAAACGGTAAAATTCTTGGCATAAATGTTGCCAGACATTTACCGTTTTAAAACCGGATATATTGACGTAAAGTATGGTAAAGAATGGTAAAATTACAGTCGCCTATATTTTACTGAAATACACCTGAGAACAGTATATTTTTACGGAGAATTTCCGACTAAAATTACGGGTTTTTTTAATAGTATACATATATATATATATATATATATATATATATATATATATATATATATATATATATATATAAATATATATATACATATAAATATATATATAAATATATATATATATATATATATATATATATATATATATATATATATATATATATATATATATATATATATATATATATATATATAAGAAAAAGCTTACACGCACGTTTGTTTTTATATAAAAAACTATTAAGAGTAAATATTTTTCTCAGAAGACCACTGAGACGGTTAAATAATTTTGCTTAGCCCTTTTGCTCGAGCTGGACCCAGAGAAGGTAAGTGAAAGAACTAAGTGATCAGAATCATCATCTCTTAAGCATATTGACGCAAAGGGCTTCGGTTAGATTTCGCCAGTCGTCTCTATCTTTAGCTTTTAATTCAATACTTCTCCATTCATCATCTCCTACTTCGCGCTTCATAGTCCTCAGCTATGTAGGCCTGGGTTTTCCAACTCTTCTATTACCTTGTGGAGCCCAGCTGAATGTTTGGGGAACTAATCTCTCTAATGAATAAGGAAATTTTAAGAATTCCTTTCCTTAAAGCTAAGTTTTCGCAGTGTCTCAAGTTTTTATTTTCGCATTAATAGATTTAAGTCTTTTCAACACGTTTATCATAAATGCAAAGACACACACCTGCTACAACAGAGTTTCAGCAATACCATTGAAATGATTTCAATTGAAAATGGTATTTTCTGCTCAGCAGATCTGTAATGAAATTGATATTCGAGAGAAAAGCGTTTATTTCCCGTCAATTTTTAATTGAATATTTTAATATTCTATAAAAATCGGCAGATACGATATATTTATGGTTATTACTCTCAAGTGGCGATGACCCGAGCAGATATTTCTATTCCGAAAAAAATAATCGGTTTTCTAAAAAAAAAAAGAAAAGAAAAAAACCGCTCCAAATTGAATTGTCATTTCCATTACAGTTTCCAGTAAAGAGAACGTTTTATGATACGTAGTTCATATTGCAATTCCGATTTCATTTCGAAGTCAACTCATAAATCGCTCATTTTAGACATCATTCAAAATACACGAGCTGCTCAATAATTGCAGGATTTAACATTGGAAACAAAATGGCGTTGTTAATTTCCTTATCATTTGTTTCTGAAATCCTCCAATATGCCCAGGGCAAGTTATTGTCTTTCTCCAGAGGAATAAAATGATAGATAGATAACTCTTATCTACCCTCATCCTTCACCAATCATAATCTCCTTTCTGTGAAATATGGTTGACTAAATCAACGTCTGTTCAGGTATCGTTGTTTGCGACTCGTTCAGCAAGATGCATTATTCGTTGGCTGTTCTTTGTCACTTGGATGAATTGTCCTCTTTAGTCAGGATATGGGATTGAGTACGTCGGTATGTGTGTTTACATTATTCGGAGTCAGCGGCGTTTCCGAGTGTGGATACAGAAGCCTGAAACTGTGTTCGACTTGAAGAAAATTTGCATAACGAACGTAACTATTCCTGGCCAATGTACAGCTGGACACAGGAATTCCTGGCATACCTCGCTCTGAGGATGCGTACCCTACCACACCTTTATTGCGCAGCGAGTAGCCAAATCAATAGCATAGGAAGAGATGACAGAGCGCACTTTCCCAGAGCGAGGTGTGGCAGGAATTCATGTGTCCATCTGTACATCACCTCATGTTTCAAGGTCAGCAGTTACGTACAGACCTGTCCCACGATATATATTTCCTGCGTTCGAAGGTTTCTTTCAGCCTCTCTCTTTTAAATAGACTGGACTAATACTCTTTAAAAAAAAAAAAAAAAAAAAAAAAAAAAAAAAAAAAAAAAAACAACAACAACGGGATATATTTGAACATGAAACATCTATTGAGGATACAAATGAGTAGTCACTAGAACCACCGGTTGGTTTTATGACTGTTAGTTACTTGTTACTGATTACTTACTTACTTACTTACAGACTTACTTACTTACTTACTATAAGGGCTGCTTTCCTAGTCCTATTATACATGAAAACTCTGTGCTCTATAAGATCTGTTTGCTGTATACAGTCTTATGTATTCAGAGTAGCATAGATCGTATTCCACATTCTTTGTCAAATCCACATTATCAAAGCACTTATAAAACAAGAAAGTCTTCAGTTTCTTCTTGAAAGCCTTAATATATTCAGTCTTTCGGATGTCAGGTGGAAACACATTTTATAGTTTTGGGGCAGCATATTTGTCATAAGAACTTTAATATTGATGGAAGAAAATGTAATAATCATGGGTTAATGTTTGGATGGGTGGAGTGTGTGTGTAGAAAATATCCATACTTACAAATACAGATATCAATACAAATACTACTCCAAACAGATAATTCTCATATCGCCAATTTAATCTGGGAAAACCAGACGACATCCATAGTTCGGAAAGTTCTCATCTTTAACCGTAAAATATTCCATGCTTCCATAACATTTCAATAATTTAATAGGCCTATTTTCAACAGTTGACTAATGGTTAACATTATACAGACAATTGACTTTTGCCAAAAAAAAAAATAAAAAAAAAATAAAAAAAAAATAAAAAATAAAATAAAAAAGGGTAATGGAAGGAACTCTAAAAATAACTAAGTCTTGACATACTTTTTAGAAAAGCTCTTGTTATGGGAATACATTTCCACTCGAAAGGTCGTCGTCAAATAAAACAATTGTGCTGTGCCCCCCCCCCCCAAAAAAAAAAAATAAGAGCCATTCCTCTTACCTGACATGTGCACATAGAAGCTCTAAGTTACGTTGTTCATCAAATGACTCATTAAAGCTGTGTCTCTTTTTACCATCAAAGAACGGTGAATAAAGTTCACGCTTGGTAGCTTTTCTGTTCGTCGAACTGACTGCATGTTGTGGAAAAAAATAATCATAACTTCAGGAAAGAAATAATGACAAAGTGATTGAAATATAAACTTATAGTACGCACAAAACATTTGTTTTTTGTGTTTTATTAATATCTATTATGCCATTTATATATTATATTACAAAAACGGCAACAACAAATTATTATTATCATTATTATTATTATTTGCTAAGCTACAACCCTAGTTGGAAAATCAGGATGCTATAAGCTCAAGGGCTCCAACAAGGAAAATAGCACAATGAGGAAAGGAAACAAGTAATACTGAAATTTTTAAGAAGAGTAACATTAAAATAATTATCCTATATAAACTATAAAAACTTTAATAAAACAAGAGGAAGAGAAATTAGAAAGAATAGTGTGCCCGAGTGTACTTTCAAGCAAGAAAACTCTAACCCAAGACAGTGGAAGACCTTGGTACAGAGGCTATGGCTCTACCCAAGACTAGAGAACAATGGTTTGATATTGGAGAGTCCTTCTCCTAGAAGAGCTGCAACCGTTTCTAGTCCACTACAGGACAGCGACCTCAGACATGACAATTCATGTATGAAGTTTAGCCAATTTTCCTCCCCTCGCTGGTCACTACGGATTGGTGATGGTGGGAGACTCTAGTCTGATAGCTGACAGCAAAGCAACCTTGTATGGGTGACCCTGGCTAGGACCGTTTCGCGAATCATGTCGATACGCATACCCTTGTGGCCTTTTGGTAACGTCCTTACCTGGTGATC
>NC_090740.1:126610917-126628417 GCF_036898095.1 Palaemon carinicauda | reverse complement strand
ACTTGATTGAATTGTGACGTTGGAATTGATTGCGTGAAACACCGAACGAAGATTTTTATATATCTTTTTTTTTTTTTTTTTTTTTTTTTTTTTTTTTTTTTTTTTTTTTTTTTTTTTTATTAGCGATATTACTATTTACATGAATATTTCAATATTTCAATAGCCTTTGTGCCGTTCTATAGAACTGACTGTGAACTAGAATAATTAGATTGTACATTATAGAGACTTCATTCGCCGTCGTGCGTCAAATGTATGTGCTATTTAACAGGCATAAAAATCATGTAATATGTTTATAATGCATAAATTAAAGATAAAACTTTAACAATACATTGTAAAGGACATAATGAAGAAGGGTGTATATTGTAGTGTGGAGTAGCGTAATATGAGACAATTTAGTAATTATTGTAATTTGTACTACTCTATTAATACGCCCCATAACATAGGTATTATATTTAGCAGAGTATGCCAAATTATTACTTTTGTCAAAAGGTTGTATTTTGATAGGGCTGTATTTATTTATGTCTGTATGTTTGTTTGTTTGAGATTCGCGTAACTCATTAACTATTTGACCCAATCTTAAGAAATTTGGTGGGATGTTTGGCCATGATCCAAGGGCATTTTGATTAGATTTTGGGAGTGATTAGGTCAAAGGTCAAGATACAGGTGACAGAAACGCGGAAAGAATCTTTTATGGAATATCATGGTCAATTTACCCGATTTGCATGAAACTATTGCCAAAATATGCGTAATCTAATTATTTATCTTGAGATATATAAGATCAGGGTCAAGGTCACATAAAGGTCAAAGCTTGTTTTTTCTACAACCTGGCTAATTTTATCTGATTTGTCTGAAACTTTTGTCAAAATAAGCATAATTTAATTGTTTATCTTGTGATATTCAAGATCAAGGTCACATAAAGGTCAAAGCTTCTGTTTGCTACATCGTGGCTAATTTTATCCGATTTGCATGAAACTGGTGCCAAAATATGCATTAGTTAATTGTATATCTTGTGATATATAAGATCAAGGTCAATATCACATAAAGGTCAAAACTTCTGTTTGCTATATTGGAGTTAGTTTTATCTGATTTACATGAAGCTAGTGCCCGAACTTGCATAATTTAATTGGTTATTTTGTATTATATAAGATCAGGATCAAGTTCACATAAAGGTCAAAGCTTCGTTTTGCTATGTCGTGGTTAGTTTTATCCAAATTACAGGAAACTAGTGCCAAAATATGCATAATTTGTTTTTCTTGTGGTATATACGGTCAAGGTCACATAAAGGTCAAAGCTTCTTTTTGTTAAATCGCGGTTGATTTCATTCGATTTTTATGAAATAAGTTCCAAAATATGCATAATTTAATTGTTTTTGTGATAGATAAGAAAAAGATGACGGTCACATAAAGGTCAAAGCTTCTTTTTGCTATATTGTGGTTAGTTTTATCCGATTTACATGAAACTAGTGCCAAAATATGCATAATTTAAGTGTTTATTTTGTGTTATATTAGTTGAAGGTCAAGGTCACAAAAAGGTCAAAACTTCTTTTTACTCCATCATGGTTAGTTTTATCCGATTTACATGAAACTAGTGACGAAATATGCGTAATTTGATTGTACATCTTGTGATATATAAAATCAAGGTTAAGGTCACAAAAAGGTCAAAACCTCTTTTTGCTATATTGTGGTTCATTTTTTTCCAATTTGCATAAAACTAGTGCCCAAACATGCACAATTAAATTGTTTATTTGTGATATATGAGATGGAGGTCAAGGTCACATAAAGGTCAAAACTTCTTTTTGTTTTATCGTAGTTAATATTATCTAATTTGCATGAAACTAGTGCCAAAATATGCATAATATAATTTTTATCTTATAATATTTAAGATCAAGGTCAGTCACAAAAAGGTCAAAAATTCAGTTTGCTCTATGATGGTCAATTTCATCAGATTTGCTTGAAACTAGAGCCAAAATGTGCATACTACAATTGTTTATCTTGTGATATATAAGATCAAGGTCAAGGTCACAAAGGTCAAGGCATCTTTTTGTTATAATTTGGTTAATTTTATCCGATTTGCATGAAGCTAGTGCCAAAATATGCGTAATTTAATTGTGTCTTGTGATATATAAGATCAAGGTCAAGGTCACATAAAGGTCAAAACTGCTTATTGCTAGATCGAGGTTACTTTTTTCCAATTTGCATGAAATTAGTGCTAAAATGTGTATAATTTAATTGCTTATTTGTGATATATAAGATAAAGGTCAGTCACATAGAGGTCAAAGCTTCTTTTTGCTATAATGTGGTTAGTTTTATCCAATTTACATGAAACTAGTACACAAATATGCATAATTTAATTGTTTATTTGTGATACATATGATGAAGGTCAAGGTCACATAAAGGTCAAAGCTTATTTTTCCTATATCTGGGTTTTCTATCCCGTTTGCATAAAACTAGTGCCAAAATATGCATAATTTAATCATTTTTGTGTTATACAACATCAAGGTCAAGGTCACATAATATTCAAAGCTTCTTTTTGCTAAATCGTGGTTAGTTTTATCTGATTTACATGAAATTGTACACAAATATACATAATTCAATTGTTTATTTTGTGTTATAAAAGATGAAGGTCAAGGTCACATAAAGGTCAAAGCTTTTTGTTATACCATGGTTAGTTTTATCTGATTTACATGGAACGAGTACCCAAATATGCATAAGTTTATTGTTTATTTGTAATATAAAAGATGAAGGTAAAGGTCACATAAAGGTCAAAGCTTCTTTTTGCTATATTGTGGTTAGATTTATCCGATTTACATGAAACTGGTTCCCAAATTTAATGGTTTATCTTGTGATATATACGATCAAGGTCTAGGTCACAAAAAGGTCAAAACTTCGTCTTTCTATATCGTAGTCAATTTTATCCAATTTGCATGAAATTAGTGCCAATATTTGCATAATTTAATTATTTATCTTGTGATATATAAGATCAAGGTCAAGGCCAAGAAAAAGGCCAAAACTTTTTTTCTGCTATATCATGGCCAATTCTATTCAATTTGCATGAAACTAATGCCAAATATGAATGATTTAATTGTTTATCTTTTGATATATGATTTCAAGGTCAAGGCGAAAAAAAGGCTAAAACTTTATTTTCTGCTATATCGCGGTCAATTTTATGCAATTTGCATGAAACTAGTGAAAAAATATGCATGATTTAATTATATATTTTTTATATAGAAGTTCCAGGACAGGTCACATAAAGGTTAAAGCTTCTTTTTGCTATGTAGTGGTTTATTTTATTCGATTTGCATGAAACTGTTGTCAAAATCTATATAATTCAATTGCCTATCCTGTGATATACAACATGAAAGTGACGACCTTGCCCTTGTCAACAGTTGGGGATCAAAGGTCAGCAGGTCAATGAACTTGCAAAAAAGTAAAAGTTTCGTCATGACGCGGCTCTTCTTGTCCGATTTGTTTGCATAACCAAATGGGTCCATGGCGAAGGTATGCGCTCTACCTAGTACCTGTTCTAGTTAAATCAGGATTATTTTTTTGAAATTATTCTTACAGAAAAATATATCACACCAGTTTGTTTCCCTAAGAAACCCTTTTACAGAAGATTATTACGTTAGAGTATTGATATATAAAATAGGCTTATTCCCAGCACAAACTATTTTAAAGCAATACATCATGCCAGAGTATTAATAAAAAAAAAAACTAGGCCTATTCCAATTCATTTTCCGAATAGCTGCCGTCTGACCAAGCGGCTTCATTACATGGAATTTTCCCCATTGGAACAACAAGCAATATTGCGAGTGTGCCAGTTGCAGCCGCTATGAGTTCGGCATGATCGGCGATTGGCCGGCCATACGTTTCGTCGATAAGTTAAATGAAGAGAAAAAAAATGATCCAGCCATTCCGGCCAAGATTTAGATGTTTTCCGTTAAAACTCTGCAACGAACAAGCCTTGTTTTTCCCCTCCGGAATTGCCAGTTAAGGAGCAATGGCTGATTGGGGGGCTCCAGTTAACCCACAAGCTCTACCTTCCCCCTCCCCCCCTAACAGGTAAAGTTTACGACCGCGTGTACGTTATGACTGTGTATTTTCCTATTTTCTTTTCCTTGTAATTGCTGTATTCCAATGGGCCATTAAGTCGATGAGAGGATTACGAAAGTTAAGTTGGTTTTGGAAAAAGGATGCTTTTTGTTAACTATATGCTCTCTCTCTCTCTCTCTCTCTCTCTCTCTCTCTCTCTCTCTCTCTCTCTCTCTCTCTCTCTCACAATGATGTTAAAATGTAGCAAACTCAGGTTAAATAGGTGCTTCATCTTCTTTTCTTTTTTTGTCTTTCTATCTTCAATGCATTTCTTCATATGCTCACTGTTTCTTGAATTAACTCTTTTTTTTTCACACAGTTAAAATCTTCACTTGAAATGGGACCAAGTTAACTGGATAATCTCTTCCTTTTAACATTAATAACTCTACGGAAAAAAAAAAACTGTACTGTAGATTTCCCTTGAAAAGTGATAGCGTTGAAACCTTCGTAGAAAATTGATATCTTCGAAAACTTTCTTCTGTTATATTATTATTTTTAGATTATCACTAACACTAGTGATTTTCCCTTTCTCATATAAGCCATAAATACCTTTTGATATCGAATTCACCCTGCTACGGGATCACAGACCCATAAGGAAATTTCTGCCCGGCCAAGGATTCGCACCTTAGCGCCTAGTAGAAATAAAGGTAAAATGTAAGACTTAACCCATTCAGCCTTAAAGAGGGATAAGAGTTGAATCGAATTCTCCCGTATTTAATCCTGTCGAAATCAGGATATGTAATTAACGATTTTAAATTTGAAAAAAAAGAGATCATTAATGTTGGTTATGCAATTATCATAAAAAGGGTCAATTCTTACGGTCTTACTAATAAATCTACTATAATTGTGGAAATGGGTTGATTTCGATTCTAAGTAGGTACAAATCCTTCATTCCACAGGATTAAATACGTCATAGGTGAAATCAACTCTTATCTCTTTTTGATTCAATGGGCTAAGTTGTACTTTTTACCTTTATTTCTACTCTGCACTAAGGCTCGAAACCTTGCCCGGGCAGATGTAAGCGACAACGCTACAGGATAGGCTAAAGAGCTTAGCCTTATCCCTTATAATCTTTCATTATCTTTCGTCCTATCGTCAGATTGTCTCCAACAACACTTCACACATTTTGTAGTTTACTCTGAACTTCTGTAACGTAATCAATAAAGTTAGTGTTTGACACTTGTCTCTTCTAGTGTCCCAGGACCACATTCAAATTAACTCGCACCCTTTGAGATACTACCGCTACAAAGTTTTTGGTTTTTGTATCTTTTGTCATGCCAGACAGTACTACGTTGGATCCCTATCTCTGGTTACGGCTTATTTTTCTTTTCCTACACGTACACCGAATAGCATGGCTCATTTTTTTACACTTCTGTCCTCATATTGTACCCTTGATAACACTAAGATTACCAAACATTGAATCTTCGCTCAAGGGGTTAACTACGGCATTGCAATTGTTCTGTGGCTACTTTCCTCTTGGTAATGATAAAAGAAACTTTAGCTATGGTAAGCAGCTCTTCTAGGAGGAGGAAACTCCCAAATGACACCCTTGTTCTCTATTCTTGGGTAGTGGCATGGCCTCTATCATGGTCTTCCATTGTCTTTGAGGTCGAGTTCTTTAGCTTGAGGGTACACTCGGCATGCTATTCTACCTTGTTTCTCTTCCTCTTGTTTTAAAAGGTATTAATGTTTATATATGAACGATCGAGTTTAATGTTACTGTTCTTAACATATTTTATTTTGATTGCTCATTGCTTCTCTTGTAGATTATTTAATTCATTTGTTCCTTTCCTCACTGGGCTATTTTCCCTGGTTGGAGCCCTTGAGCTTATAGCATCTTGCTTTTCCAATTAGGGTTGTAGCTTGGATTGTGATAATAATAATAATAATAATAATAATAATAATAATAATAAGAATAATAATAATAATAATGTTCAAATATTAAAGTCTCACAGGGTTAGCATCCAGAAGAAAATAACAAAAACTGTTTTCTCAATCCCATTTACCTGCGTTTGCTATATGTCTTGGGAAGAGTCATCAATCAGTATCTCTTGTAAGGGTTATCCTTCTGAAGGAATGAGCAATAGAGAACCTTTGGAAGTTTCTGATTAAGTTTACAAACCTCTTGACAAATGCTACAAGAACTTTAAAGGCCTTTTTGACGTCTTTCTTCATACCACGCTAATGAAATTGTGCCACACAGCTCGGTCATTTGAAACTGCTAGCGTCTAGATGATGTTGCTTTCATGCCAAAGAACTTCAACTAAAATTGAGAGAGAGAGAGAGAGAGAGAGAGAGAGAGAGAGAGAGAGAGAGAGAGAGAGAGAGAGAGAGATGTTCAACAAGACAGTAGCGTCTGAAAGAAGACACTGCCATTAATTAGTTCTCTCCTATTTAAGTGGTCTTTTAACTTATAGAGAGGCAGAGAAGGAGAGAGGGAGAGAGAGAGATAAAAGAAAAAAATGAAGTTGACGCACGTGACAGCTGACATCCTACAGGAAGAGTTGTGAATGTGGCAAGCGTAGGAAGGAATCGTTAGGCGAGGAAATCAAACAATCAAACTCTGATGATGGAATCAAAAGGCAGGGACCACCTCTACCACCACCACCCACGTCTTGGCCCTCCCACGCGCTTTGCTTCCAAGTCATCGTCCCCATCTTGTGTTTGTTAGCTTGATTCTTCTTCTGTAAAATTCATAGGTTTTGAATCGTTGTTAATATTTGAAAACATAAATACGGATGTGACCTTTTACCTATAATATCTTCTTTAAATGGATCCTTGTCTCTTCAAAGGGAAAATCATTCCAAAACTTAATGGCTAGTCCAGTAGTAACGTGTTTGCCTAGCATTTGCATGGCAGCAGATCGATCCCCGCCCAGGACCGTGGGTTTAAGCTGTTTACTGGGGAGGCCACTGCTGTGGTAGGGCACCACAGTGGGGATGTTGGGCTTGCCCGGCTGACGTTGTGGTGAGCATCTATTCTGACGGAACCGGAACTGAAACCAGACACCTTTAAAATTTAATGAGGCAGATTCTTAAAGCTGATATCAGTCATTCATATTAAGATTTGTTTTTTTTCTAGCTGACTGTATTCATACTAAGGACTACTTTCTAGTAATCTTCTTGGTAAGGAGACAGGAGCAAAGAAGACTTACAGCATACTAGCTATTTTAAGGTCAACACCACTTTAAAAGCATGTTTCATCGTCTTGAAGGTAGTTTCGCAGGCGGAACTAAAGGTGAAGATCGTTTTAATAAAAATCAAGAAAATTAACAAAACAAAAAAACTGAATCATATATTTAACTGAGATTATCTTTTGCTTTTGGATAATTATTATTATTTTTATCACCCAAGAGCCTGTCAAGAATGAAAACGAATTAGAAAAGTATAAGTTAACGTGAGAAATTTAAAGAATTTAAATAAGTTAAAGTGAATAATTAAGATATATAGTTAGAGGATAACTATGAAAGGACACACGTCAAGATGCTGAAAAAGAAAACAGAAAAATCACCAAATTTGAACCTTTGAGGCCACACCGATTTGACTGTATAATCAAGAACATTCCACAATTTTGTTATAGCAAAAAAAAAAAAAAAAAAGAAGAAAAAAAAAAAACTGTGATGAAACCTGCCAGTTTTTCCATCGAGAAAAATTTCATTGATAAATAGACATAATTTGAAAGAAAAATTATTACGGACTTGAAATCCTTCGTATGGGCACTTACAATGGTTTATATAGATACTTAGAATGCTACGCATAAATACTTAATGTTTCAGATTGGTGCTTATCATGTTTCACATAGATACTTAAACGCTACATATGGGTACTTACAATGCTTCATGTGGGTACTTACGATGCTACATACGGGTACTTAAAACGCATCGCATGGGAACTTACAAGGCTTCATATGGGTACTTACAAAGCTACATAGGGGTTCTTAAAACGCATCACATTGGAACTTACAATGCTTCATGTGGGTACTTACAAACGCATCACATGGGAACTGACAATGCTTCATGTGGGTGCTTACGAAGCTACATGTGGGTACTTGAAACGCATCGCATGGGAACTGACAATGCTTCATGTGGGTGCTTACGAAGCTACATGTGGGTACTTGAAACGCATCGCATGGGAACTTACAACGCTTCATGTGGGTGCTTACGAAGCTACATGTGGGTACTTGAAACGCATCGCATGGGAACTTACAACGCTTCATGTGGGTGCTTACGAAGCTACATGTGGGTACTTGAAACGCATCGCATGGGAACTTACAACGCTTCAGCATTCTTCTCGCTTCAAAGAATAGTTGTGATTAACGAACGCGTATAAGACATCAAACCTTTTGTGATCTAATTTTGCGGAGTTTATAAATTTCCTGTTTTTAATTTGATTATAATCTTTGGAGGAATAACTTTAGATCTCATTAAAAAGTGGGTTAAGGGACTGTTTATAAAAATAATTAGTTATAAGACGAAATTAATGTGAATCATGCAATAGTAGGAAAAAATGTTTAGTTATGCTGCACCGAGACTCTTCAACGACCTTCCACTTGATGTCAAGAATACCAAAAATGTGGCAGCTTTTAAGAAAAACCTGAAGACTTATCTTTTTAGAAAGTGTTATAATAGTGACCTGAAAACTATTAAGCCTGAATACAAATGCTACCGAAATAACTGATAAGATACAGAGCAAAATATTAACTGGAAAGAAATTATTTTCACACACCAAGGCCCGCCTGAACAGACTTTTAGTGTCTGATGGAGGGCGAGAAATAAACCCCTAAAAGTAAGTAAAGTAAGCCATTTCAACCTATCCAATATTTCCCAATCCCTTAGAATATCAATTTGGCTCTTAATTTCTATTTTTGTATCGCTCAAGTATAGATACAATGGAAAATAGCAGACCTTAAACTAAGACTGACTAGTACAGTGGTAACGTGTTCGCCTAGCATTCGTATGGCAGCAGATCGGTCCCAGCTCGGGACCGTGATTTTAAGCTGTTTACTGGGGAGGCCACTGCTTTGCTTGGGCACCCAGCTGACGTTCTAGTGAGCATCTATTCTGATGGAATGAACTGAAACCAGACACCTTTACCTTTAAAGTAATGAGCTCATACTGTGGGTTGTGGTGACCTGAGTGGTAACGTCCCTGACTGGTGATAGCGAGACTGGGGTTCGAGTCCCGCTCAAACGCGTTAGTTCCTTTAGTGTCTAAAACCTCACCATTCTTGTGAGCTAAGGATGGGGGCTTGGGGGGAGTCTATATGTCTATCTGCTTTATCAGTGGCCATTGCCTGACCCTCCTTGGTCCTAGCTTGGTTGGAGAGGGGCTTGGGTGCTGATCATATCTATATATGGTCAGTCTCTAGGGCATTGTACTGCTTGATGGGACAATGTCACTGTCCCTTGCCTTTGTCATTTATGACGGACCTTGAAACCTTTAAGAGACGAGGTTCCACTAGTCACTGGACAGGGAAAGAGAGGGTTTTATGAAATCTTTAGATAGACAATAGATAGAAAATTATTAATCGTATTTACTGAAAGAAGAAGAGAGAGCAGTTGAGAACCTCTCAGAGACTGGTTTGAGGTAATAGATCCAGTTTTACTTCTTATTCTTAAGAAAAGTTTTATTGCTTTTTAAGATATTTTCTCAAGGGAGCGTTGAATCTGTATCTTCGGGAGATTTAAGTTCAAAAGCGTCTGGTAACTTTCGTATCACTAATAGTCAACAACTTTGGACCTTTTCATCTAAAAGCTAAAAATTGACGTTCGAAACCAGATAAAAGTTGAAAAGGGTGATTTTTTTATCAATAATTTTGTGTACTTTTCATGATGTTTTAGTAATTTTCAAAGATCCTCTAACTCTCTGATCCTGAAGCAATATAATAAGAGATCCCTTGAGAGTCTTTGGTGAATGAAAAAATTTAAGACAAAAAGAACAGTGATTTTCAAGTTGTTTGAGACTGTTCCGTAGATTTTCTCAATAGATGGTGGTTTTTAAAAGACCATTCTCAAGGAAGACGATTTTAAAACAGTTTTATACCGCAAAAATATATGTTTTCCTCAAGATTCTAATAAATATGCTCCTTCGCTTAGTTTTCCATCGTATAAACATTTGATATCACGGGGGAAAAAATTATTTAATTTGCATAAGTCGTTTGTATATATACATTTATACAGTATATACAATATGTATTGTATACTGTATATATAAAGAAATATCTCACAATTGATTAAGGAAAGAACAACGATTGTCCCTTTTATAACGTGGCTCTAATAAAGTTGATATGTTCAAAAGAGTTATTCGTAACAGAAAGACACAGACCCATATCCTGAAAAGAAATTCAGAGAGAGAGAGAGAGAGAGAGAGAGAGAGAGAGAGAGAGAGAGAGAGAGAGAGAGAGGTAAACTGGCTAGCTTTTCTTTAAAAAAATAATATATGGAAGGCACTGCGCGCTCGTCAACCATATATTTTAAGACTAACTTGAGTAAAATGAGAGAGAGAGAGAGAGAGAGAGAGAGAGAGAGAGAGAGAGAGAGAGAGAGAGAGAGAGAGAGAGAGAGAGAGAGAGAGAGAGAGAGAGAGTAGGCGTGTGTAAATGAGCGAAAGCGCTTCTCAATTCATTCGGTCCCCCCATCACGTCCAAGGACCGAGGTCTGCGTGACCCAAACAGAAGAGAAACGGAAGACCCTTTTCCCGAATTAAGAAACAGAGTTGGCCCTTCAGCGCAAATAGGGTTCAAGGAGGAATCTCTCAGCGAGTACAAAACGTGACGTTTCCATTTGTATGATTGAAAGGAACCAACCTCCGTCTATTTTCTCTTTCGAACTCTTGAAGGAATTCCAGTCGCTATTGTTGGTAGAATTCAACTTTCAGAGTTTCATTAATACATTGGGACTAGTGTACGTGACCCGTCAAAAAAATTACAGCCAAATATTTTGATATGTATACACACAGATTCAACCCTTTCAAAGACCCACTTTCCTAATTACGGCTACTCACTCTTACCCCTACATAAAGGCTAGGCTGAAACAGAGTAGTCATACGTTTGAGAATGTCGCTCTGCGTAGCAGATTTTATTTTATGTATGTATGTATGTATGTATGTATATGGCTAGATATTTGCTCTTTATTTTTTATAGGATAGATTGTGATGTTAATTCAATTTCTAACATTAAAAAAAATGTATTTTATACATGAACGTTTCTTACCAATTCTCAAGCTTTATTATGACGCTTTTTATATATGATGATCTAGCAAATAGTTCCCTAGGAAAAGTTTCATTAATTAAATGATTGTTCAAAATTGATATGTGTACTATTGAAAATATCAAATGACTAGTCACGATTAAATCGAAAATATAAAATATGAAAGAAGATATATTTCAAAGCAGAAAATAAGAAAATATATAATAGTGGAAGTACAAACTGTATTTTTAAATTATCGTATGTACAAACTAAATTTATTTTATATTAAGCAATATAAAATCAATTATGCCTTGGATAAATCACTAATCCTTAATCTAGTATCTGTACTGTATGCATTGGAGCTCTGATATGACATGATACACTGGCCAAAGCTCTCCACTGGAGTCAGTGTAGAACAGTAGTTCTCAGCCTAGGGTACATGTACTACTAGTATTACATTTTTACTGCTCAGGGGTACACTGGATATAAGAGAATAACCAGTACCGCGCAATACATTAGGTGATCTGCATTGAGATTTGATTATAGAATTATATCACAATATCAGTTTCATGGTTTCTCTTTTTCATTGTCAATTTTAAGGATATACTGTACAGGAGTCTAAAAAATGTCCAAAGGGTACAGAAGAGCGAAAAGGTTGGGGACCTCTGGTGCAGAAAATGTCAAATACTATGCAACAGTGAATGGTGCCTAAACTCAAGGTGCAAACGAAAATGATTAGGTTGAGTTACTGTAGGACTACAGTATCAGGAAAGATGTGGTACAAGCCCAGTATCAGACGTCATTCTGGTCAGCAAAACAAGGAAGCAAGTATCACTCATAGCCTAAATGCTGCAGCACTCTTGAATTCAAGAGTGGAAGATAAGAGGAGAGAAAAAAAACAGGAAAATAGCAAGACCTAATAATAAGAAAGAAAAGGCTAGGGATATACAATTGGAGGTAGAGCCAATAATTCATAAGCATTTGAGATATTCTTATTCTTGTAAAATGAGAAGGATATTCATTTTCTTTATTGTTATTTTACTCATACATGGTACAGTACAGTGGTCTTACGGACAACGTTTAAAGGTATTTCAAGAAGATCCTGATAAAATTTGGTATCAAGAGAAACTAGACAGACACTTGAGTTTTAAACGATAAACAGAATGCAGCCCTTAATGCCCTGAAATATAATGATAAAAAAGCCAACTAACAAATATATAAATCAAAATGCAAACCGTGAACAAACCGAATGTACAAATAGGAAAGCTATTGAAAGGGATAAAAATTCTCTATACGGGATGCTAAAAGCGAGCGCAGCTTACGCTCGTTTCATTTCGTGCTTCAATAGGCTCCGGAAAAAAAGAATGATTTATTGAAAGGATATTAAATCCCATCAACTGCTTATTATTCGGAATGAACGAAAGAGGCTTTTATGAATTCTCTTGTATTCATTGCTGGTTCACGAGTGGTTTTGGTCGGAAAGTCAGGTAGTACACGAGTCATGGCCTTAATTCGTTTGATGGCACCCCAGTGATGATTGGTTATGAGGACAAAAAGCTACGTTCTGTGGCACGTTATTGACCAGCTTATGTGATGGCACGTCATTTCCTATTTGTTGTGATGGCACGCCCTTGCCCATTTTATGGAATGACATTTCATTGCCTATTTTATGTGATGGCATGTCATTGCCTATTTTATGTGAGGGCATGTCATTGCCTATTTTATGTGAGGGCATGTCATTGCCTATTTTATGTGATGGCATGTCATTGCCTATTTTATGAGAGGACACGTCGTTGCCTATTTTATGTGATGGGATGTCATTGCCAATCTTATGCGATGGCATGTCGTTGCCTATTTACGTGATTGCACACCATTGCCTATTATATGTGATGGCGTATCGTTGCCTGTTTTACGTGATGGCATGTCGTGGCATATTTTACGTGATGGCACGCCGTTGCCTCTTCTGTGGGATGGCACGTTGTTTCCTCTTCTATGTGATGGCACGTCATTCCCCATTTTACGAGACTGCACCACTATGACTAATTTCGCCCTAAAGACACGTCCTTGCTTACTTCGTGTGGTGGCACGCCAATGCCTATTTGTAGTGTTGATCCCGTAGTGCCTGTTCCATGAGACGACACCATGCAGAGTGTGCCGGAAGCTGTCTCTTTAACTAAGAAAGGGACATCCTCAGATAATCCTCTTGGAGCTTCCAGAGTTTTAGTCTACATCCGTCTCTTTAAGCACGAGCCGTCCTGAGAGAATCCTTCTGGAGCTTCCAGAGTTTCAGGGCATTCATCTGTCTCCTTAACTAAGAAAGGGGCGTCCACAGATAATCCTCATGGAGTGTCCAGGGTTTCAGAGTCTGCATCCTTCTCTTTAACTAAGAAAAGGGTATCCTCAGAACACATTCCTGGAGCTTCCAGAGATTTAAAGCACCGCATCTGTCTCCTTAACTAAGAAAGGGGCGTTCACAAATAATCCTCTTGGAGTTTCCAATCTTTCAGAGTCTGCATCCTTCTCTTTAACTAAGAAAGAGGCATCCTCAGAGATTCTTCCTGGAGCTGCTAGAGTTTAAGAGCCTGCATCCGTCTCCTTAACTAAGAAAGGGGTGTCCAAAGATAATCCCCTTCCCTGGAGTTTCCAGTGTTTCAGAGTCTGCATCTGTCTCCTTAACCAAGAAAGGGGCGTCCTCAGATAATTCTCCTGGAGCTTCCAGTGTTTCAGAGTCTGCTTCTGTCTCTTTAATTAAGAGAGGGCCATCCTTAGAGAATCTTCCTGGAGCTTTAAGAATTTACGTCTGCATCTGTCTGTTTAACCAAAGAAAATGTCATCTTCAGAGAATCCTCCACAGGTTCTGGGTTTCAGAGTCTGCTTCTGTCTTTTAATTAAGATAGGGGCATTCTCAAAGGATCATCCTGAAGCTTCCAGAATTTTAGAGCCTATTTAACTAAGAAAGGGGCGTCCTCAGAGAATCTTCCTGGACCATCTAGACTTTCAGAAACTGCATCAGTCTATTTAAGTAAAAAAGGGGCGTCCTCAGACATCCCCGTGGAACTTATAGAGTTCCGGAGCTTGTATATGTCTCTTTAGTTAAAAAAGGGCATCCTCAGAAAATCCTTATGGAGCTTCCAGACTTTCAAAGCTTGCATCTGTTTTTTTTTCTTAATTTTTTTTTAAAATTAAGAAAGAGGCATCCTCAGATAATCTTCATGGAGCTTCCCGAGTTCCAAAGCCTGCAACGGTCTATTTAACTAAGAAAGGGGCGTCCTCAAAGAATCCTTTTGGAGCTTTCAGACTTTCAGAACTTGCATCTATCTTTTCAATTAAGAAAGGGCATCCTCAGAGAATTTTCATGTAGCTTCCAGAGTTTCAGAGTCTGCATCGATCTATTTAACCAAGAAAGGGCATTCTCAAAGAATCTTCCTGGAGCTTCCATAGTTTCAGACCTTGCATCTGCCTTTTTAATTAAGAAAGAGGCCTCCTCAGATAATCCTCCTGGAGCTTTCAGAGTTTCAGAGCCTGCATCTGTCTTTTTAATAAGAAAGAGGCATCCTCAGAGAATCCTTGTGGAGTTTCCAGAGTTTCAGAGCCTGCATCAGTCTTTTTTAACTAAGAAAGGGGCGTACTCAAAAATCCTCCTGGAGCTTCCAGAGTTTCAGAGCTTGCATCTGTATTTTGATTAAGAAAGAGGCATCCTCAGATAATCCTCGTTGAGCTTCCAGAGTTTGATCTTGCATCTGTCTTTTTAATTAAGAAAGAGGCAGCCTCAGAGAATCCTCGTGGATTTTTCAGAGTTTCAAAGCCTGCATCGGTCTATTTACTTAAGAAAGGGTCGTCCTCAAAGAATCCTCCTGAAGCTTCCAGAGTTTCAGAGCTTACTTCCGGCCATTTATCTAAGAATTCTTATATAATCCTCCTGGAGGTTCCAGAGTTTCAGAGCCTGCATCTATCTTTTTAATTAAGAAAGAGGCATCCTCAGAGAATCCTCGTTGAGCTTCCAGAGTTTGATCTTGCATCTGTCTTTTTAATTAAGAAAGAGGCAGCCTCAGAGAATCCTCGTGGATTTTTCAGAGTTTCAAAGCCTGCATCGGTCTATTTACCTAAGAAAGGGTCGTCCTCAAAGAATCCTCCTGAAGCTTCCAGAGTTTCAGAGCTTACTTCCGGCCATTTATCTAAGAATTCTTATATAATCCTTCTGGAGGTTCCAGAGTTTCAGAGCCTGCATCTATCTTTTTAATAAAGAAAGGGGCATCCTCAGAGAATCCTCGTTGAGCTTCCAGAGTTTGATCTTGCATCTGTCTTTTTAATTAAGAAAGAGGCATCCTCAGAGAATCCTCGTGGATTTTTCAGAGTTTCAAAGCCTGCATCGGTCTATTTACCTAAGAAAGGGGCGTCCTCAAAGAATCCTCCTGGAGCTTCCAGAGTTTCAGAGCTTACTTCCGGCCATTTATCTAAGAATCCTTAGATAATCCTCCTGGAGGTTCCAGAGTTTCAGAGCCTGCATCCGTCTCTTTAACTAAGAAAGGGGCATCCTCGGAGAATCCTCCTGGACCTTCCAGAGATTCAGAACTTTCATTCGTCTCTTTAACTATGAAAGAGGCATCCTCGGAGAATCCTCGTTGATCTGTCCAGAGTTTCAGAGCCTGCATCTGTTTTTTTTTTTTTAATTAAGAAAAATGCATCCTTAGAAAGTCACCCCGGAGCTTCCAGAGGTCTCTTAACTATGTACGGGAAACCACCAACGGATTTTTCTATTTTCGCGACGAGAAACCATAGAAAGCTGGCCCCCTCTCCCCCTAGGATCCCCTCCCTAAACGTTAATCTATAGTGAATATCCTTTCATCTTTTTGACAAAGGGGGATTAAAGAGAATTACTATGTTCTAGGCCAATGAACAATTACTATCGAAATTGCACCCTCCGACCTATTCACACGAGTAAACAAACAATAAAGGCTCTGAAAATGGTTGGTAGATTTTACAGTTATTGTTTTTCACTAGATTGTTTATTCGAACTTCGAAATTGCAGGGAACATCTCACTTATTTGGGATTTTAGTATTTTGATTCGTGGAATTTGGACTACACAAAAGATTATATAATTTTGACCCTCTCCCATTGGAATAAAAGTTAATAGTTTTTTTTTTTTGCTAGTTTCTTATGTTTTAGTATTGAGGTATAATCTTAATTAAAGTTAGTCTTTTGCGATGTATTGGAAGCGTAATATCTTTCGATTTAGCGTGAGGTCAAGGTCAAAGGAAAAAATGGGTTCAATTGCCATTTTATACAATTTCTAGTAAACAATATCGTTCATCAACTTGCCAAGCTCGTTATTGATGGGATGACCATGTTGTCGATAATGATAATATTAATAATAAAGGGATTTTGCTGTCGGAATAAGGTAACTTTAAGTTGAGGATCGTGGTCAAAAAAAAAAAAAAAAAAAAAAAAAAAAAAAGGGAGAGAGAGAACAGAACAACGCAAATCTACTGAATGATTCGAAAACTTTAATCTAGAGCAAAACTTAATCATTTCTTTATTGGGTCCCAAATTATCGAAATGTACGTTTACTTTATATACCATATATTACCCTTTTGAAACTAACGTTACTAACCATACTTTATCCTATTCAGTTAGCAATATGTTATGGTCTAATAATTGTACGTAAGTATCAAGTCGTATATCATTGCAAGTAAAATTAGACATCTATGGAGAAAGATCTGATAACTAAACCTATTATGAAGAATTTGTTTCATAAACATTATATATATATATATATATATATATATATGCATATATATATGTATATATATAATTATATATATGTATATGTATATATATATGTATATATATAATTGTATATAAATGTATATGTATATATATATGTATATATATAATTATATATATGTATATGTATATATACATATATATACACATATATGTATATATATATTCATATATATATATTATATATATTATATATATGTATAAATATATATATATATTATATATATATTATATACAGAGAGAGAAAGGGAGAGTATATATATATATATATATATATATATATATATATATATATATATATATGTATATATAAATATATAAAGTATATCTATATATATATATATACAACTTAGATTTTTCATTTAAAAGCAAACCCAAAAATTACCAGAAGAGCCCCTCTTATCTTTTCCACAATATCTTCTCTCTCTCTCTCTCTCTCTCTC
>NC_090740.1:126603417-126608417 GCF_036898095.1 Palaemon carinicauda | reverse complement strand
GCTAATATTCTCAAAAATTGAAATGCCGGTCGCTAGACTCAAGAGTACTAACTGTTTACGGGGTTATTCCCCATCACGATCTCTGTACTTTTACGGACTCTATACTTTTAGTGTCTGTGCTCATAAAGTTGTACTACATCAATATGGCAACGTTTACCGACATAAACATTATTCCCTTATGCGCAATAAGACATCACTGCACGATCATGTAAAGGCGTAAGCTATGCTCTCTGTACATTGTTTTAAGCTATACCAATGCACTTTCTCGAATTATATAAGGTAACTGGGAAATTTTCTAAGAGTCTTTTAGTCTGATTCAAAATCGTAATGCCAATTATGTGAATTTCTATAAACTTTAAGAATACTTGTAATCCATCTCTTAAATCCTGGCCTTCATAAGGCTATTCGTATTGTCTTGACCAGCGGTTTTGAATACTTTTGCACAAACCGACCAGATTTTATAATACATTTGCACAAACAGACCAGATTTTAGATCACTTTTGCACAAATGGACCAGGTTTAGAATACATTTGCACAAAAGATCAGATTTTAGAATACATTTGCACAAAAGACTAGATTTTATAATACATTTGCACAGACTAGATTTTAGAATACATTTGCACAAACAGATGAGATTTTAGACGACATTTGCACAGATTAGATTTTAGAATAAATTTTCACAAACAGCGGATTTTAGAATACACATTTGCATGAACAGACCGGATTTCAGAATACATTTACGTGAACAGACCAGATTTTAGAATACATTTTCGCAAACAGATCAGATGTTATAAAAAAAAATTCACAAATAGACCAGATTTTAAAATACATTCTCACAAAGACACCAGATTTTAGAAAAAAAATTTACAAATAGACCAGATTTTGAAATACATTTTCACAAATAGGCCAGATTTTAGAATACATTTTCACAAACAGACCAGATTTTAGAATAATTTTGACACAGCCCAGATTTTAGAATAATTTGGACAAACAGACCAGATTTTAGAATACTTTCATACAAACAAACCAGATTTTAGAATACATTTTCACAAACAGACCAGATTTTAGAATACACTTTCACAAACAGACGAAATTTTAGAATACTTTTACACAGACAGACCAGATTTAGAAATACATTTCCACACACGACCAGATTATAGAATACTTTTCCACAAACGACCAGATTTTAGAATAGATTTTCACAAACAGGTCAGGTTTTAGAATATTTTTATACAGACCAAAATTTAGTATACTTTTCAGGAACAGACCAAATTTTAGAACACTTTTATATAGACCAAATTTTAGAATACTTTTATAGAGACCAAATTTTAGAATACTTTTCACAAACAGACCAGATTTTATGATACTTTTGCGCAAACAGATCAGATTTTATAATACTTTTGCACAAACAGACCAGATTTTATAATACTTTTGCGCAAACAGGCCAGATTTTATAATGCTTTTGCACAATCAGACTAGATTTTATAATTCTTTTGCGCAAACAGTCCAGATTTTATAATACTTTTGCACAAACAGACCAGATTTTATAATACTTTTACACAAACAGACCAGATTTTATGATAATTTTGCGCAAACAGACGAAATTTTACACTTTTCCTCAAACGACCAGATTTTAGAATTCATAATCACAAACAGACCAGGTTTTAGAATGCATTTTCAAAAACAACCCAGATTTTACGATACCTTTTTTTACAAACAGGCCAGCTTTTAGAATACTTTACAAAAAACGGACCAGATTTTAGAATACTTTTATACAGACCAAATTTTAGAGTAATTTTCACAAGCAGACCAGATTTTATAATACTTTGGCACAAACAGGCCAGATTTTATAATGCTTTTGCACAAACAGACGAGATTTTATAATAATTTTGCACAAACAGAGCAGATTCTATAAAACTTTTGCGCAAACGGAACAGATTTTATAATACTTTTGCACAAACAGACCAGATTTTATAATACTTTTGCGTAAACACACCAGATTTTATAATACTTTTGCACAAACAGACCAGATTTTATAATGAAATTGCACAAACATACCAGTTTTATAATACTTTTGCATAAACAGATCAGGTTTTATAATAATTTTGCACAAACAGACCAGTTTTATAATACTTTTGCGCAAACAGACTAGATTTTATAATAATTTTGCACAGACATACCAGTTTTATAATACTTTTGATCATGCAGACGAGATTTTATAATAATTTTGCACAAACAGACCAGAATTTATAATAATTTTGCACAAAAAGACTAGATTTTAAAAATAATTTTGCACAAACAGACGAGATTTTATAATAAATTTGCGCAAACAGACGAAATTTTAGAATCATTTTGAACAAACAGACGAGATTTTATAATACTTTGGCGCAAACACACCAGATTTTATAATACTTTTGCACAAACAGGCCAGCTGAAAGGAAAACGAAAGCTCCCCATTCTAGTATCTTTTCATAGGCCATTAAGCCGGAGAAACAAAGGTTGTGAAGTTCATTGTTAAAGGGTTGTAAATGGAACAATGATGGTTCTGAAGACTGCCCCCCGCCCTCCACCCCCCTCCCTTCTCACACTGCCTCCTCACTGACAATACCTTCCCGGGCTCTCCAGGCTCTCCTCCGCCTAGTTCCGTTCCCTACCTTATCTTTTGTTCCTTCGGGGCGATGAATGGAGACGCGCAAAGGACCGGACAGATGCACAGGAATGGGAGAGAGAGTACGAGGAAATTGAAGGTGGAAATGCGTAATGTATATTATGTTGCTAAATATAAATTTTCCATGATTTCAGTGAGAAATTCTTTCTCTAATTATTTGATTTGAAAATAGCAAATCAGACAATTATTAGGTTAAGTAAAATTTGGAAATCAAATCGCCTGAAATTACATATAAAAATCAGGTTATATATCAGTTTAGTGAGATCAGTGTTATTATATGGACATGAGTTGTGGTATGACAATAAAACAATCTCAAAATTATTATTATTTATTATTATTCTAATAAAAAAAGCTCAAGATATAGACGACTGAAGAAATCTAACCGAGGTCCTTTGCGTCAATAGGAGTAGGAGGAGATGATGATGATGATGAATTATTTTTGGTGATTATTTTCACTCCAGATGACTCTTATTCAGTTAGTTCATAAATATATTTATTTTCATTTTTTTTCTTATAATAAAAACAAGTCTTAAACAAAACTAATGGAACCCCAAACATTAGATATATATTGTAACATTCTCACCAGTTACGTAAAAAAAGGTTATTTTTGGTGGAAACTTTTTTTTTTAATCTTTATCTAAAATTAGAAAAAAAACTTGAGATGGGAAATTAGGATGAACACATTGAGTAAAGCGGAATGTGCAGTTATTGAACATCTGTTTTTGAGAACTTACTTTATTGTGAGTAAATAGAAAAATCAACGTTGAGCAAAACGTACGAATAAGTTATATTTATATATGATACAATGTAATTCAATTTTAGGTTTCGAAGCAAGTCTATAGTTGTAAAGTTTCATATTCTTATTGGTAATTTCATTTTATAATTTATAAACCTTTCATAGAAAATATTTGTTGGTACGTAATTAATAAGACTTTGATATATATAGTAAGAGGAAAGTGTGTAATGTTACTTGTAAGGAAAGAAATTTTGGGAACACTTTATTTTATTCCATAACAGTTGAGATAATAAAAAATCATTGAACAGTTTCAAACTTATTTGGGATCCTGCTTTGTTACAATAAAACTCACCTTACTAATGGCTATGCTAGATCTTGCTCAGTAGGTTAAAATTCTGTTTTACAACTTTTGTGTTGGTAATGATAAAGATTATATTACATGATTAACGACAAGATAATTATTATTATTATTATTATTATTATTATTATTATTGCTGTTGTTGTTGTTGTTGTTGTTGTTGTTGTTATTGTTATTGTTATTGTTATTGTTATTGTTATTGTTATTGTTATTGTTATTGTTATTGTTATTATTATTATTATTATTATTATTATTATTATTATTATTATGTTCCACAAGAATACTAATATTTTCATACTCCAGCATAAAAAGGTAATTCTAAGAATATTCATGTCGTCGTATCCGTCGAGAATAAAAGATATTCTGAAGATACTGATTATTTTTTTATGTTACATAATAAAAACGATTTTCTAGGATCATTATTTTTGCACATTACAAGACAATACTAATATATACTAACAATAAAATAGGAGAATATTTTTTTGTTTTCATATCATACGAAGCCGACAGTATACTCTGAGAATACCTACATTTTCATTTTCTTATTCTTAGAATATTCATGTATTCTTGTTTCAACCCAAAAATTTGTGAGTATTCATGGTTTGAAATTTCATATGCAAACGATGTATTCTTAAAATATTCGCGTTTTTATTGAATGAAAATCAAAATAAATTAAGAATAATCGTTTCTCATAGTCCATATAGAAATAATATTCTTAGAATATTCAAGTTTTTGTAATCTACGAAAAACAAGATATATAAGAAAATTATCACATCTCTTATATTATGGCAAAACAAAATATTCTTAGGTAATCTATGTTTTCCATTTCTTTAGTAAGTATTATGATTTGAGGATATTAAATGTTTTACATTCTTACATTTTTGTAAGAGGAAACACAATATTCCTAAATATTTATGTCATATTCCCTGAGGAAAACAGATAATCTTCGAATAATTCATTTTTAAATTCTAGAAGAAAAATAAATATTTTACGAACATTTGCGTTTTCAAATTCATCTTCAAATACGCCAGTGTGCAATATCAAGATGAACCTATATATACTGTAGGCTCTAGAGCCTTTGAATATGCGGCCCAAGACTATACAATAAGCTCCCACGAGACATCAGAATGATTGAATATATTAAGACTTTCAAAGTTGGAGCAAATGTTTTTATGTTGAACAGGCTGACATGAGTCTTTTTATTGTTTATATATGACATATCTGTTTTTGACGTTGTT
>NC_090740.1:126590917-126595917 GCF_036898095.1 Palaemon carinicauda | reverse complement strand
CATCCTGAGAGGCGACTGCACGGCAGTCTTCAAAGCGCGGCACCTCTGGGAGTAGCCACGAAAACCATTTGAAGACCACCGACTCCTGGAGAGTTCGCAGCTTTCCCTGAAGTTGTACCGTCATGTCCTCGCATGCAAGATTCTGCTCCAGATGGGCCGAACCTGCCTTTTGAGGCCAGACGAGTCCTCCTTCAAGTTTCCGATGAGATCCATAAACATTGAAATCGCTTCATTCAATTTGAAAGCCATATTCAATAATACAGATCCAGGGGCCCGTATCAGCATTATTCTAAAGAAATGGTTTTTGCTGCAAAACGATCCTCTTGGAGACTTTCAAATTCCTGGAGACATTTTTGAATCACCAACTCTATGGACAGATTTCCTGGAGATTTCTCTCCTCAATATTCAGATGTGTTAAATAATAATAATAATAATAACGATGATGATGATGATGATGATGATGATGATAATAATAATCGGTGCAATAGGAGAGTCCGGAGCCCTCGGAGACTTTCAAATTCCAGGAGACATTTTCGAATCACCAACTCTATGGGGAGACTTCCCGTACATTTCTCTCCTCTCCATTCGGAAGACGGTGTTAAATAATAATAATAATAATAATAATAATAATAATAATAATAATAATAATAATAATAATAATAATAATAATAATAATCTTCGGTGCAATATAGGAGGCCGGAGACTTCCTAATTCCTGGAGACATTTTCGAATCACCAACTCTATGGACATTATTGGCCAGACATTTTTCTCTTCTTCATTCAGAAGATGGTGTTTAATAATAAAATAATAATAATAATAAAATAATAATAAAAAATAAAATATAATAAAATATAGAATAGAATCGAATAAAATAATATAATAATAATAATAATAATGATAATAATAATAATAATAATGATAATAATAATAATAATGATAATAGTAATAATTATAATAAATAATAATAGTAATTATAATAAATACTAATAATACTAATACTAATATCATCATCATCATCATCATCATCATTATTATTATTATTATTATTACAAGCTAAGCTACTACCCTAGCGGGAAAAGCAGGATGCTATAAGCCCAAGGGCTCCAATAGGAAAAAATAGTCCAGTGAGGAAGGGAAACTAGGAAATAATTAAACTAAAAAAGAAATAATGAAAAATTAAAATACTTTAAGAACAGTAACAACATTAAATGGTATTTTTCATGCACAAAATATAAAAACGTCCAAAAAAAAAAAAAAAAACACAAGAGAAATAAGATAGAATAGTGTGCATAAGTATATATCGATCGGGTCTACGGTCTACCCCAAAGCCAATCAGAAGAAGGCAAGATGGCCATGGGGTTTTTGGTTTTAAATTTAATTTCCTCTCATTCTTTTTTTTAAACAAATAATTTCGGCGTCAATGACTTTCGATGTCAGGATGCTAGAAAACTCCAAATCAATCACTTAACGACAATAATTAAGGATATCACCTCTCTAAAGAAAGGTCCAAGATCTAAGAAATGTTTTATGTCCAAATGACCAAATTAATTGATTATGTACTTGGTAGTTTGTCGACTGTTGTGGTTTGCAAGCTAGATGCTCGGCAACCCCACCGTGAAAACTCTTGCTAAAAACTAGACGTATAATATATATATATATATATATATATATATATATATATATTAATTTACCTATTATGGATACCCTTCCATTAGACCTTTCATTACAAATAAAATCTTATATCGGAACTAAGGAAGAGTACTTACTTTTACTTTTATGGGTTTATTTCTCGCCCTCCATCAGACACTAAAGGTCTGTTCAGGCGGGCCTTGGTGTGTGAAAATAATTTCTTTCCAGTTAACATTTTGCTCTGTATCTTATCAGTTATTTCGCTAGCATTTGTATTCAGGCTTAATAGTTTTCAGGTCACTATTATAACACTTTCTAAAAAGATAAGTCTTCAGGTTTTTCTTGAAAGCTGCCACATTTTTGCTATTCTTGACATCAAGTGGAAGGTCGTTGAAGAGTCTCGGTGCAGCATAACTAAACGTTCTTCCTCTTATTGCATGATTCACACTAATTTCGAATAGTCTATGTGGGTCATCAGCATGTCTAACTCTTACAGCGGCGCTGGTAGCTTCAGGGTAGGGGACCAAGCAATCATGAAGATATTTAGGCTTATCACTTGTTTGTGCTTTGTGAGTCAACAAGCAAATCTTAAATTCAATTGTAGCATTAACAGGTAACCAATATAGATCGATCAATGCAGGAGTTATTCTCTCCCATAGTTTAATGCCTTTTATCAGTCTAGCCACCCGGTTTTGCACATTTTGAAGCTTTCTTAGTAGTGTATTGGGCAATTTATAGTACAGAGAATTGCAATAATCAAGCCTTGATATTACGTGACTCATCACTAAAATGTTTGTACTGCCCTCTGTTAAATATTTTCTAATAAATGCTATGTTTCTCAGGTGATAGTTACAAAATTTCACTGTGTTCACTATAATATATGTATATAAATATATATATATATATATATATATATATATATATATATGTATATATATAAATATATTACACACACATATTATTATATATATGTGTGTGTGTGTGTATATATATATAAATATATTACACACACACATATATATAAAAATGTATTACATGCATATATATATATATATATATATATATATATATATATATATACATACATATCTACATATATGTACATATCTACATATATATATATATATATATATATATATGTACATATATAATATATATATATATATATATATATATATATATATATATATATATATACTGTATATATATACACATACATACATATATACATACACACATATATATAAATATATGTATATATATTTTTTAAGAAATATATATATATATAATGTTTATAAGGAATATTTGTGTATATATATATATATATATATATATATATATATATATATATATATATATATATATATATATATATATATATCCTCTGAGAGATCTCCTTATTTGCAATTCAAATGTATCTCTATGAATTAAAGGAGAAATTTTCTTCACAAGAACGAATAAAGCGTGTTTTTTTCTTTATTTGCAAAAGCAGCTAATGCCAAGATGAGAGAGAGAGAGAGAGAGAGAGAGAGAGAGAGAGAGAGAGAGAGAGAGAGAGAGAGAGAGATATTGATTTGAGGTTTTCTGGAATCCTGACATCTAAAGTCATTGACGTCGATATCGTTTATTGTAAAAATAAAAAAGAATAAATAAAAGAGTATTCAATTAAAACCATAAAAGCAAAGTTGTTATTTTAAAAGTTAAATATCTCTCAGAAGACCTGCTTCTGAAATAAAGCTAAAATTACCACTAGCATGGTAGGACACATCATGTCCAAGAATCTTGGCAAGGATGAATCTGTCATCCTCACCTCGAGCCTCAAACATATCTATTTCTTTCACTACTGTATGTGGGGTATTCGTTCAAAAAATGCCTCACTGTCAATGGTACCAAACAGTCTTCGTAATATGGTTGAATACAAGCTACTCTCACTAACGTTTAAGATACTGAACCAAAATGAACCAAAATATCTAAAAGAATGCCTGAACAAACTAGAACTAGAAACAAATGTTACCATAAGACACATGAGTGACAAACATAGACTATCTGAAACAAGAACAAATAGTAAATTTGGTGAAAGGGCTTTTAGCTACTGTGCGCCTAGACATTATAATAAACTGCCAACTGAAATGAAGGACCTAAAGGGAGCAATTGAATTTAAGAAGAAACTAAAGACATTACTTTTCACAAGATCATATGATTTGGAAGATGCTACAATCAAAGAATTGTATAAGTTATAATGAAAATGTTTCGTTAGATGATTGATACTGACCCGCCCGAGAAGTAGTTCACTCGACTTCAGTGGAGGGTTGGATTTAAACCCAAAACAAGTAACAAGTAAGTATCCCATGGTAGAAAGATCAACAACACCTCCACCAACAAAAATAATGAAGTGCCAAATGGCATTAATCTACTACTATTTCCCAAAAGAAACAAACGGTCGCTCTGACCCTATTTCCTAGAGCGTGGTTGGCGTAGAAAGATATAACGATCAGTCAGAGTCCGTGACAGAAGGACCACCTGCGAGACCTCCCCACGCTTCCCTTTTCCATCGTCACCAGATAACTGCTTTAAAGAAGGATGAGAAAACGAAGAGAAAGAAGTTGTTAAAGAATATGGAAGAGAGAAGCTATATAAAGATTAGTTATAAGAGCCAAAAGAGGAATGGTGATTGATAAATTAGAAGAGCTCATGAAAGAGGAGTGATGATTATTAAATTAGTAGAGATTACGAAAGAAAGAAACTATATAAAATAAGTTAGAAGAGCGTACGTAAGAGGAGGGGAGAGAAATAAGTTACAATAGCATATGAAAGAGAGGAACGATATAACAGTAAGTTATAAGAGCATAGGAAAGAGGAAAGATGAGAAATAAATTAAAGAGCATCTGGAGGAGTAGAATGCTGAAAAAATGTTACAAAAGCCTCGGAGAAAAGCAAGTTTATCCTTCCAAAGGTTTACATTTTTTGTGTTAGTATATGTTGTATCGATCGAGATTGACGAATATTTTCCATTCCTTTGTAATAGCTTAGTGAATATCGTCTCTAACTCTCGATGGGTGGTTCGCGAATTCAAGATAAACTTGCAGTTTGAAATAAGTTTTCATTACTGTTCCAATAACTCGTTATTCGTGGTTTGCGAGTTCAAGAACTACTTGCAGCTTGAAATAAGTTTTCATTACTGTTCCAATAACTATCAATTCGTGGTTTACGAGTTCAAGAACGACTTGCAACTTGAAATAAGTTTTCATTACTGTTCCAATAACTATCAATTCGTGGTTTACGAGTTCAAGAACCACTTGCAACTTGAAATAAGTTTTCATTACTGTTCCAGTAACTAGCGATTCGTGGTTCGCGAGTTCAAGACAAACTTG
>NC_090740.1:126573417-126585917 GCF_036898095.1 Palaemon carinicauda | reverse complement strand
TATATATGTGTGTGTGTGTGTGTGTGTGTGCGTGTGTGTGCGTGTATGATAAGCGCCATATGTCCCTCTCTATCAAGCTAGGACCAGGGAGGGCCAGACAATGCCTACTGATGACTCAGCAGGTAGAACTAAAAGATCCCCTCAACACTCCATCCCTACCTCACAAGGACAGCGAGTTTGTAGACACTACTAGAACTTTTAGAGCTTAAACGGGTTTCGAACTCCTGTCCAACAGATTTCTAGGCAGAGACCTTTCCAATAGGCTACCACAGGTTTTGTCTGCCTGAAATTCACTGGTGAATGAAAGACAATAGAGGTTATGGAAACCAGAATGATTATTTTATTTATTTCTTATTTTTTTATTCACGATCAACCAGTGGTTAGGTCTAGTATGGCTAAAACATAGAGCATCGTTATGACGCATGTTTTAGCTCCTATAATCCGTATATGGTTATCTAACATGTGGAAAAGACAAAGAAAAAGGGTCGCTTTCAACAGTTAGATTGTTTTACTTCAAGCTAGCCTTTTGCTGTCACGGGCTCCTGCTGATAAAAGATCAGGCTTTTTATTATGACAATGGGATGTATTCATAAAAATGAAGGATATCCTTGTAAGCATAAGGTAGAAGTACAAGGTAATTCTCTGAAGCAAAAGGTAGAAGTATAAGCAAATCTTTCTGTCCATATTCATAATGATTACCTTTTACTTGCGAGGATATCCTCCAAGCAGAAGTAAAAGGTTGACTTGTGTTTCGGGAGCGCTTAGTTACATGTTGGAACTTGTAAGATTTCATTTGTGCTGTCAAGATAAGAAAGAGTTTGGTATTTATAATACGTATCTAATGCCCTGTTTTTACTTGTATTTAATTAAGTTTACGCATCAGAAAGAACACAGACGCCACCGCGCCTTCCCCAAAGCCTCGCTGGCGAGATCTATCCCCCACCCCTTGCATTAGAAGTTCTTTGACCTCTTTTTAGCTCCCCCACCCCTTGCATTAGAAGTTCTTTGACCTCTTTTTAGCTCCCACACCCCTTGCATTAGAAGTTCTTTGACCTCTTTTTAGCTCCCACACCCCTTGCATTAGAAGTTCTTTGACCTCTTTTTAGCTCCCACACCCCTTGCATTAGAAGATCTTTGACCTCTGTTTAGCTCCCACACCCCTTGCATTAGAAGTTCTTTGACCTCTTTTTAGCTCCCACACCCCTTGCATTAGAAGTTCTTTGACCTCTTTTTAGCTCCCACACCTTTAGCATTAGAAGTTCTTTGACCTCTTTTTAGCTCCCACACCTTTAGCATTAGAAGATCTTTGACCTCTTTTTAGCTCCCACACCACTAGCATTAGAAGTTCTTTGACCTCTTTTTAGCTCCCACACCTTTAGCATTAGAAGTTCTTTGACCTCTTTTTAGCTCCTACACCCCTTGCATTAGAAGTTCTTTGACCTCTTTTTAGCTCCCACACCCCTTGCATTAGAAGTTCTTTGACCTCTTTTTAGCTCCCACACCCCTTGCATTAGAAGATCTTTGACCTCTTTTTAGCTCCCACACCACTAGCATTAGAAGTTCTTTGACCTCTTTTTAGCTCCCACACCTTTAGCATTAGAAGTTCTTTGACCTCTTTTTAGCTCCTACACCCCTTGCATTAGAAGTTCTTTGACCTCTTTTTAGCTCCCACACCCCTTGCATTAGAAGTTCTTTGACCTCTTTTTAGCTCCCACACCCCTTGCATTAGAAGATCTTTGACCTCTTTTTAGCTCCCACACCACTAGCATTAGAAGTTCTTTGACCTCTTTTTAGCTCCCACACCTTTAGCATTAGAAGTTCTTTGACCTCTTTTTAGCTCCCACACCCCTTGCATTAAAAGTTCTTTGACCTCTTTTTAGCTCCCACACCCCTTGCATTAGAAGTTCTTTAACCTCTTTTTAGCTCCCACACCCCTTGCATTAGAAGTTCTTTGACCTCTTTTTAGCTCCCACACCCCTTGCATTAGAAGTTCTTTGACCTCTTTTTAGCTCCCACACCTTTAGCATTAGAAGTTCTTTGACCTCTTTTTAGCTCCCACACCTTTAGCATTAGAAGATCTTTGACCTCTTTTTAGCTCCCACACCCCTTGCATTAGAAGTTCTTTGACCTCTTTTTAGCTCCCACACCCCTTGCATTAGAAGTTCTTTGACCTCTTTTTAGCTCCCACACCCCTTGCATTAGAAGTTCTTTGACCTCTTTTTAGCTCCCACACCCCTTGCATTAGAAGTTCTTTGACCTCTTTTTAGCTCCCACACCCCTTGCATTAGAAGTTCTTTGACCTCTTTTTAGCTCCCACACCCCTTGCATTAGAAGATCTTTGACCTCTTTTTAGCTCCCACACCCCTTGCATTAGAAGTTCTTTGACCTCTTTTTAGCTCCCACACCTTTAGCATTAGAAGTTCTTTGACCTCTTTTTAGCTCCCACACCTCTAGCATTAGAAGTTCTTTGACCTCTTTTTAGCTCCCACACCTCTAGCATTAGAAGTTCTTTGACCTCTTTTTAGCTCCCACACATCTAGCATTAGAAGTTCTTTGACCTCTTTTTAGCTCCCACACCTCTAGCATTAGAAGTTCTTTGACCTCTTTTTAGCTCCCACACCACTAGCATTAGAAGTTCTTTGACCTCTTTTTAGCTCCCACACCTCTAGCATTAGAAGTTCTTTGACCTCTTTTTAGCTCCCACACCTCTAGCATTAGAAGTTCTTTTACTTCTTTTTAGCTTCCACACCTCTAGCATTAGAAGTTCTTTTACCTCTCTTTAGCTCCCACACCTCTAGCATTAGAAGTTCTTTGACCTCTTTTTAGCTCCCACACCACTAGCATTAGAAGTTCTTTGACCTCTTTTTAGCTCCCACACCACTAGCATTAGAAGTTCTTTGACCTCTTTTTAGCTCCCACACCTCTAGCATTAGAAGTTCTTTGACCTCTGTTTAGCTCCCACACCTCTAGCATTAGAAGTTCTTTTACTTCTTTTTAGCTTCCGCACCTCTAGCATTAGAAGTTCTTTGACCTCTTTTTTAGCTCCCACAGCTCTAGCATTAGAAGTTCTTTGACCTCTTTTTAGCTCCCACACCTCTAGCATTAGAAGTTCTTTGACCTCTTTTTAGCTCCCACACCTCTAGCATTAGAAGTTCTTTGACCCCTTTTTAGCTCCCACACCTCTAGCATTAGAAGTTCTTTGACCTCTTTTTAGCTCCCACACCACTAGCATTAGAAGTTCTTTGACCTCTTTTTAGCTCCCACACCTCTAGCATTAGAAGTTCTTTGACCTCTGTTTAGCTCCCACACCTCTAGCATTAGAAGTTCTTTGACCTCTTTTTAGCTCCCACACCTCTAGCATTAGAAGTTCTTTGACCTCTGTTTAGCTCCCACACCTCTAGCATTAGAAGTTCTTTGACCTCTTTTTAGCTCCCACACCTCTAGCATTAGAAGTTCTTTGACCTCTTTTTAGCTCCCACAGCTCTAGCATTAGAAGTTCTTTGACCTCTTTTTAGCTCCCACACCACTAGCATTAGAAGTTCTTTGACCTCTTTTTAGCTCCCACACCACTAGCATTAGAAGTTCTTTGACCTCTTTTTAGCTCCCACACCTCTAGCATTAGAAGTTCTTTGACCTCTGTTTAGCTCCCACACCTCTAGCATTAGAAGTTCTTTTACTTCTTTTTAGCTTCCGCACTTCTAGCATTAGAAGTTCTTTGACCTCTTTTTTAGCTCCCACAGCTCTAGCATTAGAAGTTCTTTGACCTCTTTTTAGCTCCCACACCTCTAGCATTAGAAGTTCTTTGACCTCTTTTTAGCTCCCACACCTCTAGCATTAGAAGTTCTTTGACCTCTTTTTAGCTCCCACACCTCTAGCATTAGAAGTTCTTTGACCTCTTTTTAGCTCCCACACCACTAGCATTAGAAGTTCTTTGACCTCTTTTTAGCTCCCACACCTCTAGCATTAGAAGTTCTTTGACATCTGTTTAGCTCCCACACCACTAGCATTAGAAGTTCTTTGACCTCTTTTTAGCTCCCACACCTCTAGCATTAGAAGTTCTTTGACCTCTGTTTAGCTCCCACACCTCTAGCATTAGAAGTTCTTTGACCTCTTTTTAGCTCCCACACCTCTAGCATTAGAAGTTCTTTGACCTCTTTTTAGCTCCCACACCTCTAGCATTAGAAGTTCTTTGACCTCTTTTTAGCTCCCACACCTCTAGCATTAGAAGTTCTTTGACCTCTTTTTAGCTCCCACACCTCTAGCATTAGAAGTTCTTTGACCTCTTTTTAGCTCCCACACCACTAGCATTAGAAGTTCTTTGACCTCTTTTTAGCTCCCACACCTCTAGCATTAGAAGTTCTTTGACCTCTGTTTAGCTCCCACACCTCTAGCATTAGAAGTTCTTTGATCTCTTTTTAGCTCCCACACCTCTAGCATTAGAAGTTTTTTTACCTCTTTTTAGCTCCCACACCACTAGCATTAGAAGTTCTTTGACCTCTTTTTAGCTCCCACACCTCTAGCATTAGAAGTTCTTTGACCTCTGTTTAGCTCCCACACCTCTAGCATTAGAAGTTCTTTTACTTCTTTTTAGCTTTCACACCTCTAGCATTAGAAGTTCTTTTACCTCTCTTTAGCTCCCACACCTCTAGCATTAGAAGTTCTTTGACCTCTTTTTAGCTCCCACACTTCTAGCATTAGAAGTTCTTTGACTTCTTTTTAGTTCCCACACCTCTAGCATTATAAGTTCTTTGACCTCTTTTCAGCTCCCTTACCTCAAGCATTAGAAGTTCTCTTTGTCAAAATATAAAGAATATATGTTATTTTGGTAATAGCATTTTTATAGAACCGTGCATGGTAATCTATTTATTAAATGTTCATAAATTATTCCTTCATTTGTATAAGGACAATCAATTTGATTAACATTTCGAAGTAAGGTTTGTATAAAACTGAAGGTCACAGTCATCACTGCAACATGCAGATCTGTATTTATTGTTTTCTTCTTTTTTTATTCGTCTGTTATACTGGTAATAGTCATCGACGGGGCTAAGAGATGTTTACAATTGTTTATATATCTTTTTAACTAGTCCCATTAAAACGGAGTTTGCCTTATTTACAGTTATTGTACGAATTGTCAATTAAAAGGCGGATGAAAAAGTCATACTTTCTATCATGATATATTTCATTTTCATATTTATAATCGATGGAGACAAAATCAATCCTTTAAACTCTCATGCTTTTTTTATTCTTGTTTTTATTTTTTGCTGGGGATGGAGTTATGTATCAATATAGTTTTAAAAATACTCCATTTTCCATCATGACATGAGTCACTGGTAAAACGACAGAAGAAAAATTGTCTTTCAACCTGGTTCTTATTCCTAACTTAAATTCTATCAACAACCGAGAATCAAATCTCGTAATTAGGGTTGTGGTGGCTTATGTGGTAACATACCTGACTGGTGAACGCCAGACTGAAGTTCGACTCCCGTTCAAAGTCGTAAGTTTCTTTGGTCGCTGCAACCTCACTATCCTTGTGAGCTAAGGATGGTGGGTTTGGGGAGCCTATAAGTCTATCCGCTGAGTCATCAGCAGCCATTGCCTGGCCCTCCCTGTTCCTAGCTTGGGTGGAGAGGGGGCATGGGCGCTGATCATATGTATATATGGTCAGTCCCTAGGGCATTGTCCTGATTGATAGGGAAATGTCTCTGTCCCTTACCTCTGCCATTTATGAGCAGCTTTTAAACCTTTAATGGGTTCTGCTTTGTCTTTGTGCAAATATATAGAAAATTTTCTGTATAATAAACTATTGTCGAACAAGAAAGAAAAAAAAAAAAGCTAAAAGATCTCATTTAGTCAAAAAGAATATTTCAATTTATTCAAGAGAAGGATTCTTCAAAGACTTGATATCGCCTCTTACGAGACCAAAGCATCCAGTCTGAACTGCTTATCTTATCAAATTTCATATCTAGCTCCTCCTCCTTTCCTTCATCAGCCTCCGTGATTCAGCTCGCATCCTAATCAACTCTGCAGGACTCTAAGTCGCCAGAAATAAGGCCATGGAATATCTTTCCAGATGTTCCAGAGGGGCTCGCATTAGCAAATAGAGCATTCAGCGTTAAACGATAAACATCAATTGCATAATTATATCCTCTCTCTCTCTCTCTCTCTCTCTCTCTCTCTCTCTCTCTCTCTCTCTCTCTCTCTCTCTCTCTCTCACAGAGAAAAACAGTGTATATATATATAATGTGTGTATGTGTGTATATGTATGTATATATATATATATATATATATATATATGTGTGTGTATATATATGTTATATATGTATATATGTGTATATATACGTATATGTATATATATATATGTATATTTGTATGTATATATACATATACATACATATATATATATATATATGTGTGTGTGTGTGTGTGTGTGTGTTAGTCAACAAATGTTTTAGAGATGTATTTGGAAAACAAATACATCTCCATAGATTATGAGGGAGAAAATCATAAAATAAAATAGTTAGCTAGGTAATGTGTTATCGGAGAGGAGATGCAAAAGTCAGATCATGTTTGTAATCGCAGAAAGATGAATTACGAAAGTATGGGACACGTAGGGCATATTGAAAAAGTGTTTATAAAACTTAAATGTGGATGGTTTAGTTAAATATATTATTATATGAGCTGTAGATGTATTGATAGACCTTAGAGGAGGTTGCATGTAAAATCTGATAGATCACCATATCATTTGTTAACATTAAAAAAGCACATAATCTATTTGTTTTGGTTAATGTTTAAATCATAGACAGGCTTCGGGATTCTATGTTTTTTTTCATATTACTTATTTCATAATCTCCTTTACTCAATAGACGAACGAGGAGAATTCATTTATTTTTTTCCATAATCTCCTTCACTCGATAGACGAACGAGGAGAATTCATTTATTTTTTTCCATAATCTCCTTCACTCGATAGACGAACGAGGAGAATTCATTTATTTTTTTCCATAATCTCCTTCACTCGATAGACGAACGAGGAGAATTCATTTATTTTTTTCATAATCTCCTCTACTCGATAGACGAACGAGGAGAGGTCATTTATTTCCTCTCCAATGGTCTTTTTTCTTCAGTTTTCATCTATTCATTCCATCTCCTTTCACATTCAACAAACTAAATATAGCTATAAGTAAACAATCAACTAAAATCCTTTTCCCAAGAAAACCAATCATATTACTTATTCAAAAGCCAATTAAACGACTATAAGGATTCAGTTATGATCGAATTTTAAATGAATCTGTGGATTTTTTAAAATATTTCTTCTACGAATAATATCCTCATTGGGACGGCTGCTCACTTAGACATATTCCTCCTCTTTTCACTTGCTTTCAATGAAATAAATTCTAGGTACACTATCGAATGTGTATAATCAAAGGCCGCTTTTAATGTTGCTAAGAAATTTCATTTATATTTTACTGAATAAAAATTTCTATGACTTCACAGCTTAATAGTGTAATTGTAATAACAGATAATCCTAAATAAATCACTTATAAATTGAGATTGCTGATTGCAATGAATTAACGAATAATGGCGGTTGTGGTAGTCTTTTGAAAGTGTTCCGCTTGGGAATCTGTTGGACGGGAGTTCGAAACCCGCCGAATTCGGTAGTGTTTAGTAGTGTCTGCAACCTCACCATCCTTCTGAGATCAGGGAGTGTTTCGGGAGGTTAATTGGTTTACCTAGTAATTACCTAGTAATTACTTTAAAGATACGGTATCCTTATGGGTGGTGTTGCAACGGTAATAGATTAAGTAGGCTTATATTTTTTTTATGTCTTTAAGGACATTATTGGCAACTGTTTCCATATTTTATTGCTACAGAAGACTGATATTAAGGTTGGAGTTGCCGATGTAGTAACGTCCCTGACTGGTGTTAGAGTCCCGCTCAAATTCGATAGTCTCTTTGATCGCTGAAACCTCACCATCCTTGTGAGGTAAAGATGGGGTGTTTGGGGTAGCCTATAGGTCTATCTGCTGAATCATCAGTAGCCATTCCCTGTCCCTCCTTTGCCCTAGCTTGGGTTGGAAGGGGGCTTGGATGCTGATTATATGTATATATGGTCAGTCTCTAGGGCATTGTCCTGCTTGATAGGGCAACGTCATTGTCCCTTTCCCCTGCCATTCATAAGCGACTTTTAAGCTTTTAAATTTTTAAACGCCAATACAAGAACGGTAATTTTATTCTAGTCTTGTCTAGTTACTTGGCATTTCTTTTTCACAGGTTCTTGGAATCTTGTGCAGATGAAATCATTATATAAAAAAAAAGGAAGTAGAAACAATTTACTAGGCATTGAGAAAACAGTCAAGGAAAATACATTTTATAAACCAAAGACCATCTTCCGATTTTAACCCCAACCGCACGGCTCTGTCCGTCTGTCTGTAAAGCGATAAGACTCAGATACGTCAAGATGTTAATCTTTTGAGTCTTCGCATATAGCTTCTGACTGTGGCCCCTTAGGACTCTTGCCAAAAGAGAGAGAGAGAGAGAGAGAGAGAGAGAGAGAGGGAGAGAGAGAGAGAGAGAGAGAGAGACCGGTCGGGAGTTTGATGTCCGTCAGAAAAAAAGGGAAAGAAGAAGAGATGAGAGGACTCAAGCACCCGTGAAACAAGATGGCGTTGACAACCGAAGCTAGATCCCATCATCATTAGCACTGAACAAACATTTGCGGTGTATTTTCATCAAAATGTCTAACGAGAGAGAGAGAGAGAGAGAGAGAGAGAGAGAGAGAGAGAGAGAGAGAGAGAGAGAGAGAGAGAGAGAGAGAGAGCTACTGTATATCTATGTATAAAAGTTGAGAGATTTTTCTAAACACTATTAATAATTTCAGTTTTCCATTATAGATTTTACTAGAGAGAGAGAGAGAGAGAGAGAGAGAGAGAGAGAGAGAGAGAGAGAGACTACTGTATATCTATGTATAAAGATTGAGAGATATTTTTCTAAACACTATTAATAATTTCCGTTTTCTATTATAGATTTTACTAGAGAGAGAGAGGAGAGAGAGAGAGAGAGAGAGAGGAGAGAGAGAGAGAGAGAGAGAGAGAGTATATTTCCCGAAGAAAAATAATGTCACATATATGTTGTCGGACGTTATCTTGGTGTCTGCTTCATTAACGTCTCAAGATGGCTTCTGAGGAACACCTTTGCGCACCCGCCAAGTAAATGAGGCGACAACTGCTATTATGCCACTGGAAGGGCCTGGAAATGAGGTTGGGGTTGGGGTGGGGACCTGGAAATCGGTGTGGGGTATTGGGGTTGCGATGGGGACCTGGAAATAGGGCTGGGATATTTGGGTTGTGATGGGGACGTGTATACAGGGGTTGGTGTATTGGGGTTGCGATGGGGACCTGGAAATAGGGCTGGGGTATTTGGGTTGTGATGGGGACGTGGATACAGGGGTGGTGTATTGGGGTTGAGATTGGAACCTGGAAATAGGGCTGGGGTATTTGGGTTGTCATGGGGGACCTTGATACCGCGGTGGTGTATTCGGGTTAGAATGGGGACCTGGAAATAGGGGTGTGGTGTTTAGTTTGGGATGGGGACCTGGAAATAGGGATGGGTATTTGGGTTGTGATGGGGACCTGGATATATGGGTGGTGTATTGGGGGTTGGGATGGGGATTTGGAAATAGGGGTGTGGTATTGGTTTTGAGATGGGGACCTGGAAATAGGGATGGTGTATTTGGGTTGTGATGGGGACCTAGATATAGGGAGTGGTGTACTGGGGTTGGGATGGGGATTTGGAAATAGGGGTTTGGTATTGGTTTTGGGATGGGGACCTGGCAAATAGGGGTGGTGTATTTGGGTTGTGATGGGGACCTGGATACAGGGGTGGTGTATTGAGTTAGAATGGGGACCGTGAAATAGGGGTGTGTGGTATTAGTTTTGGGATGGGGACCTGTAAATAGGGCTGGGGTATTTGGGTTGTGATGGGGACGTGTATACAGGGGTGGTGTATTGGGGTTAGAATGGGGACCTAGAAATAGGGCTGTGGTGTTGAGTTTGGGATGGGGACCTGGAAATAGTAGTGGGGTATTTGGGTTGTGATGGGGACCTAGATACAGGGGTGGTGTGTTTTGGTTGGATGGGGATTTGGAAATAGGAGTGTGGTATTAGTTTTGAGATGGGGACCTGGAAATAGGGATGGGGTATTGGGGTTGTGATGGGGAACTGGATACAGGGGTGGTGTGTTTGGTTGGAATGGGGATTTGGAAATAGGGTTTGTGGTATTGGTTTTGAGATGAGGACCTGGAAATAGGGATGGGGTATTTGGGTTGTGATGGGGACCTGGAAATATGGGTGGTGTATTGGGGTTGTGATGGGGACCTGGAAATAGGGGTGTGGTATTGGTTTTGAGATGGGGACCTGGAAATAGGAATGGGGTATTTGGGTTGTGATGGGGACCTTGAAATATGGGTGGGGTTATTAGGAATAGGGTTGGGGGGGGGGTGCCTTGAAGTGGTGTTGGGTAAGGACCTTGAGTTGAGGTGGAGTCCTGGAAATAGGGGTGGGTTATTAGGAATAGGGTGGAGGGGGGGGGGGGGCTTGAAGTGGTGTTGGGGGTAAGGACCTTGAGTTGAGGTGGGGGGCCTGGAAAGTTGGCTGGGGTTTGGGTGGGATAGGGCGTTGGGGTGGAGGTGTAATGTTAGGACTCCTATTCTTTTGTTTATCTAATATTTATGCCATGTCTTAACAGCTCGTTTTCACCAGTTCCTCTTTATTCTCTTGGTTTTTATTACATTATTCTGCTTTCTTCCTCAGGAGGAGATGGCAACGATAATGCCTTCTCTTGGATTTAGAGGAAGATAAAGATAAAACTTTTTAGAAATACTCAAAACAGGTCTTCGTTAAAAAGAGAGAGAGAGAGAGAGAGAGAGAGAGAGAGAGAGAGAGAGAGAGAGAGAGAGAGAGAGAGAGAGAGAGAGAGAGAGAAGCATTTAACGAGGCGTAGAGTGAAATCTCTTTGGCTTCTAGACATTAATTTCATATCTTTAATTGTTTCTTATTTAAAGGATTATGCTCCCAGAGAACTAATTAATATGATTTCTAATTTCTTAACCTTTCTCAGATTTTGGTCAGAATTTTAACATTTATATTCAAAACGAAATAGATATAACCTTAAGTTATTCACTCATATGTAAATATTATAATATATTATATCATATTATATTATATTATATTATATTAGAGTAATTACTTATTGAGATGAGAAAATCTATAAGCGAATTCTTCAGTCACATTTTACATTCGAGTTTAAAGGTTTATCAAACCCAGGTATTCAAAATCCCAAACTCAGCGTCGAATACCTTAGCTAATCGTGACGCCAAAAAAAATAAAAGGATTAATAAAATTAAACAAGCCTAAACAGTTAGGCCTAACCTGAGGATTCATTGGCTAGACTCATGAAAGGATGGCCAGTTCCTTATGATGCGCTGTGCCCAAGGCGAGTGACCCCTGCCGAACCATACTACCGCTAGAGTTATGAGGTCCTTTGAAAGGCCAGACAGTACTACATAGGACCCTTCTCTCTGGTTACGGTTCTTTCCCTGCGCCTACACAGACACCGAATAGTCTGGCCTATCCTTTACAGATTTTCCCCTGCCCTACAGATTTTCCTCTGCCCTCATACACCTGACAACACTGTGATTACTAGACAATTCTTCTTCGCCCAAAGGGTTAACTACTGCACTGTAATTGTTCAGTGGCTACTTTCCTCTTGGTAAGAGTAGAAGAGACACTTTAGCTATGGTAAGCAGCTCTTCTAGGAGAAGGGGCACTCCAAAATCAAACCATTGTTCTCTATTCTTGGGTAGTGCCATAGCCTCTGAACCATGGTCATCCACTGTCTTGGGTTAGAGTTCTCTTGCTTGAAGGTACACTCGGGCACACTTTTCTATCTAGTTTCTCTTCCTCTTGTTCTGTTAAAGTTTATATAGTTTAAATAGGAAATATTTATTTTAATATTGTTACTATTCCTAAAATATTTTATTTTTCCTTATTTCCTTTCCTCACTGGGCTATTTTCCTTGTTGGGGCCCCTGGGCTTATAGCATCCTGCTTTTCCAACTGGGGTTGTAGCTTGGCATTTAATGATAATAATAATAATTCCAGGGCTCAGGAGTAGAAGCCGAAGAGACATTTTGTCTATCGCCTTAAACTCGATTCGTCACCCCTGTTGCCAGCGACTTCATCGAGATTTAGGGGGGCATTTTCTCCACACCCAAAGTTTTCTTTACTCCACCAAGTTGCTTATCCGCTTATATAACCGTTGGCAAACATGGATTGCTAAGATATGCCGCCCAGCCCTTTGCGTCAATAGGCGTAGGAGGCGATGGTGATGAAATAGTTGACCTGAGGAAAATCCATGTCTTTTAGGTAAACCTATTTCTAAATCCGTGGTAACTTTAGGTAAACTTATTGCCAAATCCTTGCTAACTTTAGGTAAACGGTTTGCCAA
>NC_090740.1:126543417-126560917 GCF_036898095.1 Palaemon carinicauda | reverse complement strand
TAATTTTTGTTTTCTCATTTGACAAGATTTAGCTGTAGTTAGTTTTACTGGATATCTCAATTTCCTGTTAGTGTTCAATTATCCTGTATTCGAGTAATCTTGTCTAGATTTATTTTCAAACATTTAATTCTTAAAAACAAATGTCTCTTCATCTCTTCATTCACGAGAATCTGAACATTTTTTTTCAGACTTCATTTGAAGTTTGTGCTGAAGTTCTAAGGATAGTATACTTATGAAATTAGAAGACTATGCTTAGTAATAAGTATTATTGCGGTTCCTTGATCATTTCTTTCTTAAACATAAAGAGTATAACTTTCTTCCTTCCTCCGATTCAAATTGTTTGCTTGAAACTGGAGAGAAATAGTCTGCGAAACCTTTAATTAATTGCCCCATTGGTTCAGGCATTTTAAACCAACCTGAACAAATTTACTATTACTTTAATAGGTTTACAAGTGCCTAATGAATATCTATATACCAGTCCCGTGAAAAAGCAAATAAGGAATTGGAATCGAGAAAGGAAACAATGAGTTCAGTCGTGAAAAAGAGCCAAAGATAACCTCTTGAAAGGTTAAGATACTCTAAGGATTACGTTCTTTTCTTCATAGAGTGTAAACTTACAGAGATGTGAAAGGACATCAGTGCTTAAGATAAAAAGTACAACGAGTATACTTGCTCTAGTACGACTTGGCTCACTTTTTTTCGAAATACCTTAACACCCTTCGGTATGGTATGAATTTTATCTTTAAATGGGGCGCTCTGTAAAATAGTACACATAAAAATTCTCACAATGGAAAAATTAAATACATATTTTGAATCTGCACTTTTTTTCAAATAAAATGTAAATTAGATTTTTTTTAATGAAAATTTCCAGTTCTATATAGATTTTTTGTTTTAATTTCTTCCCTTTTATCTCAGATTTAATGTAATTCTTAATCTACATGAACATGTTCCCTATTGAATCTGTTATATATTCGGTTAGTTTCAATTTTTGGTCGTTCTTTCGAGCTGACTAGTTTTGATATGTTCGAGACAAAAAAAAAAAAAATCATCATCTATTTAGCCTTGTTCTACTTCTCTTAAATTGTTTATTATCTCGTATGTTTTTAATCCCACGGACACTTTTAGAACTCTGCTTTGTTACAGCAAGAGTGTAACTTCTATTAACAAAAATATTGATAAAATGAAATAAGCATTCGAAGGATAACTTACACAACCTAAAAAAACATACTCTTTAGTCATTTCATCTCCCTCATACAAATGTCAAACTTCCTCGTAGTAAAACAGAGACTTAAGGGACAGCTCTTTATTGTCCCTGTCTCCTCTATTACAGGAAATGTCTTTGTTTACCTTAGATTCTCAACTTGAGATGTAGGAAGATTTTGCTTACAGCCTATGTTCATTAAATTGCTTATTGTAGTAATATTCTTCTTTATATTTGTGACGTTTTTTTCAGAGGAATACGTTCGATATTGGGTATGATTAACAATAACAAATTAACCTTAAAGAGATCTAATTACTACGTTTAAGTAGTATGCTATCCCTTTCTGGGCAATGATCTCTCCTTTTAAAGTAGACATATAACCGGAATAAAATGAAAGCACAGATTTGGAAACATATGTGGTATTTGTCTTGGACTATTTTTTCCAATATCAATTGCCTGAACTTAGAGCATAAGTAAGAGCAACAGGGAAAATTGCAGTGAATTACGGAAAAAAAGATTACCAAACCATTTTCCTCTAACGTAATTCCCAAATTCCACCTTGCAGGATTACAGTAAGGTTCCAAAGAAAAGATTTTTTACATACAATTAAATATAATAAATAATATAAATAAACATAGATAAATATATAGTTACAAGCTTGCTTATTGGATACCAACAGACAATGGTAACCTTTTGTCGGGAGCAACATCTTAAACACTGGGCCACAATTCAGGGTTGACTCTCAGGGTGACCCTAGATCTGTCCTCGAAAGGCAGGTCAGGGTAGAATGTTAGGCCAGTTGCTAGCTCGACGTCATGAACCTTTGCGCTGAATTTCAGAGTATAATGGAATTGGTCCTGGAATAAGAATATTTTATCAGTTTCAATTTAAATGTTTCGTTTTTATTATTATTATTATTATTATTATTATTATTATTATTATTATTATTATTATTATTATTATCATTATTATTATTTTTATTATTATCAAGTGTACCTTTGATTTGGTCAGAATTGTGTATATAACTGCTGAAGTCCGTTTTCTATCACATTCTCTGTAAAGAAGTACTATAATATTTCTGCCACTCAAAACGCACAAAGGCAAGATAACTTACCATGCAATTAGAGACGGCTTCGTACTGTGGGAAAATGAAGGCCAGGGCGTCCAGGGAACTATTGAGGCAGCGGTCAATCGAGGGCACCCGGTCTTTGCAGCGCGTCACAACAGCAAACATATCGGAGGGGATCTCTGGAATGCTATAGAAAACGGGACACGATTAGGACTATATTTTACCTTACTTTTAAGGGCTGCTTTTCCGGTCCTGTACAGCAAAGGAAATCTACTCCCTACAGGACCTCCACAGTCATTTTAGTATATGCATTCCAATGCATTTAGCATTTCACACCGCATATTTTTCATTTATTGTCAAATCCACATTATACTTCCCCAGTATATTTAGCGTGCAATTATTTAAACGTTTTAAATCTTTCATTGATAAATTTCACTTTTTTTTAGGTATTTTTAATATATTTCTCGACCATGTATTTTCTTTTGGAGGTGTTAATTATTAACGTAAAATGTTTTGTCTCGGGACAAGTTTCTAGATGGGAAATTGAAAGAGCATATTCATCTTTTTTTTTTTTTTTTTTTTTTTTTTTTTTTTTTTTTTTTTTTTTTTTTTTTTTTTTTTTTTACCTCAGCAGATACTGCTACTGATTTACAACTGGTTGGATTATGAGCAATAATCTGGGATCAAATGTTTTTACTGGGTTAATATATATATATATATATATATATATATATATATATATATATATATATATATATATATATATATATAAATATATATATATATATATATATATATATATACATATATATATTATATATACACACACACATATATATATATATATATATATATATATATATATATGTGTGTGTGTGTGTGTGTGTGTGTGTGTGTGTTTGTGTATGTGTATGTGCATCTATGTGTTTTACAACGTAGAAATGTGTTTAGTCAAGAACTTCGTAAGAATTTTCGTTATCATTCTTAAAATGACCATTCAAGCCGACATCTGTGACTTTACAACTTTCAAAAGAAATGTCTTTTGATATGTATAACAATTACCAACACTGCAATTTGCAATGTGTTTTTTATACTTAGTTTTCCAGTTTCTAGTCTCTGCACGTTCTGGTCAGAAATTAGAGAAACTATTTCGTTTGTGGTTATGGTCATGGTGGCCTATTGTAAACATCCCTGCCTGGCTATCTGCCGGACTGGGGTTCAGGTCTCACTCAATCGCTATAGTTTCATGTAGCGTTTGTAACCTCACCATCCTTGTGAGCTAAGGATAGGGGGTCTAGGGGAGCCTATTCAGTAGGTCTACCTGCTAAGTCATCAGCAGCCATTGCCTGACCTTCCCTGGTCCAAGCTTGATGGAGAGGAGGCTTGGGCGCTTGTCAAATATATGATCATTCCCCAGGGCCTTGTCACTGCCCCTTGCCTTTGCCATTTATGATTGATTGATTTGAAGTTCTCTGGCATCCTGACATGGAAGGTCATTGACGCCAAGTTGCTATTCATGAGCGACTTTTAAACCTCTATCTACAAACTTTAAAGAGATGCCGTACCCGAACATTCTGAAGTCATCCACAAGGGAATTAGCGTCACTGTCGAACAGAGGACCGACGACAACATTGAGAGGTCCTTGAGAGGCGAACCAGCGAAGCACCAGTCCCTCCGTCAGCCATTCCCAGATGCCAGCTTGGTGAATGTTCATTGGGACGGCGTTGCTCACCATGTAAGGAACTCTGCTCAAAGAACCCTCCTTGGATAATGCTGAAAGGAAATTTGAAATTGTTGGTAAAAAAAATTATTTTGGAATTTCTTAGATTAATAATAATGGTAATGATAATAACAATGAGTATTAAACTCGACAATTATAATGCGTTTGTATATTTAAAAATAGCAGGAGCTAAAAAGTGCGTAAATTCCTGCTATTATTGAATATGCAACCGTATATAATTGTGGATTTTAATACCCAAGAACCTTTACATTCAGATCTTCCTAGACAGTTCCGTCCTGTTCGTAATACTAGGTATGCAGTTAATTCTAATAGTCAGGCCTTCTCCATCATGAGGCTCAATACTACCCAGTACTCTAGAAGTTTTATTCCAGCTGTGACCAAGTTGTGGAATGATCTTCCTAATCGGGTTGTTGAATCAGTAGAACTTCAAAAGTTCAAACTCGCATCAAATGTTTTTATGTTGAACAGTCTTGCATAAGTCCTTTTATAGTTCATAAATTAGATATGTTGTAATGTTTTTTAATGCTTTTAAAGGATTTTATTTTAATTTTCATTACTTCTTATATCGTTTATTTATTTCCTTATTTCCTTTTCTCACTGGGCTATTTTTCCCTGTTGGAACCCTTGGGCTTATAACATCTTGCTTTTACAACTAGGGTTGTAGCTTAGCTAATAATAATAATAATAATAATAATAATAATAATAATAATAATAATAATAATAACGGACACAGCATGGTGTTTTATTCAAGTGATGATAATGATAAAATGTATATGGTGACGGTCATCAGGATGGCAATTAATAATAATGAATAACATTGATTTTTCTTACCTGGAGGGAAGAGTGTATGCATGGTATAATTTAATGGCAGACTTTCATAATCGTTGCATGTTATAGTGTTCTTAGGGGTGAGTCGAATGTCGCTACTCCACGGAGCAAAGCTTGTACCAGAGGGAACAACGTTCATGCTAAAGCTGCTCCACAAGGGCATGCGTAGCAACTGGGAATAGGCTGTGGGCATGGGAAGAAAGAAAAGAAAGATATAACTGAAAATAAGAACAATGTGATAAATAAGAATTCTGCTAGACAGACGTTTAGACTGTACAATATACACTGTTAAAAAAAAGAACGTAATATTAATCGGAAATTCTCCGTAAAAATATACTGTTCTCAGCTGTATTTCAGTAAAATACAGGCGACCGTAATTTTTACCCTACTTTATTATGATCTTTTACGGGTTGGTGATCGTAATATCACTCTTTTACGTCAATATATCCGTTTTCAAAACGGTAAATGCCTGGCAACATTTATACCAGGACTTTTACCGTTTTTTACGGCAAATTATTAACAGTGTACAAAACCTCTTGAAATAACAATGATAGTGATAAGTCTTAATTCTGATCTTCTTAGTCCATTTTTAAAGTTCGGAGGTCGACAATGGATAGCTGGTAAGTCACAAAGAGAATAGAGTCGTAGGACAAACAAATGACAATCTCTGACTCGGCTACTTTTACGAGTGATGCCATTCTAGCTTTGCATACATTCACTGTTAAAAATTTGCCGAAAAAAAAAACCTGTAAAATTCTGGGGTGAATGTTGCTAAGCATTTACCGTTTTAGAAACGGATATATTGACGTAAAGGAGTGATATTACGGTCAACATACCATGATAGATAATAACAATGTCAGGTAAAAATTACGGTCGCCAGTATTTTACTGAAATACGGAGGAGAACAGTATATTTTTACGTAGAATTTAGATTAAATTTACGTTTTTTCAAGCGTTCGTATCAATAAATGCGACATGATAAAAGCCCATGATCCAACTTTTGATATCGAATATGGAAATGATTTAATTAAGAGTTATTACCTGTCACATGATCTTTATGATGAAGCAGGGTGAGATCGGCAGGGAGGTCTCCGGAATGTGGAATTCCCCAAGGGAGGTGAAGAGAGCGAAGGGTCTCCTCTTGAGCGGGAGACAGATTGAACGACTGTAGCCAGTCCTGAAGCAAGGAGTATGTACGTGAGAATTCCTAACATCACGTAGTAGATATCACGAATACACTCTATTTTCATCAGGAATGAATCTTAAAAGTCTGTACATACGATGACTTAACCTCGTCCGAGAGGAGATAATCGGTCAAATTGAATGGTAGATTAAGAAAAATAATAATTTTTCAGTTAAGGATACGCCATACACACACCCACAGACACACATATAACACTAAGTCGTTTCTGCTGACATGGAGAGACCTCAAAAGAAAACAAGTAGCCTATTGGTAAAGTCTCTGCCTGGTGATTGCCTGGTGTTCGAGTCCCTCTCAAACTCGTTAGTTCCTTTAGTGTCTGCAACTTCATCCTTCTTGTGAGCTAAGTATGGGGTTTGGGGGAGCCTATAGGTTTGCCAGCCATTGCCTGGCCCTCTCGGGTGGAGAGGACGCTCATCATATGCATATATGCTCAGTCTCTAGGGCATCGTCTTTCTTGCTAGGGCAATGTCACTGTCCCTTGCCTCTACCATTCATGAGCGGCCTTTAGACCTTTAAATAGCACCTCATATCTGCCAAAACCAGTCTCTCTTGTCAAACCTAGAGCACATTTCACTTTCAAATGCTTAGCTTTTAACGGCGTTTACTAAATTATCTATACGTTGCATCCATTGGACCTTCCATAATGCTTCTTTATGGATTCTGTGTGAAGCTTTTTCTAGGTCCAATTATACTGATTACATCTCTTTCCTTCTCCTTCTAGTTTTCATTCATAACTATTTTATAAGAAATAGTTCCTCTTCCATAACGACTAATGTATTGGCTTTTCACGATAGAAAATAGAACAGTATGCTGACATACCTTTGTATGTTACCCATTTAAAGCTGGGTCCATTTGGGAATAGTTCATTTGGAACTAACTGAGGTATAGCAAGAGAGAACCATATGTAAATATATATATATATATATATATATATATATATATATATATATATATATATATATATATATATATATATATATATATATATGTGTGTGTGTGTGTGTATATATATATATATATTATATTTACATACATTATATATATATATATATATATATATATATATATATATATATATATATACATATATACAGTAAATAAACTGTATATCTATATTTATATATATATATATATATATATATATATATGCATGTGTGTATCTGTTTGTATATGTGTCTACGTACGTATGTATATAACTGCATTATACAATATATATGCATCAATAATTATATATATATATATATATATATATATATATATATATACATATATATATATATATATATATATATATATATATATATATGTGTGTGTGTGTGTGTGTGTATGTGTTTTTATGTATGCATACATCTTTAAATACACACAATAACGCAACCACTACAAACCAAATTTTACTGAGGATTTGCAATGTTGCACCATCTCCTTCCTATCATAAATATTCCCTCAATGAAAAGCCTCTAATTTCCCAACCTTTTAAGAAAAAGCTCTCTTTAAATCTAGAAGTTTACCTCTGGTCTCTGAAGATCTCCGTCACATCCAGCAATGTTGAGTAATGGCTGCAAATCTCCGTCAGGGAACATCGAACTTGGGGGAGGGTCTTCCTGTGTTGGGAGGGAACGCAGGGGGTTAATATTTTGCTTTTTCAAAGGTATTTGTAAATGAAAAGAATGCTTGAGGTTATTTTCGTTTATGAATACATTTTATATGTTTTTTCGTTTATAAATGAAAAACTTTATTTTCGTCTTTCGTTGAAAAAAAAATGTTTTTGATGTTCTTTCGTTTATATAAAAAGAAATGTTGTTTTTTTTTCTTTCGTTTATGAATGAGGAATATTTTTTCCTGTTCATTCGTTTATAAATAAAAAAACGTTATTTTTTTTTCATTCGTTTACGAATAAATAAAGCATTTTTTATGTTCTTTTGTTTATAAATAAACACTTTTTTATTATCTTTCGTTTATAAATGGTAAAATAATTTTTGTTCTTTCGTTTATAAATAAAAAATATTATTTTTTCTTTCGTTTATAAATAAAACACATTGTCTGCTCTTACTTTCTCGGGATAATTTTAAAACGACGATGAAAATATAAAAATCTTTAAAACATCTTTAAACCTGACCTACTATGACCAGTCTCTTTGAGCTGAAGGCTCAATTTACCCATTAGTGTACGAGTTAATTCGCAAACATATCATCTTACACGGGTTTCAGATATCTAACATGATTTTCCTTAACATTGTTCTATTGTTGAATAGCTGAAGACTGCTAACATTACTGCCTTGTTCACACTATTAATAAACCCGCAATTTGATCGGAAATTCACCGTAAAAACTCTCAACCGTATTTCAGTAAATATAGGCGACCGTAATTTCTACCCTACTTTGTTATTATTTTTTACAGATGGTGACCGTAATATTTCTTCTTTACGTCAATATATCCGTTTTTATAACGGTAAATGTCTGGCAGAATTTATACCAGGATTTTTACCGATTTTTTAATGCAAATTTTTAACAGTGCGCGAAAACTGTTATTTTATGTGATTGTATTATTATATAATATCCAAGTATCTTCCTTTGGGCTTTCTTTATCTTAGAATAATCCGAGACTTCCTAAATTACCAATTAGGGTCCTTCCTTTAAAGATAAATTACTAAGGTTCTTCTGAATTTAATGATTAAACTTCCTTTGAATTAAGACCAAGTATTTTCTAATTCATAAATTCATTTCACCATTTCTCTTCACTGTTAAGATTTCTCATATAATATATTTACAATTTTACCATTGTTATAAATTTTCTTACCAAACATAAGATTTTAAACATCTAAATTATTATCATAATTTTAAGAAGCAATATACCTAAATCTTCAGCAATTCTGTCATTGTACTATGTTGTGAATATTTTTCATTTTCCCCCTCGCAATTCTGCATATTTTTCATTATTATTCAATTATTTTGCATTGTTTTGACATCATAGGTAACTCTATAGGAGTTTGCCTATGATAAGACAAGGGATTACTTTTATTATACAAGAGTTTGTCTTCCAAAATAAGAATATTAAAATAAATATGACAATACCTGCCTATGATAGGACAAGTGATTATTATTATTATTATTATTATTATTGTTATTATTATTATTATTATTATTATTATTATTATTACTTGCTAGGCTACAACCCTATTTGGAAAAGCAAGACGCTATAAGCCCAGGGGCTCCAACAACGAAAATAGCACAGGGAGGAAAGGAAACTCTAGGAAAAATAAAATATTTCAAGAAGAGTAACATTAAAATAAATATCTCCTATATAAAATTTAAAAACTTTTACAAAACAATAGGAAGAGAAATAAGATAGAATAGTGTGCCCAAGTGTACCCTCAAGCAAGAGAACTGTAACCCAAGACAGTGGAAGGCCATGATACAGAGACTCTGGCACTACCGAAGAATAGAGAACAATGGTTTGATTTTGGAGTGTCCTTCTCCTAGAAGAGCTGCTTACCATAGCTAAAGAGTCTCTTATAACCTTACCAAGAGGAAAGTAGCCACTAAACAATTACAAGAATTTGTCTCCCAAAATGAGGATATCAAAATAAATCTGGAAAAAGACCTACCTTTGGTATGACAGGTGCATCCGGAGGATTCGCCAGAATATGATACAATGATCCCTCTGTGCCATTATTAGGGGAAGGTTTCACACCGGACAAATGACACATCAAGTTATAGAGTTCTATGTTCTGGAACGGCTCTATTCTCAGCTGTTGCTTGAATGCAGGTCCAGAGGCAATGAAAAGCGCCTGTGAGAATAAAATCGGTGGTTCAATTGGGAGAGAATAGAATCGGTGGTTCAAGTAGATGAAAATAAAATCGGTGGTTCAAGTAGGCGAGAATAATATCGGTGGTTCAGAGTAGGTGAGAATAATATCGGGGGTTCAAGTAGGTGAAAATAAAATTGGTGGTTGGTTCAAGTTGGTGAAAATAAAATCGGTGGTTCAATTGGGTGAGAATAGAATCCGTGGTTCAAGTAGGTGAGAATAGAATCCGTGGTTCAATTGGGTGAAAATAGAATCCGTGGTTCAATTGGGTGAAAATAGAATCGGTGGTTCAAGTAGGTGAGAATAAAATCGGTGGTTCAAGTAGGTGAGAATAGAATCCGTGGTTCAATTGGGTGAAAAAAGAATCTGTGGTTCAAGTAGATGAAAATAAAAACGGTGGTTCAAGTAGGTTAGAATAAAATCGGTGGTTCAAGTAGATGAAAATAAAATCGGTGGTTCAAGTAGATGAGAATAAAATCGGTGGTTCAAGTAAGTGACAATAAAATCGGTGGTTCAAGTAGGAGAAAATAAAATCGGTGGTTCAAGTAGATGAGAATAAAATCGGTGGTTCAAGTAAGTGACAATAAAATCGGTGGTTCAAGTAGGAGAAAATAAAATCGGTGGTTCAAGTAGGAGAAAATAAAATCGGTGGTTCAAGTAGATGAGAATAAAATCGGTGGTTCAAGTAAGTGACAATAAAATCGGTGGTTCAAGTAGGAGAAAATAAAATCGGTGGTTCAAGTAGGAGAAAATAAAATCTGTGGTTCAAGTGGGTCAGAATAAGACAAGTTAATTTTCGGGAGAGGGGATCCTCAGTGGGGAATAGGACATGGTAGCTGGTGCTTTAGCTTACACTTATTCATATATTCAATTTCAATATTAACGTTTTAAATATAAGGAAAGCACGCATTTCACCAAAGTTGATTTACATATCTTTATGATTTTATCTATCTTTGTTTACTCAGTTATTTTTATTCATTTATACGTCGAAAGCAAATATGTAAGGGTACACTTAAAACATAATTATTATTATTATTATTATTATTATTATTATTATTACTTCTTGCTAAGCTACAACCCTAATTGGAAAAGCAGTATGCTATAAGCCCAGGGGCTCCAACAGGGAAAATAGCTCAGTGAGGAAAGGAAACAAAGAAAAATGAAATATTTTAAGATTTGGAATAAGATTTGGAATTTCTGGCTTACATTCATCAGCGGGAAATAATTGTCATATCCATGTTCCCCATTCAGGTAGAAGCCGTAGTCTTTGCTGCCTGTGAACCCTGGGTCCAAGTCCAGGACTATAGGTTCTATACGTCTGTTGTTGGCGAAATGAAAGCGGGTGGGAAGACCCTCTCTTTCGAACACCCTCATCTCGTGCCTCTGACAAACCAGCTGCTCCATCATGTTTATTTTTACATCTGTTGAGAAATTCTTGTTATTTTTATCTTGTTCGGGGATTAATCCGGCCATTTTAACCAGAATTGATGCAGAAATTTTAACTAAAATACTATATTTGATATCTTTATCCTTTTTTTTCATCTACTACACGAATTAAGCATGTTAGTGTTATCTTGTTCAGGGATTAATCCGGCCATTGTTACCAGAATTGATACAAAAATTTTAACTAAAATACTGTAATAGACATCTTAATCGTATTTTTCATCTACTACACGAATTAAGCATGTTAGTGTTATCTTGTTCAGGGATTAATCCGGCCATTTTAACCAGAATTGATACAGAAATTTTAACTGAAATACTTTATTTGACATCTTAATCGTTTTTTTTTTTCATCTACTACACGAATTAAGCATGTTAGTTTTATCTTGTTCAGGGATTAATCTGACCCTTTTAACTAGTATTGATAAAAACATTTCAATATAAAGACAATATTTGATATTCTAATCGTCCGTATCGTGTAGGCCAACTATGCAATATAAGCATGTTAGTTTTATCGTGTTCATGGATTAGTCTGCCATTTAAACACGAATTGACACAGACATTTTAACTAAAATACCTTATTTAACATTTTAATCGTCCTTTCATCAACTACGCGAATTAAACTTGTCAGTTTTCTCTTGTTCAGGGATTAATCCGGTTACTTTAATCAGAATAAAAAGGAGACTCTAACTAAAAGACCACGTCTAACATCCTAATACTGTAGTCCTTTTCGTCTACTAAGCGAATTGAACATGTTAATTTTCTTTGTCAGGGGTTCATCCGGCCATTTTAACTAGGATTGATAAAGACATTTTAATTAAAAGACAACGCTTAACATTCTAATAATACTTTTCATCTCCTACAAAGATTCACTGTTAAAAAACCGTAATTTTAGTAGGAAATTATCCGTAAAAAAACTACTGTTCTCAGCTGTATTTCAGTAAAATACAGGAGACCGTAATTTTACCATACTTTGTTGTTAAATTCTACGGGGTTTTGACGGTATTATCACTTCTTTTGCGTCAATATAACCGTTTTTAAAACGGTAAAAATCCTGGATTAGAATTGTTGCCAAACATTTACCGTTTTTTTATGGAAATTTTTTAAAGATTTGGACACGAACATTTTCATTTGAAAAAAAAAAACACAACCCACCTTGCGAATCATCTTTAGGTTCAATTCGAGTGAATGCCCCTCCGTAAAGGTAGGTCCGTCGTTCAATTTCGGGGATGTATTCTGACAGGTTGATGATGTATTCCTCCCCTGAGGGCGCCATCCCGTGGTCTGACACGACTATGATGTTGACGCAATGTGTCAGGCCAGCAGCCTCGAGGCCGTCTAGGAGATGTCTCATCATCAAGTCCATTCGCATGATCTGGTCCTCCTCCTTTGAGAAGAAATTTTTGGAAAGGTTCTCGTGTTACACACACACACACACACATACACACACTCATGTATGTATATATATGTATTTATATTATTCAAATAATCCATATATTTTAATACATTTAATGCCTAGATTCTCTTATCGACCTCGGGATCTTTCTTCATGGCTAAATGGTACTGTCACTGTCATACAAGTATCCTGGACGAGGGTTCGATTCCCGGTGGGTCAGATGCTATTATCTTTGAGTGGTTTCGCCTTGGGACTCTGATCCCAAGGTCGATAAGAGAATCCAGACATTAATGTATATGGCTTATTTGAATATATATATATATATATATATATATATATATATATATATATATATATATGTGTGTGTGTGTGTGTGTATATATATATATATATAAACATGTATGTATGTATGTATGTGTATACATATATATATTTATATATATGTATATATATACACATATATGTGTGTATGTATATATATATATATATATATATATATATATATATATATATGTGTGTGTATATATAAACATGTATGTATGTATGTATGTGTATACATATATATATTTATAAATATGTATATATATACACATATATGTGTGTATGTATGTATATATATATACATACATATATGTATGTATGTATATATATATACATACATACATATATACATGTATGTATGTATGTATATATGTAAATATATATATATACATATATATATACATATATAGATATGTATATATACACATATATATGTATATATATACATATATAGATATTTATATATACATATATATATGTATATATATACTGTATATATATATACACATGTATATTATGATAAATAAATGTTTAACGTAAACTATTATCAGGAAAAAATAAACAATTTGCATGTACCAGACTAAATTGTCACCTAACGTAAAACGGTTTACAAATTTCGATTAAATGGGCAAAATCAAGGGAAAGACAGATAATGAATAAGTAAATAAAAAAAAGGGTCATACCTCTGAGGAGTCAGGTCCTGACCCATGACCCGTGTGGTCTGGTTCACTGAAGTAAAGAGAAATCCAAGATGGCCGACTCTCAACGGGCAGTGTCAGCCATTCCAGTACCTTTTTTAAGGAAATTCGACATTTTAAATTTCATTAAAAAAAAAAAAAAAAAAAAAAAAAAAAAAAAAACATAATCTCCAGACTCATTTCCTACAAAATGAGTTTGGGACAGAGGTAGATGGAAAACGCTGGCCAGAAACATCGACCCCACATAAAAGTGGGAAAAGATGCAGGCAAAGAAGAAGAATCTCCAGACTCAAGATTTAAGAATATTAACATGCGGGCATTTTTGCTTTAATGAAAGACTACCTTTTTTCATGGAAATTTAACCTTTGAAATTTCATAAAAAATAAAAAATAAACACACGTAATTTCCAGAGTCAATATTTAGATATATTAAAATGCAGGCATTTTTGCTTTGAAGAAAGACTACACTGTTCAAAAGAACCGTAATTTTAATCGGAAATTTTAAGTAAAAATATACTGTTCTCAGCTGTATTTCAGTAAAATAAAGGCGACCGTAATTTGTACGTTACTTTATTATCTTTTACGGGTTAGTGACTTTAATATAACTCCTTAACGTCAGTATATCCGTTTTTAAAACGGTAAATGCCGGGCAACATGTATTCCATGATTTTAACTGTTTTTTACGACAATTTGTTAACAGTATAATGAATCTATATAAATAAGTAACCCTAGGAATTACAGTTTATATGTAAGACTGCGAAACATAAACAAAAGCCTTTTGAAAAGGCGCCAACTAACCTTATCTATTCGTTCTTCAAATGGTGTGCTATCATTATATCCGTACCAATAAGTGGGATGTTTGCCTCCTATGTTAGCGTCAGATCCTGGCCAAAAGTAGGTTGCACTGATCTTTCCCTGAAAAGAAACATTTGTTTTTTTACGGATTGAAAGTCATCTCAGAATGAATCCGCACTGATCTTTCCCTGAAAAGAAACATTTGTTTTTTTAGGAATTGAAAGTCGTCTCAGAATGAATCCTTCGTGAGAAAGAATTGATTAATCACTATACATGGATCAAATCATTTTCAATAATGTAAAGATTAGTCAGTATTAATAGACACCTGACTCCATTCAATATCTTTCTATAAAGTGGTTTCTGTCACTTAAACTTCTACTGTTTTAGTGACTAGTGTAAAAAAAAAAAAGGTTGGAAGTTCTCAGAATATCTCATCCTTTTAAAGAGATGAAAATAGGTCTGGTGTTAATTATGACTCGCATGGGATCTCTCGTGATTTTCACTTTACGAAGGGAACCGAGTATTGTGTGAAAAAGTCTAAAGTTAACTGAAGCTATAGCAGAAATATCGGTTGTAGTACAGCTAATTCTCAAGATGTACAGTTGGACACAGGAATTCTTCCCATAGCACTCTCTGCAGAAGTACATCCTGCCACGCCCTTACCTTGCTGCGAGTAATTAAACAGATAAGTGTAGTGTCTCCGCAAAGATTCCGGGCGAAATAAGCCCCACCCCTGATGACGTCATAGCCAATCATAACCTCATTAGGGGGTGGGGCTTAATTCACCCGGAATTTTTGCGGCGTAACTCAATAATGGTGTGGCAGGGTGCACTTTCTCAGAGCGACGTGTGCTAGGAACTCCCTTGTCTCCTCCTTTCCTCACTTCCCCTCGCTGTGTCTCACCTGGTCTGTGACAGTGTTCCAGATAGGCTCCGCTCCCCACCACTTCCCATCTTTGGTCGTATTACTCGAGAGGGAAAACGCTTGGTGGAAGTAAGGGTCGTAGAAATTGTTGGCAATGATTCCGTGATGTTCTGGATACGTTCCCTGCAACAAGAGAAGGAAATTTCATTATGATTATCTATTTACATATCAACTTGCAGAATCAGCAGAACTTCAAAAGTTCAACCTCGCCCCAAATAGTTTTATGTTGAAAAGGCTTACATGAGTCCTTTTATAGTTTGTATATCAAATATCTGTTTTAATGTTGTTAATGTTTTTAAAATATTTTATTTCAACTTTTCATTACTTATTATATCGTTTATTTATTTATTTATTTCCTTTCCTCACTGGGCTATTTTTCCCTGTTGGGCCCTTTGGGATTATAGCATCTTGCTTTTCCAACTAGGGTTGTAGCTTAGCTAGTAATGATAATGATAATAATAATAATAAATAATAATAATAATAATAATAATAATAGAAACCAGGAATACCAAGCAATGATTGGATAAAGCTTTTGATAAGTACTTTTTATTACAATAAACTTATACCTCTTAAACTGTCATGTAAGCTTGTGATATGTATTTTTCATTGCGATGAAACTTATACCGCTTAAGCAGTCATATAAAACCCGCCAGGTTACCTAATCTCACACGTAATCTAGTGACTTTGTTTCCTGTTCAGTATTCTGAAATTCCTAAAACTTTCCATTTTAGAAGGAGGAGAATATTAAGTATTCTAAAGTTCTTAAAATTTCGCATTTTAAGAGGAGAATCTGAACTGCCCTTCATTCATCCTTCACTTCCTGTCAATCTACTCAGAATGAAGTATGCATAAAAAACCATCTGTCTGTCATCGCTAAAGAATTCTTATGGAAGACTTTGTCATAAGAAGGAATTAAATTAGTATAATCTATACGTAACCTTTTGATTAAAAGTTGTAACTCAATACAGAACTAATATAGCTATAAAACTTATGATAACAAACCATTTTTACGTCTGAGAAGTATAAATTTAAATCGCCAATATTATTTTTTGTTTTACTATTGTTTTCGAACATATCCGAAATTGTAATGGCTCTTTAGCAATTAGGAACACAGAGCCCTCTATTAAGTTTCAATATAGATGGATAAACGCTGAAGCAATGTAGTTATTTTATTTTCCGGATACAATCACACAAAAATATATATTAATGATATAGCATATTATTTCAAACGAAGAAAAATGATATCTCATATTAAACTAAGAATAACATTAGGAGAGCACTACTTGAATCTACATTAATGAATTTTGGACAAAATATTTGTATACGCTATCATGATTGGCTATTTATCAAAACTATTGTAACAAGAGGTAGTTTATATCTGTTTTTAGAAGAAAAAAAAAACACAGGCTTGTATTTTCCCCGTTATTCCATTATTTGCAATTGGGAGGATGCAATGAAATCTATTCCAATTGCGACTAAAAGGTCACGGAGATATCATGCAATTATTTCGTGACCTACATAAAATAATACTAAATTAATGTGTCCTATATTTTTATCCTTTTTATTTACCCACCCACAACTATTTCGATGTCATGTTTCTCTACTTTAACCGGGGATCAGGAACTATCACTATTAGGATGCCAGATTATCATTATATCTAATAATCCATCAATCAATTAACATTAAACTTTCTTGTAATGTAATTCCTTTAATTTTAAATCTATATCGACGGAAAATTCAGTTTAAAATCCTGTCATTATCATGTTTTTTTTTTCTTTTTTTTTTCGTTTTTTTTTTTTTTGTGTGTGTAAACGAAGCAGAAAACAGACTAATTACAAGGTACAAAGTATTCTTAGAAATGGAAAAATAACGAGAAAATAGAAGAAAAAAATGAAAAGAGATTTCTTTCAGTAAACTCATACTCTTTCTGTCGCACTCCCCAAGAGAGATTAGTTCACCAAACGTTCACCTGGGTTCCATAAGGCACTAGAAGAGTTGGAAGACCCAGGCCTACATGTCTGAGGAGTATGAAGCGCGAAGTAGGAGATGATGAATGGAGAAGTATTAAATTAAAAGCTCAA
>NC_090740.1:126535917-126540917 GCF_036898095.1 Palaemon carinicauda | reverse complement strand
AGAATTTTCTAGAATGCCGTTGCTGTACTTGAAGAGTTAAAGATGTATTGTGATGTTGACTTCGCAAAAGCGTGAATTATCTGAGTAGGGTGATGGAGAATGTCCGAGTTTTTATAAGCAGGATGATGTATGAATGTGATGCATATCTTATCGTTTTTTTCCCACCAATTTTTGGCAATGCTTACTTGTTGTGTAAGACATTTTATTTTACATAATAAAAGTCATTAAAAAAAAAAAAAAACACGGTTGGGGAATTTTGCATGTGCTATCACGAATTGCATTGAGTCTTTGGTTCTTGTGATAATTCTTAATGACTATGTTTGTTATGTAAATATAAACAGAAGATTTAATAAAATAATACATGGAAAAATTAACAAATTAATTACGTTTTACAGTAAATAATAGAAGCCACTGAAATAAAAACAGTTTTGGAGTTTTATTTGTGTTATCATGAATTGCATAAAGTCTGTAGTTCTTACAATAATTCTTGAAAGACATTTTTTGAGATATGCATATAAGCAGATGAATAAACAATTTACTATATTAAAAAATAAACAAATTAATTTTGTCCCAGGATCACAAGTATAAGGTATTAACACAGGCCTTAGACTGCGACAGATAGTTATAACATTTGATAAGTAGATTACGTTAAGAAGTACTTATGCAATGTACTGTACATATAGGAAAAAAAAACTACATTGGCCTTTCATCAATTGAATTTTTCGAAATATATAAGGTTTTAATGTTTCTATTTTTACGAGACATTAGAAATAGAAAACTGAATTAAATGTAAAGTTGTACCTATCCATCATTACATAAAAGAAAAAAAAAACATTTAAGGTATTTTAAACAATCTCTTATAAAACGTTGGCTAAAATTAGAAGAAACCTATCGTCTAGAAAACACTTAAACTACAGAAAAATACTGGAATCTAAAATCAAGAGTCCCTGTATTGTACCATTTACTGCATTTTGTATTCTATCCATTGGCTTTACCTGTTAACTGGAAATGTCTCTCAGACATTTCATACGATTAATAATAATAATAATAATAATAATAATAATAATAATAATAATAATAATAATAATAATAATAATAATAATAATAATAATAATAATAGTAATAGTAATAGTAATAATAATAATGATAATGCAATGATTTTCTTTTATCATATGTGAGAACAATTGAGTAATAAGAAATCCTTAGTTTTTGAGTAGGAGTGTTTATAAATGTTTCTTCCACGTAATTAAAAAATGTTTTTTGACTGGGTATTTCTGCTTTTCCAAGTAATTGAAAATCTTTAGTTTGAGTATGGGAATTTCTATAAATGTTTCTTCCAGGTAATTAGAAGGTTTAGTTTGTGTGGAGGAATTTCTGCTTTTTTCCCAAGTAATAAAAAGGTTTTAGTATTCGTGTCGCGATTTCTATAAATAGTTCATCCTACTATAGTCAATTCTTTTTAGTGAGGCAGATTTGCACTGATTCGCAGGGGTGCCCTTTTAGCTCGGAAAAGTGTCCTAATCGCTGATTGGTTGAACAAGATAATTCTAACCAATCAGCGATCAGGAAACTTTTCCGAGCTAAAAGGGCACCACTGCGAGTCTGTGCAAATTCGTCTCATTAAAAAAAATGAGTATAGTTATTCGAACTGTCCTGACTAGATGTTTTACCTGAGACAAGTAACTTGATATTGGAGCTTCTTAGATTCTTAATATACCCTTATCTATCAATTTTTTTTTTAAATGTAAACTTTGGAAAATATTCAGCCAATATCAGAGGTTTTTGCCCTATAATGTTATAAAAAGTTATTATTGATTGTTTATTTGATTACCTCCAAGATAACAAACTGGTTGTGAACGCCACTCAACCTCAGCGGGTCTTTTGATATCTGTAGACTTCAAGATAAGCAAAGAAACTAATGTGGGTCCAAAACCTCTCTTGTCAATAGTAAATCCTCTGATGTTATTCGTTTGTTCAAGAATCTCTTGCTAATTAATGGTAATGTGACGGGCCGAGAGAAGGTTATGACTCAAAGGCAGGAAGCAATCAACTGAGCAACTTTATTAAAGAAAACACTCCTTTATATACAAAACCTCGAGGCAACAGGAATTTTCATGTTTGAGAAACAGACAATGTTACAGAGGAAAAACGCAGACATGTTTATTCTGGTTCTTTTTAGTGCGAGGGAAGAGCGAAGGTACTAGCATAATATATACAAAATAATTTGTGTACGATCGTGTGACACACGGTTGGTACAGTAATATTCATAATCAAGATCCAAGATATATTTTAACAATTGTCCGCCATTGTCCTGAGTGATATAGCAATGTGTAGCTCATGGAAGCATTATATTTTTGGTGCACCAATTGAAGGAATACCTGGATGGGATTCCATACTAAGCGAAACGTAATAAAACTTTATTATTTGCAAATAAATTTAAACCTGCTCCAATAAAATATTGAGCAAGAGTCCACAATAGATTTGAAGATTGACTGCCTTGTTTTTAAGACCTTTGTAGATGACGCCGTAATAAACACCGTGTTCAACATATATATATATATATATATATATATATATATATATATATATATATATATATATATATGCGTAAAATCACAAGGAAACGTGATGCTCATATATATAAATATATATGTATATATACATATATGCGTGTCTGTATATATAGATATGCATATATATATATATATATATATATATATATATATATATATATATATATATATATATATATATATATATATATTATACAGACACGCAGATATGTTTATATACATATATATTTATATATATATGAGCATCACGTTTCCTTGTGATTTTACGCATATATATATATATATATATATATATATATATATATATATATATATATATATATATATATATGTATATATATATATATATATATATATATATATATATATATATACATGTGTGTAAATGTATACACACAAATGCATAAAAATACCCAGACATATATACAAATATGTATGTGTTTGTGAAATTATGTCAGTGTTTATTGTAATAATAAAACAAATAATACGCCATGATTGCTGAAAGCAATTGGTGTGAACGTGAAGGGGTGGTGGAAGTCAGCATTAGGAATGATTTTTTTTTAAAACACAAGTTTACAAATAGTAAAGAAATGATACAAAAGTTTGATTTCAAGAAAAAATATACTAAGAGTGTATAATTATAAGGTACGAGAAGCATGGCGAAGATATCGGCGAGATTCAAGGATGAAATTGTCCGATAGAGTAAAGAATAACGGAATAGCTAAGAATGCTAGAAGCAAGAGGGACAAAGACTGTTTTGATATTGCCTGTGAGTTAGAGAGGGGCCTTAAAAAAAAAAAAAAAAAAAAAAAAAAAAAAAAAAAAAAAAAAAAAAAAAAAAAAAAAAAGGGAAATGAAGTGTTTCGTATACGGTTTTGGAACACGAAATTTAATTGCACTTGGAAACCGAAATAGTTTAAATGATTTATAACTGAGACACGCATTGTGCTCGTACGGACAATATAAATAACAATAATGATTTACGAAGAATTCATTAATTATTGATGTAACTGTACTATGAAAGAGGATTGTCATTATGTCAATCATCTTTCATAGTACAGTTACATCAATAATTAACTTGTTAAGAAGATAATGAAATAACAGTAAACAAACAGCTGTCAGTCTTCACAGGAGGACGAAGCATTTCCTTAACTCTGATTAGAAACGCTGCGCTATATAACAAAGGAAAACTCAAATTGAAGTTTGGATCCCAGGTGGACAGACTTAAAAAAAGTAAATGAAAAATGTCATTGTTAGGAAAAGTTTCTTCGTAAGAACCCGATGCAGATTTGAGTCAAAAGTAGAGCTTGGCCCATTCGGATAAATTTCTTTATTTCATTTGTTTCATAATTCTTTAAATATGCAGAGATAAAAACAATTTTCATGAAAAAAAAAAATGACGTCAACACTCTCTGCGCAGTTCATTGGCCCATTCGGATAAATTTCTTTATTTAATTTGTTTAGTAATTCTTTAAATATGCAGAGATAAAAACATAATTTTCATGAAAAAAAAAAAAATACGCCAACACTCACTACGCAGTTCATTTCCTAGTTTTATGGTTGCCATCTGACACTTTCCCAGTGATATGTAAATGCGTTATGTACTTTCTTCCTTTTTTGCCTTTCGGAACTATCGTTATCGAGACAAATAAAGCTAAACTTCAGAAGTTCAAACTTGCAGCAATTTTTTTTATGATCTTAACACTAGGCATGCAGTTAATTCTAATAGTGAGGCCTTCTCCATCATGAGGCTGAATACTACACAGTATTCTAGAAGCTTTACTCTACCTGTGACCAAGTTGTGGAATGATCTTCCTAATCGGGTAGTTGAATCGGTAGAACTTCAAAAGTTCAAACTTGCAGCAAATGTTTTTTTTATGTTCTTAACACTAGGCATGCAGTTAATTCTAATAGTGAGGCCTTCTCCATCATGAGGCTGAATACTACACAGTATTCTAGAAGCTTTACTCCACCTGTGACCAAGTTGTGGAATGATCTTCCTAATCGGGTAGTTGAATCGGTAGAACTTCAAAAGTTCAAACTTGCAGCAAATGTTTTTTTTTTTTATGTTCTTAACACTAGGCATGCAGTTAATTCTAATAGTCAAGCCTTCTCCATCATGAGGCTGAATACTACACAGTATTCTAGAAGCTTTACTCCACCTGTGACCAAGTTGTGGAATGATCTTCCTAATCGGGTAGTTGAATCGGTAGAACTTCAAAAGTTCAAACTTGCAGCAAATTTTTTTATGTTGAACAGGCTGACATAAGGCTTTTTTATAGTTTATATATGAAAGATATGTTTTAATGTTTTTATAGTTCTTAAGATATTTTATTTCAATTGTTCATTACTTCTCTTGTATATATAGTTTTCTTATTTCCTTATTTCCTTTCCTCACTGGAATGTTTTTTCCGTGTTGGATCCCTT
>NC_090740.1:126328417-126523417 GCF_036898095.1 Palaemon carinicauda | reverse complement strand
TAGCAGTACGATGAATAGTAGATAAATTCCTTTTCCGGAATTATAATGCGTTGGCACTTTACCATTATGAACTGGGAATTGAAGAAAGATATAAGTATTTTTAAAAATTTTCACGAATAGCCGAATATGAAGAGAGAGAGAGAGAGAGAGAGAGAGAGAGAGAGAGAGAGAGAGAGAGAGAGAGAGAGAGAGAGAGATTAACCATGACATTTATTATTGATGAAAAGAAATCTTTTTTATGAATAAGAAATTATATCAATAGACGAGTAGATAGAAAACATGTAAATTCTTAAGGCGCTTCTCTCAGACTTGGCCTCAGTGACGTCATGCACGCATGCGCCGTAATGCAGTCCGGCTGACCTAATTACATGGATCTTATTCCAAAGGGGTTGCTGCCTGGACGACGTCATCAAATATGGCCCACTGTGTTCTGAATTATTCCGCATTCTCTATTTTTAACAATTAAAATCTTGTAATAATAGCCCTATATAAAAAACTTGTTTTTTAAGAGTAGTGGGAAAATTTCTTCAGATGATGAGAACGAAGATTGGTAGCTCACTGGATAAAAAATTGAAACTTCTTTTGAGTTATTTTCGGCTAATTCGTAAAACCATTTAGGTCACGCGTCATACAAAGGCAGATCCCTTAGTTTCTTTCAGGAATTTACCAGATCTTCTAGTCTATCCCGATAAGAAAGAAGATATTGAACATTAAAAGCGATCGATCGTCAGTAACATCTCATTGTTCCTTCTCAATGCCGGGACAGATCCGTGATAGATCTCTCGTTGGTCGTACCTTCCTCGTATACTCGCTAATGACCATTAAGCTCTATTCTCTTTTCCTATATTTATAGCATCACATATATTGCTGAAGATTGTATTCGCCATAGTTAAGTAACCCACTTTCATGCCATTGTTCCAGGAATAGCTGTTATGAACATGCATTTAACTCTTGTGAGAAATATTGAATATTGTATTTGTTCTCATTTCCCGATTCCTATTGTTATTATAGTTCAGATCACGATTTATATCATGGTTATATCCTGGAGATTTAGTCAGCCTGCACCAGCCACCCGTTGAGGTACTACCGCTAGAGAGTTATGGGGTCCTCTGACTGGCCAGACAGTACTACATTGGATCCTTTTCTCTGATTACGGTTCATTTTCCCTTTACCTACACATACACCGAATACTTCGGCCTATTCTTTACATATTCTCCTCTGCCCTTATACATTTGACAACACTTGAGATTACTAAATAATTCTTCCCCCAAAGGGTTATTGCACTGTCATTGTTCAGTGGCCACTTTCCTCTAAGGGACTGGTAGAAGACTTTAGCTATGGTAAGCAGCTATTCTAGGAGAGGGACACTCCAAAATCAAACCATTGTTCTCTAGTCTTGGGTAGTGCCATAGCCTCTGTACCGTGGTCTTCCACTGTCTTGGGTTAGAGTTCTTTTGCTTGAGGGTACACTCGGACACACTATTCTATCTTATTTATCTTCCCTTGTTTTGTTATTTTTTTATAGTTTATAAAGGAAATATTTATTTTAATGTTGTTACTGTTCTTAAAATATTTTATTTTTCCTTGTGTCCTTTCCTCACTGGACTATTTTCCCAGTTGGAGCCCTTGGGCTTATAGCATCCTGCTTTTCCAACTAGGGCTGTAGTTTAGCAAGTAATAATAATAATAATAATAATAATAATAATAATAATAATAATAATAATAATAATAATAATAATGACTGTTTTTCAATCTCTTGTATCTACCTCCATCTCTCATGACATTGGTCATAGACTCGCTTTTTGACGAGCTTCTGTTTTTTTATCTTTCCTTGATCTTCAGCCTGATATAAAAAAAGCTTTGATTTTTAAGTTATTGCTTAGTTATTGTATCAAGCAGTCTAGCTGCATTACTCTTGAGAACTCTGTATTCGTTATCATATTTAGAACTAAAACACCTGCTCTATTTCACCTGCATTTATTATCTTATGCTGTTACGGAGGTAGAGCTGATAAGAAGCGGACTTTATTGAAGTGACGCTTCAAATCTGTCCCTCTTCAAAGGATGATTTCAATTCTGAAACGTAGAGTGCAACCTGGTAGGGAAAATGAGATAGAAATGTTATTGGAGCTTTTTTCAATGTTTTTCCTAATCCTAAATTTTATCTATATGCTAGTTCAATCTTGCATAACCGAATACATTCCCAATATTATAACATTTTATTTCAACTCAAGATTTTTTTTTTTTTTTTTTTTTTTTTTTTTTTGTGGCGTCCTTTACTGAGGTCCCTCGTAGAGATTTTCCCCAAATTTTCAATCCTTAAAAGAGGGAAGGTGCATTTGTCGGTTCCCAAGTCATCGCTGGATTAACCCAGGAAACCGCATCTCCCTTCAGGGCACGGTCCAAACTCTAGACCAAGACCTACACAATAGGACCATGGTCTCTAGGTAACATACCTAGACCGTTTCAAGACCAAGCTTTCTACACAGTGGTGCAAGGGTTCTATTCTCCTACGGTGATGTTATATATCTTCGCAGATAAGATAGTTTTTCATCATGCTTAAATTTTCTTTTTATTTTAATATCCTGACCTCTTCTATCTTCGTGTTTAATACTCTCCTGTTCTTGAGTAAAGGTGTCATAAAATGAAAGAATTTAGTAAGTGGTTTAAAGTCCCATAAGGTAAATATTTGTCCAAAAACCTATTATTCTTACATTATACTTGAAACGCAACAAGACACGAATTACAGCCACGCATTTCCTTCTCTATCTAATCTTGATATGATAACAGTATCTATTTGAATATCGAATATTAGCCACGTGTTACTCAATACCTCATTCAAGCCATCAAACAGAATTAATCAGTCATTTAGACAGTTGTAAAGTTAATCCTTCTCCTTATGACGTCCCAAAGACGTATTATTCTTAATAAGTATAATGATTTTGTAATCAGAATTTATGCCTCTGACAGAATTTTATTTAAAAAATATGTTTTAAGGGTTTGTCTTTATATATTCTGAGAATATATAACTCTAATTGCTTTAAAACCACCGAGAAAAGAGGCCCTATTCGTCTCTGTCCCCTGTAACTAGAGTGTTCAAATGTAATTTCATCGAAATCGAGCGTTTATCGAACAGCATCTTCCTCATGGCGGTACATTCCAGTCCTCTGATTGGCTATAACTTCTTCAGCTATGATTGGTTATTGCCTTTGTTTATACCATGACACGCACAAGCACCTTTAACAGCGTTAACTAAACCGCTATTATATAAATCTTCGAATAAATTACATTACACTTGAAATGTAACGAAATAAACTCGATAAAAATAATGGTATTTATTTGAATATCGAATATTAGCCACGTGTTACTCAATCAATACCCTCACTCAAACCAGCAAACAGAATTAATCAGTCATTTAGATAAGCTTTAAAGTTCATCCTACCCATTATGACGTCACAAAGACGTATTTTTCTTAATGAAAATTATTATTTGATTATTAGAATCTATCCTGATAAAATATGTTACTAAAACATTTTATAAGGGAATGTCTTTACATGTTTTGTAGATTTGTATCTCTAATTGAAGAAAAAGAAAAAAACTTCCGATCCGTCCCCGATAGCTGCAACGTTTAAAGCGATTTTATGGGAAATTCGGGCAGGTTTTAAGAACAGCAACTCATAAGTCTCCAGAACTCTCCCATGCCATGATATTCCAGGCCTTTGATTGGCTGTATCTTCTAAGCTGTGATTGGTTGTTGCTTTTGTTTACAAATTCACACAGACACGTCCAATATCGTAGCCAGAACCCAGTTAATTATTCCTTCGAAAATTACATATTTATTTAGTATACGCATTTGAACAAGTCCTATTATATATTTTATTTTTTAATTGATAATATTTTAAGTTTGTTCTCATAAAAAATTCCATTTCTAAGTTCAAATTTATCAGCAATAAATACAGGATTTGACCTCTTTATTTATGAACTGTGAGATTGCATGACGTCACCTACAATCACCAATCACAACAGATGATAAAAATTAGCCAATGAGGCGCTAGATATTTCCCGCCAAGGAAACTCGTAGTTTTTAAGTCTTCATTTATCTGAAATATGTATGCTGCCCCTACCCTTTATGAAGACATACTTCCCAATAAACATATGATATGATAATCATTCGTTCTATTACATTATACTTGAAATTTAACAAATTACGAATTAAAGTTACATAGTTACTTCTCTATTTAAGCACGATATGTAAATAATTGCTCACTCAAACCAGTAAACAGAAGCAAAGGAAATCTGTAAAATTCATCCTACCACAAAATGTATTTCCTGAAAATAATAATTTATAGTAATTAGAATCTATTCCTCTAATAAAATATGTAATTGAGACATCTTTTAAAGGACTGTCTCTATATATTTGGGAGAGGATATGTCTCTAATTCGGTTAAAAATGAGAATAAAATCTTCTTCAGCTCTATGGAAATTCAGGTAGGTTTTCCGAATAGCAACTCATAAGCCCCGGGACTCTCTCTTGGCGGTAAATTCCTGTTCTCTGATTGGCTCTATCTTCCTCAGCTGTGATTGGTGGTTGCTTTGCTTACTACAAATGAACAGACAGACCCACGCACATCTAACATCGTAGCCAGATCACAGTCAATTATTCCTTTGAATGTGACGTATTTATTTATTTTATACCATTTAATAAGCTCCATTATCTATTTATTACGAAGTAAGTAAAAAATTTAATTTCATTTCCATAAAGAAATTATTCTTAAGTCATAATTTATCTAAAATAAGTATAAGTATTTTACACTTATCCAGTAGACGATTGTATGACGTCACATGCAATCACCAATTGGAGCTGAGCAAAAATCAGCCAATGAGGTGCCAGATATTTCCCGCTAAAATGCATAAGGTAAGAAGGTTTCTCTAGTTTATGAGGTGCTATTGACAAACAAGTTAAATTGATGATTACGGGCGAGTTTAATTTGCGTGCGCTTGGAGTTTTTTTTGTTATTTTTTTCCTCGTTCATTTTTATGCACATTATAATGATTGATATTAAAATACCTGAGAAGAGTATTTTTTTTCTTATTTCTTATATCATTTAGATGCCGTCCAATTTCTCTTCACAAGTCATGCTTTTCTTTTCTTTTGGAAATAATAAACGCATTTAGTATGATTGACTATTGATTGAAAAATAGGCTGTAAATTAATTTCCTGGTTTCGAGATAGATTTACAGGTGTAGGACCACTTCGTGATCAGGGTAAAAAAAAAAAATCTTGAGAACGTCCAATTAAACTATATTGTATTGTCATAATGGACGATTAAGGGGCTATTATTCACTTTCATTTCTTTTGCTCGTTCTGTTACTAAAAAGGAAGGGGCCCTCCATATAAAACCTCCATAGAATTATATGCTCATAGAACATGAGCGAGACCAAAAATTAGTACCAAATCTTCTTTTTCTTCTTTGTCTACAGCCTTTACCCATCGATATAATGTGATCGCTGTTTCGCACGAGCCTTCTCCATTCCCTTCTGTCCTGGGTATCCTGTTCTCTTAATCCTTGTTCCCGCAGGTCACCTTCTACTTTATTTTTCCAACTGAACTTTGGCCTTCCCTGCCAAATGGAGGGACTGAATTGCATAGTGATTTTCAAGTAGTTCAAACTTTCAACCATATGGATCTATGTAATGGACAAGTCAGATGTTGATGATGAATGGGTTTTAATCCACCATATGTGAAACCATTTTGATTTTTTTTCGGAGGAATTTTAGTAGTGACAAAATTGGGTTACATTTCTGTATCTGTTGCTTTCTACAAAAACATTACACGAGACAAAATGTGTGCAAAATTAAATTTAACACAAGGGGAAGTATAATTAGCTCGTTTTTTTTTTTTGTTACAGGTATTCAAATAGTCCCAAAAACATCCCTGAAAACAAGATTTTTGGCGATTTTTCGGTTTTCACATAATGAAGTTTCCTATGTTTTAATAAAAACCTCAGTAGTTGAAATTTGTATTTTAGCGTAAACTAGAACCAATTTCCAGCAAAATACAACAACAACATTTGAATTATATTTACTGGATAGCGGTTGAGCCTACAATCCCTCCAAGGGAAAATCCCTTCACCAGCAAACCGACTGACTGTCACTATGACTAATATGTAAATTTTTGATTTTTAAGTCAGAGGATATTGGAACTTATATTTTCTAAATATTTCTTTTAAGAACCACCTACTCGATGTATGAAAAATGGCGCAGGGCAAAGGTTTTCCTTTCTTCTACTAGTAAAGCCATCACGTTATATTTCATGGAAACTCTGAGCTACAATATAGGTTAAAATACTATGATACAATGTTTGTATGCTATATACTATCTTGGGGTAGAGTTCTCTTGTTTGAGGGTACACCCGAGCACACTATTCTATCTTATTTCGCTTTTTCTTGTTATTTTGAAGCTTTGATAGTTTATATATGAAAAATCTATTTTAATATTATTACTGTTCTTAAGATATTTTATTTTAATTGTTAATCATTTATCTTGTTGTTTCCTTGTTTCCTTTCCTCACTTGGCTATTTTCCCTGTTGGGCACCAGCCACCCGTTGAGATACTACCGCTAGAGAGTTATGGGGTCTTTTGACTGGCCAGACAGTACTACATTGGATCCTCCTCTCTGGTTACGGTTCATTTTCCCTTTGCCTACATACACACTGAATAGTCTGGCATATTCTTCTCATATTCTCCTCTATCCTCATACACCTGACAACACAGATTACCAAACAACAATTCATCACCCAAGGGGTTATTGCACTGTAATTGTTCAGTGCCATTTTCCTCTTGGTAAGGGTAGAAGAGACTCTTTAGCTATGGTAAGCAGCTCTTCTAGGAGAAGGACACTCCAAAATCAAACCACTGTTCTCTAGTCTTGGGTAGTGCCATAGCCTCTGTACCATGGCCTTTCACTGTCTTGGGTTAGAGTTCTCTTGCTTGAGGGTACACTCGAGCACACTCTCCTATCTTATTTCTCTTCCTTTTGTTTTGTTAAAGTTTTTATAGTTTATATAGGAGATATTTATTGTGGTTACTCTTCTTAGAATATTTTATTTTCCTTTTTTCCTTTCCTCACTGAGCTATTTTCCCTGTTGGAGCCCCAGGGCTTATAGCATACTGCTTTTCCAACTAGGGTTGTAGCTTAGTAAGTAATAATAATAATAATAATGGAGCCCTAGGGCTTATAGCATTCTGCTTTTCCAACTTGGGTTGTTACTTAGGAAGTAATAATAATAATAATAATAATAATAATAATAATAATAACATGAAATAAGGCAAACCAGAAAGAGGACAGGTTTCAATATAACAACTCGAGATAACACGGTTGTGCCAGCAGACACTTTTGGCTATTTATTATCGATAAATGCTCCAGCAACAGAAATGAATCATTACATCTTGATTCTATTGCAGTTATACTTAATCATGGGAAAATTATCCTATTTGTGGGTAATTTTCACGGTATCTGCAAGCTGTTAACAACTGGGAAAATATTCACCCAAGTTCCCTTTATCCTACTTTCAAACTCGGCCTCACAAAGTCATCTGAGCAAGAGCACATCCCTGACAGTTAAAGCGGGTTAGCACATGTATATCACGTATAGACCTAATATAAACTCATTTAAAGCACGATTTTACATGAACACATGTATATCACGTATAGGCCTAATATAAACACTCATTTAAAGCATGATTTTACATTAGCACATGTATATCACGTATAGGCCTAATATAAACACCCATTTAAAGCATGATTTTATCATGTAATCGAAGCATGGTTAAGTCATCATCATTATAAAAACCCTCTCGAATTTCAGAATAAATATGCTGAGGGTGCTCTCAGTTAGCAGCTCTACCAGCAGTATTATTATTATTATTATTATTATTGTTGTTGCTGTTGTTGTTGTTGTTGTTGTTAGCCAACCTACAACCCTAGTTGGAAAAGCAAGATGCTGTAACGCCAAGGGCTCCAACAGGGAAAAATAGCCCAGTGAGGAAAGGAAACAAGGAAATAAATAAACGATATAAGAAGTAATGAAAAATCTAAATAAAATATTAAAAAAAAAAACATTAACAATATTGAAAAAGATAATTCATATATAAATATAAAAGGACTTATGTCAGCCTGTTCAACATAAAAACATTTGCTGCAACTATGAACTTTTAAAGTTCTACTGATTCAACTACCCGATTAGGGTAGTGGAATCCACAACTTGGTCACACCTGGAATAAAACTTTTAGAATATTGTGTAGTATTAAGCCTCACGATGGAGAAGGCCTGACTGTTGTTTCTTTTGCATAGAGTCTAAGCCATTGACGACGGACTATGCAAGCTAATGCAACCACAGTGTTATTCTCCTCCACATTATAAACATTATAGAGTAGCATTATTTTCATCTAGATATTCTCAGTCATGATTTTTGTTACTGCCATAGCGAAACTAAAAACATTGCCATCGGAAATATACTTCTTCTAATTATTATTATTATTATATACTTGCTAAGCTACAACCCTAGTTGGAAAAACAGGATGCTATAAGCCCAAGGACCTCAACAGGAAAAAAAAGCCCAGTGAGGAAAGGAAACAAGGAAAAAATAACATATTTTAAGAACATCAACATCTAAACAAATATTTTCTTTATAAACTATACAAACTTTAACAAAACAATAGGAAGAGAAATTAGAAAGAATAGCGTACCCCAGTGTACCTTCAAGCAAATGAACTCTAAACCAAGACAGTGGAAGACCATGGTACAGAGGCTATGGCACTACCCAAGACTAGAGAACAATAGTTTGATTTTGATGTGTCCTTCTCCTAGAGGAGCTGCTTACCATAGCTAATGAGTCTTCTACCCTTACCAGGAGGAAAGTAGCCACTGAATAATTATAGTGTAGTGGTTAATCCCTTGAGTGAAGAAGAATTGTTTGGCAATCTCAGTGTTGTCAGGTGTATGAAGACAGAGGAAAATCTGTTAAGAATATGCCAGACTATTCAGTGTAGGCTATGTGTAGGGAAATTGAACCATAACCAGAGAGAAGTATCCAATGTAGTACTGTCTGGCCAGTCAAAGGACCCCATAACTCTCCATCGGTAGTATCTCAGCGGGTGGCTGGTGCCCTGGCCAACCTACAAATGGCAAGGGAGATAATGACCTTTGAATGATAATCGATTTAAAGGTTATGGCCTACAACCTTAATGGGGGAGCGTAAAAGAAAGCCAGACTGATAAGAAGGTCTCCAACCAAGAGAAAGGATTAATCATATGCTGATTGAATCACATTGCCTGCCTGTTAAAGCTATAATAGAGCTTAAGGTATCTGCAATAGCTCATCAAGTTATCTAAGTGAATTGCTACACATCGTGCAGCAATTAAACCATGTAGACGCGAGGATAGTTTCGGATGGTTTCAAGTTATTGGAATCAAGATGTATGTCTACGGTAGGTGACAGAGTTTTAGAATATGCGGTCCCAAAACTGTGCAACAAACTGAAATACCGAAGATGTTAAGGCTTCTAAGAAGAAACTGGAGACTTGTTTTCTAACGGTTTTGATAATGTGGATTTGGCATTAACACGGAATACTCTGTTAGTCTGTGTGATACCCTGAACACCTAAATATGTATACGTGAAACATATATATCTTGTAATTCATGTAGTGCATATGGCTCTCCGGTGTTAAAGGACCAGAAAAATAGCTCTTAAAGTAAAGTAAAAGAGAAAAAAATCCGTTATCCGAATCCTTTCCTGGTCTCCCCCTATCTTTCATCCATATTGCAATCGTACATAATGTTCTACTATTGTATGTTATAATAATCTATAATGGGACATGGATTCGACAAACAAGCGAGTCCTTTAACACAAATAAAACAGAATTTCTTTGGTGGCGAAGGTAAACGAGAGAAAAATAAAATATAAGTCTGATTGGCTATCAATATTATTATTAATCGTGGGCAGATTAGGCCTAATCACTATAGCAAAAACAAATCAAGTATTAAATGTATGTTAAATCTACTATTGGAAATGAATTCAATAAACAAATAAATCACTAAATACAATAAACAAGGTAATTTTTCTATGGTGGTAAAGATAAAAGAGAAACGATACGAATAAAAGTCTGATTGAATGTCAATTTATCATGATTAGGTTTGAACTAAGATATCAATAACTGCAACGACAACAAGCAAACTAAGGATCATTTGTCATTGGGTACACGATGAAACCTTATACAGACGTGCACAATATTCCCAAAAGTCCCACATGGCAACAAGAACTTTTAAAATAATTAAAGAATGTCGTTCAGTAACTATAGTTGTGCAAGAAACTGTAAGGATTATTGAAGGGAAGCTTATCAATTCTATACATGGATGGCGAGCGAAGGGGTGCACTGTAGTTGATTCGTTACTATAAATGGCTCTGAGTCACTTACGAAAAAATGTCAATATAGTGAAGCAGTAAAAAAAACGGGTCATTCTATTCAAGGTCAACCAGGTTTGAAAGTTAAACGAAGTAAGTTTATCAGAAAAGAAGATTTACTCCGTTGATAATACTGTACTCCTCTTCAACACGCTGGTTTTACTTGATTTCATTATGCACATACTTTTATATGTTGCTAGCGTGTTTGATCCTTATAGATATCGATTCCCTTTCTTGCCTGTACCTGAATTACACTTTGCTTTGAAATAGATAAGTATATTTTAGCTTTTATATATCACAAAAATGGCTTCTATATCTTGATATTGTCGTATCTCTATTTTACATTATTTTTAACAGATGATGGGTTCGCCAAAGACGTTCTGAAGGACCCGTTATTTTTTTTTTTCTTTTTTTTTTAACATTTCATAAGTCGTACTGCACATGGTACTCAATTGTTGTAATACATCACAGGCCAATGTGAGGAAAAAGGTTTTTGTAATACACGGGGAAAGAATTCAAGTACATTATCCCAAATGTTCTGTCGTGAAGCCCAAGCTTTATCCACGAGATCATCGAAGATACACAATGGGCTACATGGTAGGCTACATCAGTGGTACCAAAGTCTAAACATCCTGCGTACTACGCGGTACTACAAACCGTTCGCCGGTCACTCACGTGCTCCAGCAATACTGTTATTATTATTATTATTATTATTATTATTATTACTTGCTAAGCCACAACCCTAGTTGGAAAAGCAGGATGCTATTAATCCCAGGGGTTCCAACAGCGAAAATAGCTCAATGAGGAAAGGAAAAAATGAAAATAAAATATTCTAAGAAGGGTAACAACAATAAATATCTTCTATATATGCTATAAAAACTTTAACAAACAAGACGAAGAGAAATAAGATAGAAGTGTGTGCTCAAGGTAGATAGATATTGCACCTCTGAGAATTCCCGAAACTACTTGAGTTAATGTTCTCGTGAGTTGCAAAATGTAAAAAAAAGGTTATTTAGATAAGACCATTAATTTTCCTTAACCGAATTACATAATTATCTTGTAATATGAATGAAAATGAGAATTTAGGAGTATAACTTTATCGATATATGCATTTGTAGAAGTATTGCTGAGTGCATTCTTCAATAATTGTCATTGATATATCGATTGCGGAGTGAAAACTGAATCTACGCCGAAAGTCATCGAGATTAATTCCGTTGCATATTTTGCAATTTAGTTTTTAGCTGTGCCATTGTGATGTTTATGACGACTTAATTACAACGTAAAGTCATATTAAATCATTCGTACCTGGCCTTTCTATGATTACTGATGCAGGAATGTGTCTTTTCAAAATTGGCGCCTTCAACATACTTTTATCCAAAACCATGGTCAAGGATTTTTGTTTGCCCCTCGACATTATGAACTATAACGAATCACCCCTGTTACTCTCCCGGTAAAGATCAGCCATGCATTCATATCCTTAACAAGTGTGCTAATTTATTCATCGCTATTGAACCTAATACGCTCAAGACGCATGAAAAAAATCGCGTGAGTAAATCGAGAGTAGAAGCGAGCGCCATTTTCCCATTTGTTTGCAGCATTCGTCATGTGTTCCAATACTAATTCTAAGTCGAGAAAGTTTTTTGAAAAATTCTTATCTTTTCATCATTTTGAATTGTTCTAAAATAGTTCTTCGGTATTTAGAATAAATATAAATACCTCTAATAGTCTAATGCCACGCAAGCGCTGAATTATAATGCTTTATTAACAGTTAGTATTGGTCGTTTTAGAAGAGCTTCCTTCAATCAGTTGACTTATGTCTCAGTGAAGGAATGGACGATTCTCTTATGATCCACCGGTATCCAATGTCAAAATATTAACTGTATACGAGTTTGTTGTAGGCTGTGGATTACTTGGGCGACTATATGTGTGTGCGGTTGCCCCTGGTGACGGGGGTGGGTGCCATCTGCAGACATTGGGCGCATAGCGAGCAAGCACGCCCTCAAAGTTCCCGTGTCTGGCAAGAACGGGTGTCCTGGTAGTCGAGACCACCGCGGAGGAGGCGGACGAAGAGCCAACAAAGGTTCTGGAGGAGGAGGAGGAGAAGGGGCAGGAGGAGGAGGAGGCGCCGCCGCCGCCGCCCGCGCCGCCCATTTGGTAGCAGCCGCCGCCCCACCACCGCCACCGACACCCATCATCACCCCTCCCGTCATGAACCACGTCACGGAACCACCCACACCCGACAAGGACCTCGAACTCATGGATACCCAGGAAGGTATTTATATAGGTCCTGCAGTAGTCTTTACCATTGTATTTAACTTTTGGCCACTTTTTTTTTTTTTTCCCTCAGGTGCTGCGTCAGGATTCAGCCTATGGCAGGCTAGGCTGGTGCAGGTTAGGTTAGGCTAGGCTAGGTTAGCCTACCTTTACTAAAACCTTCAGGGTCATGACCCCATGCTTGATTAGGCAATTGAGTGTGTCATGGCTCAAGCACGACGCTTGTTACGCTCATTGTTTTGATTAAAAATTATACATATTTGACAATACCTTAGGCTAGGCTGTGGTAGGATGTATTCGTATTTCAATTAGCTAATCATTATGTTATGATTTTCGTCTAATCTGTTTTCATCATCAATTCTGTATTTTTACTAAATTTCATTTTATGCCCGTTCTGGTGTGATTGCTTACGGTCGTTAAACAATCGCACTTGGAGCATACATTGAGTCGTGTAGGAAGTTGGTTCAAAGTTTAGAAATAATAAGGTAAAATATCCAAACCTAGCCTAACTTAATCTAATCTAATCTAACTATATATTTACTAAGGAAATTATATGTACCTACCAGGCTACAAACTATCTACAAAGGCAATTTCAATGTAGGTTAATTATAAGGTATCCTTTACATAACGGTCGTCATGTTGGAACTTCAGTCGTTCAAACTCTCTGCAGGTCTGTTTTGACAAGTATGTTCTTAGTGCTGTCAAGAGCAGGTCTTGTCAAGTGCTTTTCCTCTGAGAGGTCTTTGTTCATGTAACCTCTTTAACAAAAAGTTGGGTAATAGTTTACAACACCACGCTCTCCATTTACTCCAAAATAATGCAATCCTGCAGTTTTCATCTTCTTGCACAGTAATTTGGCGGTTATTTAGATTCTGGGAAAGCAATAATTAGCAAGATATGTTGAGGAAGGGGGAAGGGGTTATAAAAAGAAAATAGCTCGGTTTTCTCACTAAACGACTTAGAACGGACATGTCAACATGGTCAACCAAACAGAATTCGTGATGCCAGCGTACATAAACAGAAGGCCATGATGCCAGCGTACATTTGATATACTGTATATTCAAAATATGCTTAGTTAAAAATGGATTAATTACTCAGAAGTGTCCATAAAATATACAATTTACAAATAGTAACACTTTTTGAGTAATCACTCAATTTTTGATTAAGTATATTTTGGAAATACAGTATATCAAATGAACGCTGGCATCACGAGCTGTTTATGTACGCTGGCATCACGAATTCTGTTTGGTTGACTTTGTTGACATGTCAGTTCCAAGTCGTTTGGTGAGGAAACCGAGCTATTTTCTGGAGCCTTTGTAGTTTATGGGGACAGGCCTTTGACCGGCATAAAATCGAGTAAAAAAAAAAAAAAAGTCCAAAATCGGCTAATTTTCACGGGATTGTTCACGGAATGGAATAATATCAAATAAACTAGTTTTGTAAATGCTTGTCCCCACAATCTACATACTAGGACCACTCTGATCATGGATGTCGGAAACGTGCGAGAAAAATGAACAACTAACCCAACATTCCCCTCCTAACCTGACCTACAAGCCGCGTCCTTACCTTCCTCGTGAACTAACACGGGGGGGGCTAACGCCCCCCTGTGACCCCCCCAAACACTGTCGCTAACATACAAACCCCACAAACACAACCTAACCAAGCCTAGTAGTTCCCAGGTCACTACCCCCTATCCGGGGGCAAGCCCCCGGACCTCCTTCGTAAGTCTCTCTCCTACACAAAAAAAGCTTTGGGCAGCGCTCAAAATTATATCTTATCCACATGGTCATAATAAAAAAGTTACTCAGGCTTACCTTAATATTCGATGTCGCTAAAACCAAAATCCTCGAGTTCTAGGCCTTCAACCTCTTCTGGGGTGGAGGATTAGGAGGAGGACTTGAATTTTCGTGACTAGTGGAAGGTCGGGCGTCGTTAGCTGAAGAACGGCTGCTGGATGGACGAACGTTACTTGGCCGAACGTTAGTAGCGTTAGCGGGAGGACGGATTGTGGAGGGAGGAGATTCAGGAATAGGCAAGAAGAGAGGACTGGCTTTGAGCGGGTAAACGCGCTTGATGAGCTGTAAAAATGCCCTGAACGGACATACGGACTTCTCTATATATCGCTTCCTGATACAGTACTCCGCGAAATAGCTTTCTTACAACGATTTCTGGGTACTGAATCTTAGTAGCAAGCTCCTTTTGAGAACCCACCATTGCGATTCTATAGTGTTCGTATGTACGGTCGGGTCATTAGGATCAACGAAGTTGACACTGGTTTACAGTAAAATGTTTAAAATCATGGTCTTTGACTTGGCCGTATCCTTTTCAGCAATCAGAAATGATAGTGGTCCCAGGAAGAATGTGCTCTATGAGCGCCGAGATCAACACTTCTGCGTTACGTTTCTTAACCACTCTGAAAAAGGTCTCGCGTGTTTCCCGGTCAATGTTATACCTCCTCTTGCCGAACTTGCTCTCGTCCACTTCCACAATGTGCCCTGGTCCGCCAATTTTCTTATTGTCCAAAATCAAGACTTGTTCACACACTTCTCGGCAAAAGTTGTATCAGTCAACGAGAGTGTGAGAAGCAAGCAGTTCGTTCTTCCCTTCAACACAGTCTTGAGGCCAACGATGAACCCAACAACACGTGAGGAGAATGACCTCACGTTCTTCGAGGTGTGAGCGCTTAAAGAATGATCCATGCCACATTGTGAACTTTCGGCGACACTGGCTGTTCCTACACCTCCAAAAATAGTTGTATTGCCCATTGCGGCCATCACCCATGTGGGCCACATCACCAATTTGACACTTTTCACATGGACCCCTAAAACCTAAGAGGCCTTCTCGAAATAAATAGTGAAAGAATTCGGGGGTAACACTAGTAAAATCACGTAGATGTGTATACCTGAGAGTCTTAATCGCACCAATTTGATCAATATGGGAGATAAACTCAACAACATCACTCAAAGAGAAACTGTACGAAACACGTCTATCCATCACGGCGGTTAGAGTTGGAAAGGGTCGACTCCAGGTCAATCTCGGGTCACGTGGGGGGGGATTAAAAATTTGAAATCACGCGGCCAACGAAAGGGTTAGTTCGGTTCCTTTGTTTGACGCTGGCTTTATCTAACGAAATATCTTAACTAGATGTTGGATAACCTAGCCTTTGTTTGTATATAAAACAAATTAGGGATCTTGTAAAGATTAGCGAACCCAACCATCACCGGGTTCTTTATTCCTGACATGAGGTTAATTGGGTTTGCTATTCTTTACATGTGCATAATTAGGTTCGTCATTCTTTACATGTGAGCTTAATCCTATAAAACTTGGTGGGCCTGGGATAATAGTTCAAGTTAATGGATCGTGCTTTTCACATAAACCTAAACCTAATCAAGGACGATCCCCTACGCGCCAAGTCTGTGTTTTTGGCTTGGTTGTATGGAAATAGTGGAACACAGTGACCAAGAGACACTTCTGCCAATAATAGAAAAAGTAGCGAGACATGGATCAACTATTCACAGCGGCGCGGTGAATGAAAATACTGTATAGAAATATAGCTAATAATCCAAACTACCAGCACAGAACCGTAAACCAATCTTTGCACTTCGTTGACCCGCAGCTAGGCATCCACATACAGCATATTTTACTTCCATCAAGAAAGTGATCATCTATATTTCCAATATGTTTTTTTTCCTCATTTACCATCCCTGTTATACTTTCATCGTCCAGAACATTTCATGTCAAGATAGCGAACCCAACCATCACCGGGTTCATTATTCCTGACACGAGGTTTATTGGGTTCGCTATTCTTTACATGTGCAAAATTGGGTTTGTTATTCTTTACATGTGGAAAATTGGGTTCCTTGATCTTGACATGGGAATGTTGGGTTCGCTAATCTTTACAAGATCCCAAATTAGTATTCGGCATAATTTCGGGACGTGTCCTAACGAAATAATAATCTTAACAAGAGGTTAAAATGAAAATTGTTGGAATTAGCGAAAACAAGTCCGAACATCGAAAACTGTTCATGCTTGCGCGACCAGCTGATAGGCGAACCGAGCGCTGCCAAGCGGGTGTTATTATAATCAAGCAGGAAACAATGCTTGCGGGAAGTTTTACGATCGAGTAAGTTGGCCGTGGCTTCAGCGTACGACGCATTGTAACGACCTTTTTCTAACCTAACATTTCATGATAATTATCCTAGCAGTATCAAATGTCACTATAAATGACGTGTCCCTAAAAACTACAAACTTAACAAAGGGGTAAATATGTAGATTGACGGGACAGTATTAAATTGTAAAACCGAACGTTTCTTAGACTGGGATGACACGGGCTCTATCTATCGGGAAAGTTGGAAACTAAGCAGGAGCTACCCGTGACTTGCGTTCGGATCATGCTGAACTAAGAAAATATTGCCGTGGTAAAGGTAAATTATGCTATTATTCAAAATGATAAAATAACATCATATTATGGTATGTTAGATCATTGTAAAGAACATCTTCCCCATAATGAAATACGGTTTGGCCAGTAATAAGGTAGATATCGCCCTGTCCCCAAAAACTACAGACACCCCAACCACCTAATTACTGTGCAAGAAGATGAAAACTGCAGGATTGCATTATTTTGGAGTAAACAGAGAGCGTGGTGTTGTAAACTATTACCAAAAGTTTGTTGGCTGTTATCTGAACCACTTATGCCTTGCTTATCGTAGAGGTGATTTGGTTATATATTTTAATTTGTAGTAAAGCTGTTATTTTCCATAAGAGAACAAGTACTGCCTAGCTTGGTATTTTTCTCAGCCATTTTTGCATGAAAATCCATTTATTCCATTAGTTTTCCTTTTGTTTCATTGTGTTCTGATATTACCTTTCACAAAGTATTGTTTCCTGATTACCACCACCCAACAGTAATGGTGGAAAACCAGGTAGGATTTGAGTTTTCGGGTGGGTTAAAATGAAAACTAACAAATTATGGAAGATAATAACAGCAGAAATCAACAACACAAGAAAACTAAAAATTTTTTTCAGACAAAAACAAGAGGGTGAAACAACGCTCGCGGACTAACTTCACATCATTGGTCAAGCATCATTTTCCCCAGTCCTGTTTTCTACTGTTCCTTCTTTACTAATGAAAGTAAACTTCTTTAACTGGGTCCGATTTAAAACAAAGAAACGAAAGAGCATCAGCTAACCTAACGTTCCCACCTAACCTAAAGAAGCCGTATCCTTACCTTACCTAAAGGGGTGGGCAAACCCCCTGCAACCCCCTTTACACAGCTGTATCTCTACATTATGCTGATTCTTGGTCTGAGACTTAAATCTGATCTCATAATTAGATATTTTTAGCATTAATGCAAAAGATGCCAGTGCAATAATGCAATAATAGTTTTAATTATCATAATCGGTTGTAGAAAAGAGGTAGACGGTTAGCTTCTAAGTGGTGGTACTCGTCCAAAATCCTAGCCATGTAATTGCTCACAGATGAAATGCAGCAGACATGTTTATTTATGTCTTTATCTTTGCTGTGAAAATGCACTGGATATGATTCTAAGTTTCATCTTTTCGAGCAATCTATCACCTGTACGTAAAATCTGGTTATGCACTGCTTGTAACGCTACTTCCGATGGAAGATGAATTTTTCTTCATTATTATTTTAGAATATTCTAATAGCTTATCTGGAGTATGTTTAGATCTTTCACGTTTGGAAGCCATGCCTCAATAAGATCTTTCAATTTGAAATTCAACTGTTGCACGGCATTTTTTAATAAATTTGATGAGGACCCGATCAAAAGGAGTGATTAAAATATAACTAGATAGTGAATGGCCAATTTGAAGTAAAATTCTTAGAAACAGGAGAGGAAGGTATATTTATAAGGCTTAACTGCTTAACTCGTTATTTCTCTCCGAAATCTAATACGCAATACCTGTAGTAAGACATTAAGAGAAGCTACGAAGTTTCCATTGGAGCACCAAGGTTTGTAGGTGGAGCTACTGTGCACCGAGATGAAGTTAAAAAGAAGAGTAACAAACATATGAACTAACGGGAGCTACTATGCCTGGCAATTGTGAACGATAACATAATTTGGAAAATTTTAATACTTTCCATAAGTTAATTAATTTTTTCTCATGCATTTGCTCTGATAATGTAAGGCGAAGAATTTTTTTTGTTTTCCCGTGTTTTACCCGAGAAAAATATAAATTACAACAAAAGTACTACAGTGAATGTTGAAACACTTCCTGTTCAGTATGGTATAGGTATTGTTGCTCATGTAAAAAGTAAAAGATATCGCCGAAATAATAGCCTACAGGGATGGCATGCACTGCACATCCATGTTCTGCCTGTCAGAACTGAGGAGCAGTCAGGTTATGTTTATATTTGCAAGCGCAGCAAGCTGCCACAGAGTGAAAACCATTTGAAGGATGTCATATGAATTATACGTACAATAAGGGCAATTTTGATACTTTAATTTCCCGTCACTTACATATCCCATATATTTTTCCAACTGGTTATCGTGTGTATATTATACATTTCTGACCATTAATGTTGCTGCAAATCAATGTTTTTTTGGTATTTCCCTACCCAAAACCCCAGTAACCTACTGAGATTCCCCCTAAACGTTTCTACGGATCGTTTGTCCCAATATTCATAGTGAGAAATTTATATAATACCAGAAAGCGAGTAGATAGAATATATGGTTAATGTATTTGGCTAGAAATTAAATTATATATTTTCCGTGGCTTTATTTTAACTTGAAACCTAACGCTACACCAATTTACGATAGTGTGACATGACTTATTTCAACTAATTTAGTAGACTGTGATACTTGACAAATAAACCATTGTCTTACAGTAATGGACATGTCTTTTCCAGAAACATTCTCATGGGAAGTATTGCTCTTTAATTTTTTTATTTGATTATACTGGTGTCCACAATAAAATTTATGGCAATAGCAACATAAGTTATACTTTTCACAAATAATTCCTGCTGTGAAAATCATTATAGCGAATAGAATGCAATCATAATCACAACCATTATATTTTCTGACTATGGTCATTGTGCTAAAAGAAGTTTAAATTTCAAAATTAGGTTGTAATGGAATAGAATTGACTGAAAGTGTCTCGTGACTTTAAAGATAGGGAAACCATTTGTTACGGTATTTTTTCCCATCTATTAATTTGATTATTTTTAGTGCAAGTGTTTGGATAAAATAGCGGGAAGTGGCCATGCGGGTCGAGCATCAATGATTGTTAGTCCTAAGCCAAAATGTACGAAACATTCACAGGAGAGGAAAAATAAAAGGGAAAGATCAGATGAGAATTAGTAATAAAATAACCACATTTCAAAGGAATATTGATTTTGGGATATAGTATTTTTATTTTTGACTTTTGGTTTTAAAGTTTCAAAGTAAATCTATAAAAGATAATGCAGTAGTGATTGAAGAGCTGTAATCAGTTATATCGGTTGCAATCTCATAACAAATGCAGCACTGGTATCTTATGCAATAATGCTGAAAATATATGGTTTGTAAATACAGAATGTCTGTGTAATTTGAATATCATTAAGAATATCCATTGGCTAGGCGCATATGGCCATGTTTGTTACAGGGAATGTTGCCTCAAAGACAACTCTGTCAGCCCATGGTAACCAGACAAGTTGTGCCAAGGATGATAGATTTATTCTTGGACAAATTATTTTTATATTTTTCTTACCAAGTGTAACATTTTCCAGTTCCTTGTATGTCTACACATTCGGTGCAGGACGAGTCTTTAGTTTTTATAATGTTTATTGGCACAAGTTAATGTAACATTTATTGTCTGGAGAATGTAACGTTTATTTACATTATTTACCAATGAAAAATGAGAGATAAATTTTTATACAATAATTAAAAAGGCAGTCTATACAATGACAAACAGTGAATTAGTGTAATAATGAATAACAAACACATTGTACTAAACATAAAATAAAAAACACATCTACAATAACTAGAACTTCTCCTTTGATATATCCAAGAATAGATTTGTCATCTTTTGGACGACTTGTTAGGTGACTGCTGGCTGAGTTGTCCAATCACCACCGGCTGAGTTGTCTTTGAGCCCAACCTGTATGTAATTTGGAAATTTTGATAAGACACCAGATTTTTTTTTTTATTAAACACTGGACAAGCTTAGGAACATTCATTTTCCAGCCTCCATGTCTTAGATACATTGTTTTTGCAGGAGTGAATAACAATCCCTTCATAGTTTTGTATTAAATTTTGATGATAAAGATGTTCATGCTTATGAGACTAGACTGGAAATAAAAACTGAAAATATGCCCCTTCACTTGCTTCCCTTAAGAAACTGAGTCTGGTTACGATATTGAATTTTTAAATTACTAGTATAACTGGTCTCTTTCCAACTCGTAGCCAGTAATTTCTATAAGGACCAGATATTAGACAAGTAATTGTATTAGATAGAATAATCTCTGTCGGTGTTAGCATTGTTAGTACATCTTACCTGGTGTACCGTAGGCATTACTTGAGGTTCCTTGCAGTAGCATCTCAGCATTTAGCTGCATTTACTTTTTAGCCTTCTCTTAAAACTCTTCTCGCTTCATTCCATCCAAACTCTTTCAACTTTTACTTTGTATTGCAAGAGCAAGGTATTCTATTTCTGGCTTGTCTCATTTGTCAATCCAAATCCATTTGGCTAAGGAATGCGATTCCCTCTAGTTTCCCTCTGAACTAATGAGGTAAGGTGTGGTCTGTAGAGCACTATATCTAGGGATTTGTGACAATGTTTTCATAATCTTCGGGTTCTGCATAAATCTAGAGTTTTCCTTTGCTTAAACAAAGCTCTTGTTCTGGTGGATGTTGAATCTCACATCCTAGAATGTTGGACAGCTGTTTACATGAGTCATATGTGAACAGGAAACTGACTTTTCCAGGTAGGGGTGTCACTCTAATCAAGAGAGTTGAATTTTGTATCCTTGTTGGAACAAATATTGTATCTGGCATGTGAGAAATTTGATGATTGCAAATTTGCAAGTACACTACACAAAGAAACTTTGGACCTAAAATGGAAGGTATGACATTGAAAATTTTCTCCTTGGATTATTCTTTGAGTCTCCTTATATAAGACATTTTTTTTGTATTTTTTGAGTTTGAACACTTGGAGAAGCTATTGGGTAGCCATGTGTTTTTTGAGACTGACCTTTGGCCGATTTCCAAAGGAGGCGAATGCTGTTCCCTCTTCTCTATAATCTCAACGGAGACAAAGTCTTTTGTACATGCTGTAGCGTATGAGTATCATTGCTTGCGGAACATGTGGTAGGAAGTGATAAGTTTGGAAAGTTTTTCATGGCAGGATTGAGCATACTCATGGGTGGCTCTAGTCTTTCTAGTCTGATATCATTTTCCTCAGTTTCATGAGCGTGTTTGTTCTTAGGGTCTACTCTCACCCTTTAGTGGGATGGACTCCCCTACTTTAACTCTTAACGTATACTTTTTGGTGCAATATATGTAGAAGATAGGAGTCACAGCTTCCCTTCTTATGTCTCTGGGATGGCGATAATGGACTTCTGTGGTTACATTGTGTACCGCCATCTTGAGTGCTGCTTTTTCACTAACTTCCTGCATTTCGCAATCGGGCAAATTCAAAATATGTTGGTGGGTCAGGGAAAGTGTTTCTCTGTATGTCTTCTGCGTGTCTTAATTGTTTCTTTAAATATAAATGTATTAGTCTCTCTACTGTAGGTATCTGATTTGCTCATACATGTACAGTATTTGTTTTAGACTCCCTTGTGGAGAGTCTTCCCTTTACACTTTCAATTTGGACCCCATGTCATAATTTTGCCCATCAGTCATCTCTTTAGTTACTTGACTCTTCCCTTACAATACTCCCACTGTCTAAAGAGGAACCGGTCTGTTGTAGAGAGCTATCCTACATATTCTACTATTGAATTGTTTGGGTTAGGGTTCAGATAAACCATTAGTTTGGTGACTTTCATACGTGCTCCATAGCCTATATGAGTATGCCATCAGTGACATTTGGATCAGTTTTGATTATAAAGGAAATGTGGTGTATGATCAGAAGTCTTATTTAGTGAACAGAGAAATGCTGGACAAAACACCAGGGGGAAATGGTAAATACTAGATCTAAGAGATTAACACACTTTATATAGACTCCACAGTTCATTCACTCAATTGTGGATATTAAAATCTAACTAATTAAGATAGACCTGGCTATCATCTTCCTGTATTTAAACCTTTATGATGAAACGACAGTAGAAAATTATCACAAATCCTTAAAATCTATATTTCATGGTATCCACATTACTAAAAGGTCTTTTGTATTGTACAGTAGGGTATTAACCCTTTTACCCCCGGGGTATTTGGAAATTTCCCACCCTTAACCCCCAGGGGGTTATTTTTTTCCAAGCACATTTTGCAGTATATTTTATTTAAATTGCTCTAACAGCCTTAATTTTTGTCATACATAGAGAGGTCAGGTTGGTCTCATTCTCTTGGAAAATGCCTGAATTTTCTCAAAAAATATGAAAAACTAATTTTTATAGCTTTTTTTGCAAGGACGTACCGGTACGTCCATGGGGGTAAAGGGATGGCTTTTGTGAAACGTACCAGTACGTCCTTTGGGGGTAAAAGGGTTAATTATTGTGATGTACAATATTCTACAGCCATTCTCTTTGCCTTAAGACTGGTATGATAATTTTGTAGTACAGTATTTATTTCATTAAACCTAGAATTGACTTTTGGAGAAAACTTAGTATGTACATGAAATATCGTGTTTTAAGTCATATATTGATAACCAAGTACAGTAGTCTCCAATCATTGTTTTATTTCACAGTGGTCCAGGATTTTGCTCAGCATATCCATATCCATTGTCTAGAAAAAAAATAATAAATAAAGCATTAAAACATACTTATTCTTTAAACCAAGCTCAACAATGTTGAAAATTATAAAGCGAGTATGACTAATCTAAAAAAAAAAAATAATAAGATAAACCAAATTCAAATATAATGGGTTGTTGAAAATGACATAAGATGGTGGAGCTGCCACACCATGTAAGGCAAAATGGTTCAGGCCCTTCAATTGAATAGAGGATAGTTGAGATGGCATTGAAATTGAAGATAAAGAAAAAGATAAGGATAAAGCAATCTTTTTTTTTTTTTGATAAGCCACCTCTCATCCTGATGCATCTTTTAAACCAGGCTGACTAAAGATTTGAACAAACATAGGCAGAGCAAATTGACAGAAAAATGTGGTTGGGTGTACTTTTGAAGTAGAGAACTCTTTATTATTTCATATTTAGATGATGTTATATGAAAATGTGATTGGTTTTATAGATTGAAATGAGACTAAATGGTGATGGTGTAAGTGTGCGGATATAGTTGATTAATTTGTATCATAAAGCGATAAATTGCCGTTGATGCCCTATTGCTTGGCTTGGGGCCTAAATTTTTTAATCCAATCCAATTTAACCTAAGACATTAGAGAATTATGGTACAGGGACAATGGTTTGTTATTACAGTACAGTTACTCAGAAGACACGGGAAAGGGATCCTTATTTGTTTGTTTGATTTTTCAGTATCCTTTTGCCAGTCATGACTAAAGAATCTCTTGTACCCAACAGATGTGGGCACAGTTACCAATAACATTTACTGTAACTACAGTAATTTTTCCACCGATCACTAATTTTTTTTTATCAATGATAGACTTGTTGCTAAAGAATTTTTTTTGCCTATGGAGCTTTGACTTCAGCCCTAAATACTACTGTACAACCATTCATTTAATTTTAAGTGATATGCAATAATATTTAGATAATTAGATATCTTGATATTTAATTAATTAGACAATATCTTGATAACTCTCCTTTGGGGCTGTTAAGGGAGTGGTAAAGAATAGAGGATTATGGATGAATGTAAAGACAGTTCTGTATGAGAAAGTGATTGTACCAACTGCGATGTATGGATGAAAATTGTGGGGAATGAAAGGGACGGAAAAACATAAATTGAATGTGTTCGAGATGATGTATCTGAGGAGTATGGCTGATGAATCTCGGTTGGAAAGGGTTAAGGTTAGGAACGAAGTAGTAAGAGTAAGAACGAGTGTGAGGAATGAATTGGTAGGTAGAGTGGATATGAATGTGGCGAGGTGGTTTGGTCATATAGAGAGGATGGAAAATAGTCTTCTGAAGAAGGTGAGGATTGTAAGAGTATTTTATGGGAGATTTGCTAAAGGAAGGCCAAGGTTTGTTTGGGTTAATGGATGGAGTGAAGAAATCCCTAGTTGACAGGAGGATAGATGTGAGAGGCAAATATGTGCACTTGGAATAGAAATGAAAGGCGAGCGATTGTGACTCGTTTACTATAGGCCCTGTTGCTACCTTAGGTCACATGACCTATGAGGTAGTGGCAGTAGGTTAGTCAGGTTAGGAAGCTTCATTTATGGTAAAAAAAGGGGGAGGGTGACTTCTCAAGCAAGGAGGAACAAGTAAAAAAGAAATCCTGTTTCTTATTGGATGTCCGCTACCTCGCAAAACTGGGGGAAATGTCATGGTAGATAGATAGGTAGTCTTTTTATATTTATGGAGAAACAAAGCTATTTGTAATGTAAACAAATAAATCTTGTTGTTAACGACTATCAAGATTACAAGTACAGTACCATACTTTAATTTGAATAGAATTGTAATCAGTATAGAAAGTCTGGTTAAAGACCTTTGAATCATCGTTCCACAAAATGTCAAGTTGTCATTTGACAGATGGTTAAAAACTGTTGCCTTTGATGTTAGAATGCATTTTTTGAGGTATCTATACCAAGCCCACATATTGAGTGGGAGTTGTTGATTAAGCCAATTGTGAGCTATTACTGTACTCATCTTTATGGTCTCCATATTGTACGAACTAGGGCAAGTTTAAAGATTTGTTGTATATAATTTTCTCAAATCGACAAATATCCAGAGTTTGAAACTTGTGCCTAGTTTAATCCTAAGTACTGAAAAGTATTGGCATATACCGGTAGTTTAAAAAAATTAGGGAAAATATTGTGACTGTATTGTCTTTTATTAAAGCCTATGTCTTTGCCTAAATTTTATTCTCTCCCTATTGTATTGTTAGCGTACAATGATTACTTTTATGTATGAAATGTAGGGATTGTCTGTGAATCAGAATTTTCACAAATGTAGATACTTTGAAGAGTTTTTGGGAGGTTATCTTTTTTTATTAGTTTGGATTTGAAGTACTTTTTTTCTGTGTTAAAATACAGGTCACTTCTATCACTCATTTTGTATCTTAATTTCATTACTTATTGTAACTTATTGGAGAAAGTGACAGAATTCACATAAAGGAGTCTCAATGAGATTATCTCCAAGCCCTATTGAGGGTTAAACCTAGTCTACCATTATCTCTGATATATTTTCACTAGTTTTGTGTAACAATGTTTCCATAAATTTTCTTAATGAAAGAACTGAAAAAACCTAATGAATTTTAACAGTAAACTTTATCAAGCATATATCAGGAGATATCTCTTGAGTAGTGCTTGTCATCAGACACAAAGACTACAATATTTTTTATGGTAGATAAACATGAATGAGTGCCAATATTGTGAGTATTTGTAGCAAATTACCAGTTTGTCATGGTTGAGGAGGATATAGGCTCAGTTGCCTTTGCCAAAATTAAAGATTTTGCGAAGGTTATGTATTCACCTTGTCGTCTGCTTCTTAGTTTTTTGTTTGATTGCGAGTGACTTTACACAAAAACTATTATACCGATTTTATCAAAACTTGGTTGTTATATTGGGTATGACCCAAGGATGAATTTATAAAATTTTGGATAAAGTACATCACATCAAAATAAAAGTACATGGTACTTTGAAAAATAATTGCAATGTTAAGTAAACGGCAATCCTTTTTTTTTATACACGCAAAAACTAATAAACCAATTTCAGTGATACTTGGAGAGAATATGTGGCCATGACCCAAGGACAAATTAATTAAATTTTGAAGAATATATATCTAAGTACAAGTATGCAGTGGAGTTGAGAGCAAAATAAGACTGCTTGGCAATGCGAAGGCATGCTCTCTACAGAGTGCCCCTGTAATTTTAGAATGTTGCGTGTAATGAAATCCTAATACTGTACTTAGGTTGAGAATATTCAAAACAATTATAAGAAAAGTAATTTGTTTAATGACTGTGCTTTATGTATTTTTTGACACTTAATTGTATTTTTGATATTCTCTCTGTAAAAAAGAATTTTTTGTATCAATTAGTGTTTACTGGATAGTGTATGGTGCACCTAAAGTTTTTTTTATCATCACATGCTTAGTTGCATTAAATCTTATAATTGTTTTACAATCATAAATTTACAAGTGTAATTCACTGTAATAGGCATTTTAAATTTAAACTCAAATGAAAGTTCAAAACCTTAATAGAAGTCTCATACTGATGAAAGCCTGCCCTATAGGTTACCTGGATACAGCTTCCTCAAACTATCTCAAATTATGTCTTGAATCTGTTGTATAGTAGTTGCAAAAAAATCTGATAGTGTTTTGGACCAAGTTGTACACGCTTAATATTTACTTTTTGGCAATAGGTGTTTTATCCCATGGAATTTTCTGTTGATTCTTGCTAATTTTTGTACACCCATTTTCAGAGGAAGTTGCTGAGGAGGGAGTAGGAGACGGAGGAGTTGATGATGGAGGTGGGGGAGGGGGTGGGATAACTGAACCCACGGAAGAAGAGCAGATGAATGGAGATGCTCAAGAGGTTTCTTCCACCACTCCCCATGACACCGAGATGGATGAAGGTGAGCTGCTATTTACATCATACTTTATTGGTTTGTGGCCACGACTTAATAACGGGTACTTGGTGTGGTTACATAGTGTAAAAAATAAGGGTTTATTTAATTCATTCAAGCCTCATATGGGTCCTGGGGGTTCCTGTATGGAAAAATTTTATATCTTTTTTTTTTTAATTGTTTTTGGTGTTTTTAAAAATAGTTTAATTAGCAATCACATTTGTTCTGGCACCAAGTACAAACCTTTCAGCTCTTTAATATGGAGAGAGATGTTTTGACAACAGCTTAAACTAGCTGTAAAATATTTAGCAAGGTGCTACTACCCTCCGCTAGCTGGGCGGCCGTAGACCAACCACTCCGCTCACACACACACTAGTCAACACAACTGGCCTAAAATTTTAGATTTTCCTTTTACTTCATACGGAACGGTGTTCCGTAAGTGTTACAGTTTACTGTAACACTTCACTTTTGCTCACCTTTGTTCCTATAGCTTTGGCGTAGGAATGAGAGCAGAGGCAGACAGAGTCCATACGGGGCTTCCAGTTGGGGAGAAATTCTTCCGAGGGAGAGTTATCCTTCTCCAGCTGCTGTCCAGCAATCTTCTCACTTGCGGGAAGAATTGCCTATAACGGCTACAGGGGTTGATTGCCTTTCCCACCCGCTGGAGATAGTGCCTTCGTCTGATTGCTTCCTCCTCCCCTCCTGCGGGAATTCGATATGTCCATGCCCTGCTCTTGTTCTTTTCAACTTTATGACGAAGGGGTTAGGTGATTGCTCACAGTTGCTGCTCATCGCTGCCTTACCCTCATGGTAGAAAACAAGTCTTGTGAGCAATTTTCATTGGGTCTTGGTCGCAGTTGGTGATGCCTGCCGACCGCTTGCAGTCGCCACCTCTCCCATTGACAAGTCTCTTACACTATAACTCTTTGGTGTTATTGCCAATGGTTTACCTTTGGGTATAACAAAGCTCTGAGAGGTTTGTGAGGCTAGGCCCTTCGGTATCTGTTCCTCATTGTTTTCTCTTAATAGGAGAAAGCTTTGTAGGCAATAACTTTGGAGTGATAGCTTACATTATGCCTCTTGGAGCACAAAAAAAGCTCATGGAGCTTTATAAGGTCATGACCTGGCCTCAGTTTCAAACTTACAAGGAGAAACGTCTGTTTTGACAAGCGAGTGGCAAACCAAACGCGCTAGCATGCTTAACCTCTCGCTCATTCTTTGACCAGAGAATGACAAACCTAACGCACTAGTGCTTCTAACCTCTCAAGCAATGAAGTTAGGGGGTGAGGAGCTCAAAGCACTCATACAGCTACGCGTTAGAACCATCTCTCGCCAGTTTGTAGTTTATATATGACATATCTGTTTTGACGTTAATAGTTTATATATGACATCTGTTTTGACGTTGTTACTGTTTTTAGAATGATTTATTGTTAACTTGTTCTCATCATTTATTTATTTCCTTATTTCCTTTCCTCACTGGGCTATTTTTCCCTATTGGAGCCCTTGGGCTTATAGCATCTTGCTTTTCCTACTAGGGTTGTAGTTTGGCTAGTAATAATAATAATAAATTTAGGTGCCTGCCGACTATTTGAGGATGCCGCAGGCCACCATCGTGGCCCCAGGGTACGAGTTTTGTTATATATAGTCCTGCCCTGGTTATACTGCAGATAGGAAAACTTTCCGACTGCTTGCGGCCGCTGCATCCCACGGTTGTTGGGAAGACAAGTAATCTCGCAAAACATTATCGTTTTCGAGTTTTTATCCCTTATTCTCTCTCCCTACGAGCTAGAGAGGTCATCGGTATGTGATCTCTTCCTCACCCCGTCATGCCATCAAGGCATAAAGGTCTCGTGAAACAACCATTCGAGGTTACTCATTTATTCGCTTACAGGGAGAGGTTTGGGCAAAACTATTGCCAACCAGGTCTGATAGCTTCACTAGCCGCATGTACTTTTCATGGGAGAATGATCATGTTAACAATGCTACAGCTAGTAGACAATCTATTCTTTTGGGCTAATATTGTGCTTCTTCACACACATTGTTCCTGCGACAGACTTGAAGAGCTCTGTGAGGGTGCTCATACACGAAACGTGTTGATATTGCTTAGGCTCGTTTTAGAGCAGGCACTTCTGGAAACAGAAGTAACGATTGTAAACAACTGCATGCAGGCAAGTGATCTATTACTATTGATAACGCGTTTGATAATTCAGTTCACCAGTTCAGATGCACAGCCATGAGGGATAGCAGAGACTACATATCATCATACAATTGGAACTTGTTTCCAATAACTCATTAGATCTCTTTGTAATTTGATGGTTATATTCTTTAGAGAGATTTAGGTTATTCATATCCATTGTACTCTCCCGTAACTAATCAGAGGTAGTTTGCTGTCAAGTAAACTACCACTTCATTCCAGTCAGATCCTCCCTAACTTTTCTAAACCATTTGTCAAGGTATGGAAAGTACATAGACTCCAAAACTTTGCATAAGCAAATTCCTTTCAGTAATGAGAAAATGTGAAATGTATTCGCTGTTTCTAAGTTTTTTTTTTCTGTTGTAAGGAGGTGGTTTCGTTCGCTGAACATTAGCCATGTTCTCCGATCGAATGTCGTATGCAACAAATCTTTGTTCTGCCTCAGTATTCCCGTTATAAAAGGCAAGAAATTGAAGTCTAGAGAGGAATTTTCTGCCTGCGTGACAGGTCTGTAGTACGGTACAACACCTGTGAGACGAATGATTGGAGATACGTCTCGGTCTTGTCTTGCAGAATTAGTTGTGTGGGAACATTTTCTTGACATCAATCAACTACGGGATTTGCTGTAATGCCTTTTTTCACTGGGGTTAACATTTGTAAGCGGATATTCATGACCAACTCCCATGGGAACAAAGACAATGGCAGGACAGAGTTCACACAGATACAGAGACAGTTGCTTGCAATCGATTCCTTAGTCCACAGCAATCAACTTGGAATGATTACTGGCGAAGCAACTGCTCAGCTCCTCAGGCACCCCGTGAGACATGACCTTTCTTTTGAAACTCAAATGTTCTTTTTTCCTCTCAATTGAATCCTCCAACCCTTGGGGTTGGTCAACAGACATGGTACCTGGGCGGTGCTGGCTGGCCTACTGACCAGTTATCCCAGAGCCTGTCCCAGTTTCTGATGATGCGTAAGGGAAGACTAGTTTCTTCTGAAAGGGTTCCTGGTACAACTGGTCATCTGCTGCCTTTCCCTCCTCATTTTGAGGAAGCTCTTTACAAATCTGGTCTGCCGTCACCTACCCCCAGGAGGTCCTGCCTGCAATTGCAAAGTGGCTTTTGTTTGCTGGTGTGTGTGTGTGTGGACGGGGTGTTTGGTCTCCCCCCCCTAACTAGTGGAAGGTAGTAGCACCTCACTAAAAGTTTTATGGCTAGCTTCAGCTGTCTCTGAAATGAAGCTCTTCATAGCTCCCTTGTAAAGAGCTTCAGGGTTGTATTGTTAGGAAAACTACAAATGATTTCTTTTCAATTTGAATAGTATTGGTTTTAGGAAATTTGTCATAGGTATGTGTTTGAAGTATCCAGCAGCAGTACTGTATCCTAAAACAAAAATATTTTTTAATGGTTTTGGAAAATTTATTTGAAATTTTGATTTGTAACCCAAATCTGATAGAATTTGTTGAGGGTGGAGAAAGACTTTTCTCTTCCATGATGAAGTTTTATACTCTTGTTCTGTCTACCTACTTGAATTATGCTATTTGCTGTTAAGCAACCTCTAAGTGACACATTAATCTATGGGCCAAAGTGGTTATTAGCAGCCTAGCAGACCTGGGTCTAAAATGGACAACAGTAAGTTATAGGTTAACCTAGAAGTACCTCTCTCTTCATTATTTTAAATGGGAGAAACAAATAGACTTTGATTTTCCTTCTATACCTTCTGATTGCTCTGGAAAATGGTATTGTATTGCCATATTACTAGGGTTAGTGGTCTTGATTGTAGTGCCATTGTTGATCCTTGTATAACCTGGATTTTTCAGTTAGAATTTTGTGATTGATTATGTAAATCTTGGTTTCTGAGATACTCAAGTTCAGATGAATTCAAGTAGTTAATATGTTCCTGGTTTGGCAGAATACCAGCATTATTTTCAATCCTAATTTCAAAGACGAAGACTGTTTTACAGTTCTGAAAATTCTTTAATTTTCAGCCATATATTCTGCACTGCTAAGAGTTTTAAGTAATAGGTTGTATAAACTTCAAATTGCAATTTGATAATCTACTTAATTGTATATTTCCTAAAAACCGGTAGGGCACAACACTAGCTTTACTGTACTATCAAGACATTTTAGTGCTTGTAGTTTGACAAGAACTGAAAAATTATTCCTATCTGTCTGTAGTAGGTGACAAATTACAAAAGTAATGTACCGTATAATTTCGATTAATCTTTATTGAGAATCGCACTGTTATCTTCTATAAAGCTTGGCCTTCTCGATCTTGGAATTTAAAGAAATCCCCAAAATTCTCTTTCTATCCTGGTATCCTTCAATCTTGACCAACTAGTAGAATTTCATCTCAAAAGAGATTTATTCTTTTATAGATTTTAAAAATCAAGATCCAAACTTATATGTGGGTGATTTTATTTTGTCATTTGATTATTGTATATGATTGTAGGAGTAACAATCTATACAATACCAAAGGAAAATTGACGAAATTTGAGAAAATTTATTGAATGTACCCAAAGAAATTTGTTTGATGAACAATGGGGATAATACAGCTTGGCGGACCAGAGTATTGTTAGCTATGGTATTTAACATACGACCAATGGTGGAATATCCTATGTTTTGCTAGGTACTATAATTGAATTTCTATACTGTATTTTAAAGATTTTTAATTGGTGTTCTTGAACTAATGTAAGATATTTTTCCTTAAGCTTGTTTTTGGGTTGCTCTTAATGGATGAAATGAGGCAAGTACAGTAGTACTAATTTTGGCTCATACAGTGAGAACAATAGTATCATTGATTAAATCTGTATCTGGCTGCCTTAAAAGTTCCCGTTATATCTTCACCATTCTTAGGGTCTGTTTTAGAATCAATTTCTAGAATTTTTAGACAAAATCTCATATAACATGTTTTGATGCCAAAAGATGGTTTGTTAGTGAACCTATTAATTCATTCCTTTTTTAGTGGTTGTAGTATTGTTAGTCTTTCAAGTTTGCTTTCAGCAATAGGTGAAAACTTTGTCTTGGTAAGGCTTGTGATTATGGCAAGAGCTACTATTGTCTATTCTAATTACCAGTTACATCATTTACTTGGTTGAATGATAAACTTCGTCATGAGAAGTTTGTATAGCTCTAGGAAAAACAAGTCATAAAGGACTGTGAATCCACTTGTCTTAGTTACAGATCTAGTACATTACTATCCACCATTTACAGTATTAGGTTACGTTTATAATTCTAAGTCTTGTCTTTGCTTGTATAAGTTCAATACCACATATAACTCGAAGTATTATTCTTGCTGAACGTTTGGATACTGTGAATGTTGAATCTGTAATTTAGAGGTTAAATATGGTCAATACTTTTTCTTTTGATTATGTTGAAACTAGTTTCATTTCATTGTTTGTCTGTTTTTGTTATTCTATTTTTTATATACCTTATTTATTTTTCCTTATATCTATTTTGTATTCAATTTTTTGCTTTTTACTTATTTAGGTAGTTTGTTAAATGTTGATAGAGAATCTAAAGCTGTAGTTTATATGAATTTGATCAAATATATCTGTTCCTGCCAGTGATCTATTACTACTACTTAGATACTGAACTATTATTATTATTGTTATGATTATTACAAGCTAAGCTACAACCCTTGGTGGGAAAGCAGGATGCTATAAGCCCAAGGGCTCCAACAGGGAAACATTGCCCAGCGAGTAAAGGAAACAAGGAAATAAACAAATAATATGATAAGTAATGAACATTCAAAATGAAATATTTTGAAAACAGTACCATTAAAACATATTTCATATATAAACTATGAAAAGACATGTTAGCATGTTCAACATAAAAACATTTGCTGCAAGTTTGAACTTATGAAGTTCTCCAGATTCAACTACCCGATTAGGAAGATCATTCCATAACTTGGTCACAGCTGGAATACTATATAGTATTGAGCCTCATGAAGGAGAAGGCCTGACTAACAGAATTTACTGCACGCCTAGTATTATGAATAGGAGGGAACTGTCCGGGAAGATCTGAATGTAATGGATTGTTGGAATTAGGAAAAATCTTATGCAACAGGCATAGCAAACTAATTGAACGGCGGTGCCAGAAATTAATATCTTGGTCAGTGATAAGAAATTTAATAGACTGCAAGTTCCTGTCCAACAGAATAAGATTAGTATCGGCAGCTGAAGACCATACAGAAGAACAATACTCGTAACAAGGTAGAATGAAAGAATTAAAACACTTCAGGATAGATTGATCACTGAAAATCTTGAAGGACTTAATCAATGAGCCAATATTTTGTGCAGTTGAAGACACAGATCTAATGTGTTTTTCAAAAGTGAATTTGCTGTCGAGAATAACACCTAAAATTTTAAGTCCTACAGAGTTAAAGACAATGGAGGTGACAGTAATGAATTGAAGTGTGTAAACTATCAGTTAATAATGGCTTTCTTCATTTAAAAAGAACCAGCAGTCAAGTAATATTTTTTCTACAAATTGGTCACACTCATTTGTCCCTTGGCTATGTAATGAGTAATGTCTGAGAATGCAAACTGCAGAATAAGACTAAGGGTACCCTGACACTTGCACGACTTTTTGCCACAAATTTGTCGTGGCAAGTCGTGACATTTTGTGGCACGAACTGGAAGATAAAACAAAAAAAAAAATTACCCCAGAATCACAGCTGACCTGTCCACATTGACACGAACTGGCACGACGAGTTCACGCGTAGTTTGCGCACTTCCCGCTTCGTCCCGACGAGTTCACGAACAGTTCGCGCATAGTTCACGACCCTTTCATGAAATTTTGTCGTGACCAAAATTTTGAACATTTCAAAATTCTCGTCACGACCTGCCACGATGTCACGATGGGTTTACGAACACTGCACGCCAGATCACGACGAGTTCACGCCAGTTCACGACTCGAGTCGTGACAATGCGTGCCACAAATTCGTGCAAGTGTCAGCCTGGCTTAACAATCATACAATGTTTTTTCTGATTGTCCGGGTTTTCAGACCTCAATATACAGTATATCCAGTATTAGAAATGCGTTTATGGGGAGGTTATATCTCTCAGTTAGTCATACTTAGTCAAATATAAAGCTTAGGATTATAGAGGCCTTCTGATGCCATAGATAGTTTTGCGGCTATAACTCTTCCATTTCTCCTTCAATGAATGTAATGACATTTTTAGTCATTTAGTTCTTATTTAGGACTCGAAAGTGGGAATGTACCAATATTGAACTTATGACAGACACCGATACCAACTTTTTAAGCCAATACTGATACTTGTTACCTCCATATTACTGTTATTTAGGAGAAGATTTGTTACTAAGATCATTGGTGTTCTTGGCTATTGTATATTAAAGGTTCAAGTTGGAAGGATCAGTTTCTTAAATTATGGCTACCATTAGAAGACTTTTTTTTCAATTTTAGGTATGTAGTGCTTACTTAAAATCATGGAGTGAAAAGCAATCTTAAATCACTTATACATACATACTTTTATTCTTAGTTTCAATTTATTACTAGAAACAGGTAATTAAGAATAAAATTATGAAAGGACTAGAGTTTATTTCTCAGGTATAGATCAGCAAAACATTCAACTCATAAAAAGCACAAATCCAATTGCAAGTTCCAAGTCATTATAATTTTATCATAGATAATATTCAGTAGAATCATCCTAGATATGAAAAGCGGTACAGAAAATTAATATGCCAGCTGAGCTGTTGATTTTCAAATTGTATTAGAAAAATAAAACCCACCATATTTATAATCAAAGTTTATCACCCGCAAATTAACTTAATCATTAAATTTTCTCCAGTATTAGGAAAAAGCCTGTTTATTTTGTGAATTATATTGGAGAAAAAAATAAAAGCACACTAGATAAAAAAAAAAATTTGTAATCAAAGTTGAGTACCCTCAAATGGTAGTTAACCCTTTTACCCCCAGGCTATTTGGAACTTTCCAACCCTTAACCCCCAGGGGTTATTTTTTTTCAAGCTCATTTTGCAGTATATATTTTTTTAAATTGCTCTAACAGCCTTAATTTTCGTCATAGAGAGGTCAGGTTGGTCTCATTCTCTTGGAAAATGCCTGAAGTTTCTCAAAAAATTATCAAAAACATGCTAAAAAAATGTGAATAGCAGTTTTTTGCAAGGACGTACCGGTACGTCCATGGGGGTAAAGGGATGAGTTTTGTGAAATGTACCAGTACGTCCTTTTGGGGGTAAAAGGGTTAAGAAACATTAACATTTCTCCATTGTTTAGTGTAAGCCTGTTTCTATGGTGTTTGAAAGTTTTGCCTCCGATAATAGATATGAGCCTGCTAAGATTAGACCTATACTGCATGTATCAAATTCCAAGCTGCAACTGTAACAGTAATAGTAACTCCTGACACCATTCACTTATACCATACCTGTACTTCACATGTTGAAATATTAACCAATGCCAACTGAATGGCAGTGACTCATTGCGGATAGGAGATAACCACAACCATAGTTAATTAAAATAAGAATTCATCGTCATCGTCGTCTCCTCTTACGCCTGTTGACACCAAGGGCCTTGGTTAGATTTTGCCAGTCGTCTCTATCTTGAGCTTTTAAATCAATTCTTCTCCATTTCATCATCTACTTCATGCTTTATAGTCCTCAGCCATGTAGGGTCTTCTAGCTCTTCTGGAATTACAATAATAAATTGTTTAATACACTACAGCTTTAAGATACCATCTGATTTTAGGAGATAAGAAAGAAACCTATATATTTTGATATGCCTTTACAATACAGTATATAGTTTGTTTGGTGGGCTTTGTTGATATATACATTTTAAGAAACCTAGAAGGGTTTCATATTCCTATACTAATGACAAAAGTATTGGCCAGAAATAAACTGCCACTGATACCACCGGTACCTATACTTTAGCACATTTCTACTTGAAAGACTATCAAGTTTATGTTGAATGCTATTAGATTACAGTATTGTACTAGACACATCCAGTAGTGTAGTGTACAGTAAAAACAATTCATATAATTGTAGCAAATGTAAAACAGGGAAGGCGTTCACTTTGGCATTAAAGATGGGAGTGTCCCATTTTCGATATATTGTAACTGTAGAGATGGTCCATCATTCTGCAGGATCCTGAAAGTACTTTAAACTATAGACCATTTATGACAAATATTTCTTTTAAAACTTGTGCATAATGTTTGAATAATCATTTCCCTTCAAAGCTTTGAAGATGTATTTACTTGTAGAATTTAGGAAACTTTTATGTTTTAGATGATGCCTTTTTCTAGAGGTTGCTGGATTGAGTTCTTGTTAGGGGGTATAGATTCAACACTTTTCATCTTCCATGATATCGTGAGGATGTCTGGGTATGTCGACAAACTACTGTATGTCAAGAACTAGAAATCTTCCATATCCAGGTGTACTTTCACTTCATGAGACAATTATTCATTGAAGCACTGCCTTAACAATATAATAGGACATGAGACAATTATTCATGGAAGCACTGCCTTAACAATATAATAGGGACCTGTGCCTTGAAATGCCAGAAAATGGGAAGTACAGTATGTCGTCATTCCCGTCCATCATGGCAAGGGTTCTTAGAGTGACAAACAATGCCTGACTTGATCATGTGGCCAGCTGCTGTGTTGTCACAAAGAACTTAGATTAGCTGATCCTTCTATGCTTTAAAGCCTGGTTCTTGCTTTGCATTTTCATGGATGGCCTTGCTTGAGAATTTTTTTTTCTTCAGAAAATGCCAGTCTCCTTGTATTTTAAGACTTTCCGTGCATCTCTCTTTCCTCTTCTTGACCCTTTGGCAATCCTGGCTGTGACAGAATTGCTATCTGGCTCATGACTTGGCCAGTACAAATTATTTTACTCTGAGTAATGACGTCATGTCAACCTTCTTAGGTCAACGTTTTGCAGAGTAAGTAACAAAGGAATGAAGATCGAAGAAACTGAAAGTTCTATTAGAAAACCTATTACATGAAAGGATGACACCAAAGTGTGTTTTGATGCACACGGGAAGGTGACCAGTGCCGTCAGTGCACTTCACTCGGTCTGCTACGTTCTTCATAGCCTTGTGTTACCTGTTCTTGCTTCCTTTTTTTTTCCATTTTGTTGTCCAATGTCATCTAATCTTTACTTAAGATTAACTGCTGAGTTTTCCCAGCAGTTGCACCAAGGGGGCTGAATGGCTATATTGTATAACCCAAATTCATAAATTCTATCCTATGCTTTCGTGTAGGCATTCCTTAGGGGATTTTTGGAGTGTTACCGAGGGCTCTAGCTACACTTGCTTTATATTTTTATACTTTGCCTTTGTTCCCTCCTCTTTTCTAACATCTTTCTGTCCTGTTAATTTTTATTATGTTGCATCTAACCTTTATTATAATGCAATTATTTTTATTCTATTGCATTTGAGGGCTAAATGGCTTCACAAGCCCCAGTGCAGGGTTATAGCCTAAATTCATAAATTCAATCTAGTCTAAACTGATACTTCTTGAATCATCATGGGAGCTGAAGACCCTTTATGTTGTTATACATAAAGTCAAAGTCTTCTCAGTCTTTTGTCTCATATCATTGTATTGACGTGAGCTGTGGAGGAGGTTATATTATCTTCTCTTATTGTGCTCTTTAAGTATCTTGTGAATCAATGAATCATTCATGCCCATACTTGTTGGCAAGTGACTTTTCCATTTTATAATAGAATCCAGAATTTGTCCCCCTTTTTTACCTGAATTAAAAATCTAACTACAGTTGAAATACTTTTAAAGGCCATAATTTCATGGTACTGTATAGTATACACTCATATGTTACAACTATCTCTGTTATACAGTACTGTACTATGATAATGCCATAACAGACTTATTCAACACAAGATTCTGTGGTAGATTGAGAACATTATGGCTACATACTCGTATTATGGTGTTACGCAGAACAGTTGAATTGATACAGTTGTGTGTCTGTCAAACCACGTAATGCACTGATTTGGGGGTGAGCAATTAAGTGGAGGAATGGCGTGCTATGAGGATTTTGCTGAATCCTTCATTACCGAGTATCAGGTGAATTGTCGCTTATACAGTACTCTGGTAAATTTATTGTGACCACTTCACTCACCGCATGTTAGGTAAATATTTTTCGTCTACTTTTGCAATGGGATCATTAGGCTTGTATTCACTAACTTGAAATTTATTTAGTTATACAGTACAGTACTTTGTTTTTACTTTGATGCTTTATAATGTGACAAAGATTTGATAGAATTATTCTCGGAGGATTCTTGTGCTTTAGAATTTCTCTCTCTCTCTATTAATGATAGAATTAATTTATGAGGGCCTCAATGATGCAAGTCTTTCTCTTTCTGTAATAATAATAGGATTCATTTGTAAGGGCCTCAATGATGCAATCTGTGTATATGCGTGTGTGTGTGTTGCTGAAGTGGGTTGATGGTCAAGTTCAATCTTGGTCTCTCCCTGCATTCCCTTGTTAACTGATAAGAATGAAGTACAGTAGCGGGAAGCAAGTAGTAGGATACGGTAATTGTGTTAGTTACTGATTAAATTGAGTTTGGGTTTTGTGATGTATTACTGTAGAAGATCATAGTAAGACAAACACCCTTTTATTTCTCTTGTAAGAGTTGTGCAAGTTACAGGTCATATATGACATGAGTAGCATTATTTTGATAAGACTGATAAGCCCCTTAAATTTTGATTAGCTATCTTCAGTGAGATTTGTGTTGGCCTTTTGTATATCAGTATGGTGTGAGCTCTGACATAGCAGATGAAAAAATTTCAGTTCAATATATTTAGTTATCTAGGAATTTAGTTTTACTCTTAAATCATGCAGAACTGTTTTAATAAAGTCAAAGCTATTATTTATGGAACAGCAAAAGTATCATTTTCTCAGCCTTTAGGTAAGTTGTTATTGTATAGACTGATGGGTGTTTATAGGCTAGTTAGTCACATGGTATCTGATGGAGATGTCTTTGAATACAACTTCTGGATTTACATGTTTGCTTTGGTCAAGATAAATTGCCTTAAATTGTCTAGTGCTGCTTTTGACCATGTTATCTGTGGGGCCTTTGTTTTTTAATATTTATACTTTATATTGGAATTATTTGATTCAGCTAGTTAATTATAGATTTTGGTTGGTTACTGTTGTGATTGTAAGTAAGGTATCTCTGGTGTGTCTTAGGGTAGTATTCATGGCCTAATATTTTACTACTGGGTATGCTGTATATGCTTTATATGGGGTTGACTTTTTATATTAGTCCAATTTTGATACTAGACATGCAAGTGGTGAATTTCATAATGGAAACAAGCTAAATTTATTTTATGCAAATTTTTGGGAATGAAGTTCAACCATAGCAAAACATATAAGTAGGATGAATAGTAAGTCTAGGAAACTGGAACCCTCACCAAGTTTTCTTTTATATTGACCGTCCTATAACAAGTGTGTTGGTGCCATTCTTGATTGCAGAGTTACTTACTTAAAACATGACTGGTCCATCTCTTCTTTCAAGACATTAAAGTTGGTATACTGTTCTTTCAAGACATTAAAGTTGGTATACTGGGCTGACTTTGGTTTAAGTAGAGATAGCTGTTTGTAAGTACAGTACTCAAGTGAACTTAGGTTACATGTAAAGGAAATTTGCTCAGACCTGAAATTCATGTACTTAACCGTGTACATTAACCATAAGAACATTTCAAATTAGCCCAAGTACATTTTGGCAGTTTACGTATTTTGATATTGAAATTTTTATTTGAAATTCAGTAGCAATTACTTAATGAAGAAACATTGGTAATGAATACAAAAATAAGAATAATTTCTTCGAGAGGCACATGCCTATGTTATATCAGAATTTTTTTAGGCTGTTCCTGAAAGGTAGCAACATACGTTTGTGAAGATTTGAAGTAACACTTTTGGAGTATCACATACAAATAACTCGCTGCGTGCAGACTGCTTTGACATTCCCAGTAGTATTTTTTATTACTTTGAACTTGTACCATATGTCAGAATGCCTAGAATGAGGCCCAAATAATAATGCTTATTTATTATTGGGGTTTTAAATTGAATTTCAGTGAAAAGAGGTGAAATACATACAGGTATTCTAATTGTAACTTACTTGATTTTCTCAGGTACATTTCACCCGAGTACAATTAAGTTGTATAAAATAATTTGATGAATTTTTATTTATGGGTCTGCTATATTATGATTTTAGCTGTTTAGTTTTGTTTAACATGACAACAGTATATTTAAAGAACAAGATAAATCTATATCAGGAAGCCACCTGAAACTCACTAGATTATTTTAGCACTTTTTCCTTTATTTGTTTACAGTTAAGTGTTGTAAGAATTCTGGAGAGTTGGTACTTTTGATATTTTTAGTTGTAACAGTGTCTTGAATTATTTAATATCCAAATTTTTTTTTAATACTAATTGATACCTTTTTTTGACATTTGCAGATGATGCGCGTTCTGAGGCGAAATTTCAGTTTCGTGTGAAAGAGTTCAGCAAACTTAAAGACACAATGCTTTCTGCTCCCTGCTATGTTCGAAATCTTCCTTGGAAGATTATGGTAATGCCAAGGACAAGCCAAGCGCAAGATAGGCAACCCCAAAGGTCTTTGGGTTTTTTCTTGCAGTGCAATGGAGAAAGTGAAAGTACATCGTGGAGCTGTAATGCTGTGGCTGAACTACGAATTTTATCTGTACGAGAAGGCCAGGAACCATTTACAAGGAGTGAGTTTGGATACATTTAGCAGTAGTTTTGTCCTTTATATATATATTGGAAGATTAAAGAAACTTTTTACACTTTACTATGCTTTATGGAATTGATAATTTTCCTATAATTTTATTACAATAATTTTTATTTAATTTGCTAGTTATTGGGTAGAAATTTGATTTTAGTTGTATAATGATGAATGGTAACCAGCCTATATGGCACAGTTTAAATTAAGGAAGAGGATTTAGCATTGCCCAACATATTTGATATGCAAATGTCTGAAAAGAAACTTGTTTGTTTTGCATATTATGCTGTCTTTGAAATTAATAAGGAATTGATTTGGTAATTCTAAAAAATATCATTTTTAAATTTTTAATACATATATGAAGATATGAAGTTACTAGAACATTAAAATTTTGTAGGTTTTTTTTTCCTATTTCTTTGTTTATTTCATAATCTTGCCAATATGTTGATTGCCATTTTGAATTAGGACTTAAAAGTAAACAGTATCTTATTTAGTCATAGTGGTTTTGTATAATACAAATTGTAATGTTTAAAATACTTTAGCTTCATATATCGGGTCTTGTTATAAGTTGTTTGGTATCATATATGATTTTAATCTTGAATTGTACAGTTTTTGTTAAAGTCAAGTTCTTTTCGTTTATATTGAAGCAGGGGTGTTTTTATTTAGAGAAAAGTTTTACTAAAAAAAATGTCACTTACCTTGCCACCATTATTAATGTCTCCTTTTATGTTTCTTTTGCAATTCAAGGAAGGAAGGACTTTTGTGTCCATGTCATTTCATGATAAGTACTTTAATGGTGTTGTAATTGTAAATATCTTCTTGTTTCCAGAGATACAACATTTGTTTTACAGCAAGGAGAATGATTGGGGTTTCTCTCACTTCTTGTCATGGAGTGATGTCTTAGATCCAGAAAAGGGCTATATCAAGGATGACACAATTACGCTAGAGGTAAGAAATTCCCTTGTTATGTTATTGCCTGGATTGAACTTTTACTGAGGAGCTTGATTTTTTTCAAATCTTGCATTAAATGTAATTTTTTTCATATCTTGTGTTAATTATATTTCTCAACAGTGCTAGTTATTTTAATACAGAAGTATAGCCTTGAGTCTTAACGTTTTTTTATAACCTCACCCAAAAGTTCCACATCTCTTTTTGTTTGATTTCTGTTTTTACTGATATTGTTGTTAATTACGGAAAGCTATGGTTTTAAGAGCTCTTTGACTATACATCAGAAGGACTTTTTTCTAGTAGCCTTTCTTAACATAAGAACTTTTGTTTTTATTTTTATAAGCATGTGACTCAGAACTTGTGCATAATTACCTCTTCCCTATTGCTTCCCCTTGTTTTTCCTATTCTGTCTATCAAATATTTCTGTTTCTACTTGGAACTTATAAATTTTGTTGTACTATTTTATTGAGCTTTATTTTTATGTAAACTTTTATAATCTTAAAGAAAAATAAATTTTTAGAAATAATTTTACTATTTTTCTGAAAAATTGCCTTTGATCTGCTGTACTGTAGTAATTTTTATTTATTACAAAGTGGCTCATTGAAACTTAGAATTCTGTTTAATAGTTTATAATGTGATGAAAGTATTTATGAATAAATACTTTTGATATTTTATTTTCTCAAAACTAATCATTTTTAAAAAATTCACTTTCCAGGTTTGGGTATCTGCAGATGCACCTCATGGGGTATCTTGGGATAGCAAAAAGCATACTGGGTATGTAGGTCTTAAGAACCAAGGAGCAACATGTTACATGAATTCACTTCTACAGGTTCTCTATTTCACAAGTCAGCTAAGAATGGTGAGAATCTCCTAAACATTTACTTTTTATATTATAAATTAAACCATATTCATTGGAACATTTCATGTAATTCATGAAAAAAAAGCATGTACCATATTTCCCGTGTCATAAGACGCTACAAGTGGAATTTTTAGCAAAAAAGAAATTGAAGTTTTTATAACCTATCATAGCAGCAATTCCTAGTCGGCAAATTTTAGTGTGATTTTTCATCTGGGAAAAGAGAACTGCCAAACCAGTTAAGAACAACCTTCAATACTGTTAAACATTAAATGCTGGTCATATAGAGAGAATTGGTGAGGGTATCGCACTGGCCATTTAATTTCTTGGGTAATACAATGGTTCTTCATTTTCGGTATTACTGTATGTCCTTGTGAAGGGCTTAATTGACTAGGCCATTGGAAGGTCATTGGTTTTGTAAGCCAATGCCATGATATTGTCATGCAACATGATAATAGGAACTTCATTTAAAAGGATGATTGATTTTGAAAATATTACAGAACTAATTAAGAACTGCGAAGTAATATTTATCTTGCAATGTATGTAGATCCAGTTAAGACTCATGTGATTTTAAAACTCACATTGCAATCTCTTTGGTAGTCAGAACTGGTTCTCTTGGGAGAGCAAGGAGTGCCATCAGGTTTACAGGATGTTTGTCTCAAGTGTCAATATATACAGAAGGTGTGCTTAAAAAGCCTTTACTCTTCAGTAGGTGATTTGTGATAACTTAAAGGAAAAGAAAATGCTGTTGTCAAAGAAAATAGCTGCTAGAAGAGGAGACTATAGACTCGCATTCAAACTCACAAGGTTGAGCTGCCAAAAGGGAATTGTGGCAGAACTTATAGAGCTGGAAGCTTGGAGAGGAGTAGGCTTGGAGCTAGTTTCTTGATTTGAAGGTTGAGGTAATGACTTGCCTCTATGGCATTGTTTTAGAATTCTCTTAGGTGAAGTGTGAATGTCTGAAGTCGAAGGAGTTATTGCAGGCGAAAAATTCAATGGAGAATAATTAGGTTTTCAGTATCTAAATTATTATTATTATTTATTTTTATTATTATTATTTATTATTGTTGTTGTTGTTAAATTGAAGCTGATAGCAAGAAGTCAGTTAATGGTTAATAATTGTTAGAAATATTTTAGTATTTTTAGTAGACCCAAAAATTGTCAAAAAGGAAAAATAAATTGGCAATTCTTTTTGAGCTGTCCATTCAAAACTTATCTCAAGGACCAGTGTTCAGTTGCTAAAAACTATTAAAGGAATTATTGTCATTATTACTAGTTAATTTACAACCCTAGTTGGAAAAGCATGATGCTATAATCCCAAGGGCTCCAACGGAAAAAATAGCTAAGTGAAGAAAGGAAGCAAGGAATTAAATAAGCTACAAGAGAAGTAATAAACAATTGAAATGAAGTATTTTAAGAACAGTAACAACATTTAAGTAGATCTTTCATAAATAAACTATAAAAGCTTAAGATAACAAGAGTAAGAGAAATGAGATAGAATAGTGCGCCTGAGTGTACCCTCTAGCAAGAGAACTGGACCCCAAGACAGTGGAAGACCATGGTACAGAGGCTATGGTACTACCCAAGACTAGAGAACAATGGTTTGATTTTAGAGTATCCTTCTCCTAGAAGAGCTGCCTACCATAGCTAAAAGTCTCTTCTACCCTTACCAAGACAAAGCTAGCCACTGAACAGTTACAGTGCTGTAGTTTAACGCCTTAGGCGAAAAAAAAAATGGTTTGGTAATCTGTGTTGTCAGGTGTATGAGGGCTGAGGAAATGTGGAAAGAATAGGCCAGACTATTGGGTTTATTTGTAGATAAAGGGAAATGAACAGTAACTAGGGAGATGGATCCAGTGTACGTACAATCTGGCCTGTTAAATGACCCAATAACGTTGTTAACGGAAGTATCAACGGATGGCTGGTGCCCTGCCCAACCTACTACAGTACCTATAGAGTAATGGTGTGAGCCCATAGAGGCATTACAGTATAGAGATATAAAGATATTAAAATTTTGTTATTAATATATTAATTGACCAAATATTGATGTGCACACTTATTCTGCATTTCTATTGATTGGTACCTAGATTCAGCTGTACACAGTGTTTGTGTATAGTACAGTATGTCGGTTTTTTAACTTGTGTTCATTGATGAGCCTGAAAGAAAATTATGATTTAATACTTGAAGAAATTATTAAAATTATTGAAAAAAAATTAAGATATTGAGTATGGATACTATATTAGGACCTGAATTTTTCTTAAAATGGATTAGAAAATACAATTTTTCATGGAAAGTAGAATTTTAATTTCTTAAAACTATGCACATAAATTGCAAAATTGTATGTGTATTTACATTCAATCAAACGTGTTATCACTATTGTTGGTTTGGTCATTCCCATCACCATTTTAATATTATAAATTAGAAGACAAACTAAAACATCCTTATGTTTGGTTAAGAAAAAAATAGATAAATTTGAACAAAATACAGAAATATCTTAATCAAAACCCTTGAATGGGATGGAAGATAGTGTTATTTGATCAATATTGTTGCCCTATATGTATTACCTGGCTCCACTGTAATGGTCTAAGATTGTTACATTTATTTATGTTGATTAATTGAGAATTAAAAAGTAGTCACAGTGACCACAAATTTAGGGATGAATTTTATTTTTTCCCCCTAGGCTGTCTACAAGATGCCAACTGAAAGTGATGATTCTACCAAGAGTGTTGCTTTGGCTCTTCAGAGGGTATTCCATGAGTTGCAGACCTCCGATAAACCTGTTGGCACGAAGAAATTAACCAAGTCTTTTGGATGGGAAACACTAGACTCTTTCATGCAGCATGATGCTCAAGAATTTTTACGCGTGGTAAGTTATTGATTATACGTAAAATAAACTTTAAATTTTTCATAATACAAGTGTTTATTTATAGACTTGTTGTGAAGTTGCAAGCTTCGTAATTTGTAAAAGTTTAAATGCTCTTCATACTGAAATGATAATTATAACCTATTTACCATCAAGGATGGATGATTTTATCCCGGGGGTTTTGCTGTTAGTGCGTAGCAAGCTGTGCATTGCAGGCATAACTTCAGGGTCTTTTCAGTATCCTTTCTGCTTTACTTGCATCCCTGCTCCTTTTGTCCTTTTGCTGTATTTCCATTCCTGTTCCTTTTTATCTTTCTGCTTTACTTTCTGCTTCTTTTATCCTTCCGCCGTACCTCAATTCCTGTTCCTTTTATCCCTTTGCCTTATCTCAATTCCTGCTCCTTTTATCCCTTTGCCTTATCTCAATTCCTGCTCCTTTTATCCCTTTGCCTTATCTCAATTCCTGCTCCTTTTATCCTTTTGTTGTACCTCCATTCCTTTCTCCCATCCAGCTACCCAACCTTTCCATGTTTACTTTGTAAAATTGCAGTTTTCTGCCAGTTGCACATGGAAAATGAATGGCATTGTAGGTCCCATTGCTAGGCCATATGGAGAAAATTTATAAATCCAGTGTACCTTCTTTAATGTCAATCTCTTTCATGCTGTTTCTGTTGCTTGTGGAGTGTTTTTAATCAATTTCACATTTATTCTACTCCGATACAAACTTCTGAGGCATTTAAATGGGTTACTCCTAGTTCCGTTTTCTACGACCAGACAATTAAAAAAGAAGGGTTTAATTGCATCAGAATAGGTTGCTAGGCAACATCATGGCGACGCTATACGCTCATTTGAATGGCTTAAGCCTCTTATCTCCTGGTCGTTGTTTTAATAGGAGGCAGTCGCTCCTCTCTTCTATGATCACGTCTGTTTTATCCACGCTTGATACCTTTATAGTGCTTAGTGCTTTGTGGTTTTTGTTTTATCACTCACTAGCTGTGCCTCCATTATTTATAAGCAAAGTGTGTTTGTATCAGGGCTAGTGCTTTTAGTTTCATGCGTTCGTCCCCAGACGTGACAGTTACCCCTGTGGCTCCTTCATGAGCTGGGTTGATGTCGCACGGCATCCCGTTTGCCCCTCATGCAGTGGCAAGAGATGTTCTGTGGAATCTCCATCTGAATATTGTAGAGAGTGGCTGTCCTAGTAGGAGAGATACTGTTCTCAACGCAAGAAACGAGCTAAGAGAGATCCATAATTAGATTATTGACTATCATAATTTTATGTCTTGTCACCTAGTTATGAGATTGTGCATGGTGATACAGAGTTGTTGATTGAGACAGATCCTTTGACTGCTGCCACTGTGCTCCCTGAGCCAGATCCAATCACAGTATCCTTGGTATATGATTAATCTGCCATGCAAAGATTTCCCTCGCCTCCCTGTAGTGTTTTGAGTGGTGAGCCCTATATGATTGATTGTCAGGAACGACCTTTGGACGTTTGAGGTATCTCCTATATGAGCATTAAAAGTCCTCCCAACTAGTTCCTGTGTTAGGAACCCAAAAGTCGAGACTGCCATTTCCCTGTGTACAGAAGCAGCCTTATTGTAGGATCCCTTTTATCATTCTCCAGCTTGTTCCCACAAGCTCGGCTTGCTGTTCCCTAAGGGGTCCTCGGCACCACTCTTTTAAAGAAATCTGGCCTCATCCAAGAACTCTCCAGCACGTTATTTTGAAGATGGTCAGACCACTACGTCTGTGTGCACAACAGAAACTTTGGCCAAACCTTCTGTGTCCTCTCCTTCCAAGCCAAATGCTAGGAAGTAGTTTGTACCCACTAATCCTTTATTAGTTCCACGAGTTTTGTAGATTCGTTGTTCATCTCGGACGTATGTTCAGACCAACAGGTCTGTATGTGCCGCTGTTCCTACACGTGATGACATCACTACATACACTACCCTCTCATAGCATGATGATATTCCTCCGTGGGATGTTCAGACCAAAAAGTCTGTTCGCAACCCAGGGCCCACTCGTGATGAAGTCACGACATGCCGCTATCTCATCGCGTGATGGTATACACTTACCTTTTCTTGATGGCTGTGTTCCCATCTCACATGATTACACATGCTCAGATCGTCCTTTCACTTATCAGACTTGTATGGGAATGGAACCCTCTCGCAATGGTGTTTCACCTTCAACTTAAGCCTATTATAAAGAAGCGTTGGTTGATAACCACCAAGAAGCTGGTTCACACAACCCTAAAGGCATGAGCTATTCTAGCAGCAAACCTGTTGGCCAGCTTAATATTACTAACTTTACATATTCTCCGGAATGACAGGAGCCTTATTTTTCAGACAAAGTCTTTTTTAGCTTGCCACTGAGGAATCCTTCTCACATGAGTTCAGACAAGGAACTCCTAGATTCTCCTTTGCGAATTACTTGGGGTAGTCACCCTCATGACAGTTGTGAGCTGGACTCCTCCTGGTCCTTCTCTGACTTCTCTTCCTTCCATTCACTGAATTTTGCAATAGAAAGGAAGGGAGTTAGAGAAAATGTAAAGAATTTTAATGTAGCTATTAAGATGGAGCAACTAATTATCCCAAAATTGGAACCACCAGTTGACCATGATATTATTACTAATAGTGTCTCTCTGGAGAACCTCACTGTGCATGCGAGCACCAGCTCGGCTGATTTAGTCCCCCTCAAGGTCCCAACGTCTGGTTCAGAAGCATCACACTATTAAAATCATGAGTTTGATCTATCGTTTGGATGGCTAAGATGAGCTTCCTCGTGCGCAAACATCTAATAGGCGATGTGCGATTGATTCTATTTTCCCTTAATCTCAAAGTCCTAGATATAGGTTCGATATGGCATGCTCTAATCAAACTAGACATGCTAGACTTGATCAATACGCAAGTCTTAGCAGCAGAAAACTTTAAAGTCTAGCAGGTCCTCAAAAAGTTACCTTCTTAGCCCTATCTAGCAAGAGATGTTATGTGCACTCTTGGCATTATTTTTTAATTGTGATATAATTCATTAATCTGACATTGTCTTAGACTAGACCTAAAAAGATTGGTCGTTTTAGCCCTGCATCTTCACAAGCTAGCTAAACAGTACCTGATGAATCCATTTTTAATCCACTCACTTACACGATGCTGTAAATGTCAGAGGAATCAACTCTTAGTGGAGACTTCCCCCCCCCCACCTAAGGAAGACTGCCTTTTAAATGACTCGGAAATTTGTATCCACGTAGGAATAAATTCATCATCTCCTTCTACGCCTATTGACTGACGCAAAGGGCCTCGGTTAGATTTTACTAGTCGTCTCTATCTTGAGCTTTTATACCAGTACTTCTCCATTCATCGTCTCTTACTTCACACTTCATAGTCCTCAGCCATGTAGGATTGGGTCTTCCAACTCTTCTAGTGCCTTTCTATACAATCCTGAGTCATTTAATCAACTGCCCTGCAGGTCAATGGCCATTAGATAGTAAGCAAGCCACTCAAGTAGTACAAAGTGCTGCCATGCAGTGAGGTTATCTATCAACCTATTACGATACCAGCTATCTTTTTTTGCTGATCGTAGAAAACAAAACCAGTAGTATCCCATTTAAATGATTTGGGTATGTATACTATAGCTAGGAAAAATACAAATTGGTCTTAAAATTTGTAGTACTGTATTCAGTTATCTACTGCTTTCTTAATTTCAATTCACTTGTAGTTGCTATATGAAATTCTTTCGCTAATGGAAGATTCATGTTGTACATAAATGCTATGTAGTTGAAATAGGGCTTGGTTGTTTGATAATTTTGTCTGTGGATTTCCTTTACTTGATTTAGGTTACTAAAGTGTAATTGTGTGGAATTGACTTAGTGTAGACTGTAATAAGATTTAATTCTTGACGTTTGAAAAGGCTATAAACTTATCCCCTTTGAATAGTAATTGGTCTATCTGATTTTATTACCTTGCAATATATATACGAGGAATCTAACACAATCTTATAGCTATAATTGTCTGCCATGTGTGGTGTATGTGTTAAACAATTTTGAGTGTATTGAACATTAATTAAAAGTGAATAAGATGATTAAAATTATCTGGTTTGATCTGACAAAGTACACCAGCTATTCATGCAACTACTATGAGGGTACAATCGGTCACATTATTATACCTTATTTCTCTTCCTCTTGTTTTGTTAGTTTTTATAGCTTATATAGGCGATATTTATTTTAATATTGTTACTGTTCTAAAGATATTTTATTTTTCCTCGTTTCCTTACCTCACTGGGTTATTTTCCCTGTTGGAGCCCCTTGTCTTATAGCATCCTGCTTTTCCAACTATGGTTGTAGCTTAGCAAGTGATAGTAATAATACTGTATAGAAAATTTATTCATCTCCATAAAGCTATTTTCAGTTTTATCTTTTATTACTTTTTTAACCACGCTACGAAACGTTGACATACGTAAGTTGACACACTGTCGTTGCTCTTGAGTCTGAGAGCAACTTTGTCACGGTTAGGATCACCAGAGAGTTAACTTTTTATTCATATGTATTATCCCCTCTCCCCCTTCACACACATTCCAATTTTCCCATACCAGTCTTTTCTTGGTTATTGATATTGTTTTGAAATTATTTACAGCTGCTTGATAAACTAGAAACCAAAATGAAAGGAACTTGCGTCGAAGGGGTCATTCCCAGGTTATTTGAAGGCAAGACTTTGGTTAGTTGATCGTGGTTTTACAGTTGGTAGTTTTTTAGTTTTGATATATTGAATACTCTAATAGCTGAAAATGCCTTGTATTTCACTTAGAAGTTTTTCTAATTGTTATTATTCTTTCTTTACAGTCTTACTTCAAATGTAAACATGTAGATTATACCTCATCAAGAACAGAGACGTTTTATGATATTCAGCTTAATATAAAGGGGAAGAAAAATAGTAAGTAATGAAATATATCTACTAATATAGATCGTGAATATAATTTAGACAAAATATTCAGGCTTGTAGATTTTTAGTCCTTTATGGAATGTTAGAAAATGCATTGTCAGCTTTTAATCTATTCTTTTAAAAATTTCAGTTTATGAGTCTTTTAAAGACTATGTAACGGTTGAAACCTTGGAAGGAGACAATAAATATGATGCAGGGGAGCACGGCTTACAAGAAGCAGATAAGGGTGTCCTCTTCCAGAGTTTCCCCCCTGTGTTGCACTTACACCTTATGCGGTTCCAGTATGATCCCATCACTGACTCCAATGTCAAAATTAATGACAGGTAATTTCCTTGTTCCATATAGATTTAGAGGTAACATGAACAATCATAAGTGGGTACTGTAAGTAACTTGTGAATGTATTTGTTGAAGGTTTATTGTATTGTGTATAAATGTAGGTGAGAAGGCTTACATATAATGTGTGATTTTATATGTGAAGCCTTACATGTGTATGAATGTACCGTGTGTGTGTAAATTTGAGCTTTAGTTTAAATGTCCTATTATAAAACATTAATGTCTGTTCAGTAAAAAGAATTGCTCAAAATGATTTACAAAACTGCCATCGATGCGACGGATAAACTTGTAATTAATCAGTGCAACCTAGGCACTGTCAACAGGTATGCATTTGATTTACCTTAATGTATCCTAAAAAGATATTGAAATCTTTTAGAAATCGATTGTAAACCAAATGTGTAGATGTAGACAAAATAAAATTAATACAAATACACACCAAAGTCAAGGCACAAGTTTATGGACACCCAGGATATGTGAAGGTATAGAGGAGCATAAGATAGGAAAAGTAAGAATTAGGAAGAAACATCCACAGCCAGCAGTTTTGAGTAAATTGAAAATATGAGTTGCTAGTTCTGTTTTTTTGGGGAAATTGACAGTAAATGTGTATTTGTATGTTGGTGTATATGCCATAAAATATAACAGTTTTCTGGAACGGAATTAGACACCTTTTCGTTCCTTCCAACGTGATGCAATACGTATGTGGTGGAGTTTAGGAAATTTGTGCATACTTATTGAAGGCATTTCTATCAAGTTTACTAGTAGCAACTGGGCCACAGAACCTGCAGCTCTTGTCTTCGGTGTCTTCCAGGACTACCTCCTTGATATAGTCTGGAATCTGGCTGGGGAAATGTAGAGGCATCATTTGCTATGGATGTAGGATCCTCAAATGCCTGTATCGTATAAAAGATTGCGTATTTTTGGAGAGTATTTTTTTTTCTCCCCCAATAGGGGCCTGTGTAATTGATTTGAAAACTCTCTTGTTTCAACACGAATCATTACCACTGACCAATGCATAGGAGACCTCTAGAGGGCCCGCTCCTCGACCAGAGCCCCCCCCCCCCCCCCCCCACAGGCCTATACCCTCTCTCCATGTGCACTGCCCTGACCTCTTGTTTTCCCATCATCCCCTAGAGGGACACCTCAGGTGACTTTCCCAGGTGGTCGCCATCAACCATTCTTCCTGTGGTCGTACGCGTTCGTGGTTGAATTTCTGCTTCTCCCACGATCTCTAGTGTTTTCCTTGTGCTTAAAGCGTGTATTACTCGTTTTTTCCTGTGTTGCATCGTGTTCAATTATGTTCACTAAGTGGAATCTGCAGGTGTTAACTAGAAGTTGTGTGCAGCTTCCTTTCACACGTGACGGTTGATCCTCATGTTTTGTGCACTTCTTGGTCGTGTGTGTTCCCCGAGAGACACTAAGAAACGGAAGAAGTCGAAGAAGGACAGGTCACCCTCAAGGAAGGGTAGTGCGTCTTGTCGTTCTTCGGCATGTTCAACAGTACCCAGTGTTTTGGGGCCTTCTTTGTCTCTATGGCTGCCTACGATGGTGGAGGAGGTAACGGGACCGGTGGAGTCCTCGTGGTTCTGACGCCCCCCCCCCCCCCCCCCCCCCTCACAATTGTAGGGGGTTTTTTGAGGGCAGGTCGCCCAACCATCTTTCTACCCGCCAACTGCGGGTGCGACCTCCGTCCAGCCGCAGGTAAACGTTCTCCTTACGCATTTATGATTTCTGCGTAGTATTTGCAGAGCAACTAAAGACTATTGTTACCAGATACCTGAAATATTTTCTTGGCCTAAACAAAAAAAGTAATCGAAAATGTCAAATTTGATCTGTGCCTATCTCATCTAGACATCTGAAGAATGTGCTGGTGTTTGGGATATACTTGCACAAAAACAAGAATGAATCCAGTAATAAGCTCTGTGGCTATATGAAGGAATGGAATAAGCTTTGATTACCTTTTGTCAGCCATGTGATTGTGACTAACTTCATTCACCGTCAACTGAGTGGTTTCTGCCTGGAAGGACTTTCATAGAACTTGATAATCAATCATCCAAGAAAGTGAACTTTTATTATAATGACTCTTGCCCATCGTTTAAGTTTTTTTCCTTGCTGAGTTCTCCTGTTTTTAGGCTTTTAACATTATGGTTGGGCACACCAATGGTGGTGCTGCATAACAAACAATATTGGCCTGGTTACACTTCATATTTGAAGTTGACCTAGAACCCCAAAAATCTCTCGACATCACTAACCAAGCCATCTTTCTTCAAAGACTGACTCTATGAAGAAGCAACTCTATCCTCTTTTGACAATGGAAATGGTGGACAAATTTATATCAAACCCCATTTATTTTATGTCAGAATTTGGAAGAGAGTGTGAGAGAAGGAAGTTAAGAGTTAATGTGGGTAAGAGTAAGGTTATGAGATGTACGAGAAGGGAAGGTGGTGTAAGGTTGAATGGAGAGTTACTTGAGGAGGTGGATCAGTTTAAGTACTTTGGGTCTGTTGTTGCAGCAAATGGTGGAGTGGAAGCAGATGTACGTCAGAGAATGAATGAAGGTTGCAAAGTGTTGGGGGCAGTTAAGGGAGTAGTAAAAAATAGAGGGTTGGGCATGAATGTAAAGAGTTCTATATGAGAAAGTGATTGTACCAACTGTGATGTATGGATCAGAGTTGTGGGGAATGAAAGTGATGGAGAGACAGAAATTGAATGTGTTTGAGATGTGTCTAAGGAGTATGGCTGGTGTATCTCTGGTAGATAGGGTTAGGAACGAAGTGGTGAGGGTGAGAACGGGTGTAAGAAATGAGTTAGCAGCTAGAGTGGATATGAATGTGTTGAGGTGGTTTGGCCATGTTGAGAGAATGGAAAAAAGAAGGTGATGAATGCAAGAGTTGATGGGAGAAGTACGAGAGGAAGGCCAAGGTTTGGGTGGATGGATGGAGTAAAGGAAGCTCTGGGTGATAGGAGGATAGATGTGAGCGAGGCAAGAGAGCGTGCTAGAAATAGGAATGAATGGCAAGCGATTGTGACGCAGTTCCGGTAGGCCCTGCTGCTTCCTCCGGTGCCTTAGATGACCGCGGAGGTAGCAGCAGTAGGGGATTCAGCATTATGAAGCTTCATCTGTGGTGGATAATGTGGGAGGGTAGGCTGTGACACCCTAGCAGTACCAGCTGAACTCGGTTGAGTCCCTTGTTAGGCTGGGAGGAACGTAGAGACTAGAGGTCCCCATTTTGTTTTTGTTTCTTTGTTGATGTTGGCTACCCCCCAAAATTGGGGGAAGTGCCTGGGTATGTATATGTGTGTATGCCTTGTGTGACATTTGCAACAGCATGTTCCCTCCACGGGAGATATATATTTTTTGTGACTAAAGATGGGTTTCCCATTAATTAATACTGACCCTGACCTTAACAGCTTTATTAATGATTTAGTGGTAGTGCCAGCTTCCGCCAAAGTACAGTACAGTATTTTCTTTAAAAAAAAAAACTTCAGGTTTGAATTTTAAAAAATATTCAGATTATATCAAATGACAAAATGGAAAGAGAAGTTGAGAGTCAGAAAATAGGTGTTAGTAAGGGAGGAAGTAGAATTTAGTTTTGTTACTTTGGTAGAATTTATTTTTTTCTTATAGGAGTCATACTTACCGTGTCTTTTTCTTTTGGCAGATATGAGTTCCCAGAAAAGTTGAACATGGACCAGTTCATGCAAAATAATGACTCTTCGCCTGCTACTTATGTTCTCCATGCCGTCCTGGTACACTCGGGGGATAATCATGGGGGCCACTATGTTGTCTTCATTAATCCAAAGGGTGATGGAAGAGTAAGTTGTATTTTACTTTTATGTTCTTCCAAGAATTTTATTTTGTATGAGCAATATTTATTTGTGTTCATATACAGTTTAGATTAGAATCTAAATATCAGACTGTAATCTAAGGTTTTATAAAGAATTAGTAGTAATTGTCATTCATTTGTGCAATATATTTTGATGAGGTTGGAATGATTTTGGTGCATTTGAAAGGTTTTACAGTTATTGGAATCTTAAATGTGTTCATAGGCTAATAGTTCATGTGGTGTATAGAATGAAATGCAGGTCTTGAGTACTCTTGAAAACACACTTTCTATTTGATACAAGTTTTCTATGATCCTTTTTCAGTGGTGTAAATTTGATGACGATGTCGTCTCCAGATGTAGTAAACAAGAAGCCATTGACCATAACTTTGGTGGTCATGAAGATGACATGAATTTGACGGTAAAACACTGTACAAATGCATATATGTTAGTCTATATACGAGAGTCGTGCCTAAAAACGGTGTTGCAGGAGGTTGTAGAGGATGATATTCCTCAGGAGTTGATAGATCGTTTACAAGAAGAAAAAAGGATAGAAATGATACGCCGAAAGGAGCGAAATGAAGCTCACCTTTATATGAGTGTACAGGTGAATATTACTCAAATTATTTGTTTGTTTTATATTATTTCTATGAATCTATCTTTGAAAAGTGAAATGCTATTAAACCTGTGAATCCCATAAGATTTATTCTATGTCTGGGTATTTTTATTTCATTAAGCCTCATATGACGTATTATACGTCTTGTTGTTGTTTTTATTTCATAACTTACATGTAAAAGTTTTTTTTTTGCCTATATTGTCAGAAAACATTTGGTTGGCTATGAATATTTTATAATTTGTTCCAACAGGGAGTACTTACCTCGAACTACTTTCTTAAGAGTATCTGGGATCTCCTCCCAACCGACCAGAATTTTGTGTCGTTTACCCTACCTCTGTTTTCTATGCGGGGGAACCTCTGGCGGAGTGATACGCGCCATGAGGCGACCCGGGGTCAGAGAGCATGCTCTCTCAGGTCTCAACCTCCAGTAAGATTTCTAGTCGCGTCGTGATAACATCTCGCCGCGCTCTCCTTACCCAGTGCGACCCTTTGTGTCCCACGCGGTCCCCACGTGGTCCTCTTGTGTTCATACCTTTCCTTATCCTACCTTTTCCCTCTGTGTTCCTGTGTCTTGTGGTGCTTTACTGTTCGTTATGGAGCATCCCCGTCGTTGCCCCCGCCCTATGGCCGGTAAATCTTGTGGGGCTTTTCTGTCCAAGCCGGAAGTTGACCCCCGCTCCTTGTGTTCGTCGTGTAGGGGCAGTGTGTGTTCCCCTGCAGCCACGTGTCAAGAGTGTGAATTCTGGAATGAAGTCCAGTGGGTGTGCTACGGAACCAAAAAGAGGGCGGTTACAAAGAGGTCGCCGAAGAAGCCAAGCATTGCCTGGCTTCTTGCTTCGCCCGATGCCTCTTCGGAGAGAGCTTCTCTGCCGCCTTCCCCTACCCAGAGTAGGGGATGAGGTAAGTCTCTTGCGGGGAAGCGGCCCATTGCTCTTTTCCAGGAATCCGTGATGCCTGTTGGTGGGGATGTAGTGTTGGTTCAGGCAAAAGGGGGGGGGGACAGGAGTGTGTTCGGGAGACGAGTGCCTGGTGCCTACAGGTCCCGTCTCTACCGACGATCCCATATGGGGGAAGGCTGCCATAACCTCTTCCCCGCTTCGTGGAATTGCGTTTCAGGTACGTCAGCAGGCGGGGGAGATGCCGAGATGGAGGATTCACCGAGTTCGGACCCCATCATGTGCCCTTCAGGTCGCCCATGAAACTGGAGGGGGAGTTCGGCACCTGGTTTACCCGTAAGAAAGTGCCTCGCTCTTCCCCGGCGCCCTCGGCAACGCTCCCGCCCATCTTTCACCAACCTTCTTTGTCAGCTGACCGGCATGAAGAACCACCAGCAACGCGGGACTACGCCGACTGAGCAGCACGTTTATACCAGTCTTCAGTCTCCTCTTTTGGGTCGTACTCCTCGGAAGATGAAGGTCCGAGGGACTCAAAAGGAGAAGAGACAGATCCCGCAGGAGGAGGTCCCGTTCCCGTTCCCGATCTCGCCACGCCAGGAGACACAGGAGAAGCCGTTTGCCAAAAGAAGAATGGGTGCATGTCACCATCCCACGAAGTCACCTCCTAGGGGCTTCAGCAGTCCCGAGTACCTCTGGCTGGCTACCGAGAGTTCCTTCTCCATCCTCGAAGTACGGCCCCTCCAGCAGACCAGAACATCGGCGGAAATCCTCGCATCAGGTCTTGGTTGACAGGCATAAGCCCGCGAAGGTTCCGACTTCATCAGCACAGCGGAGAGAGTCGCCCCTTCAGACTGGCCGCCTCGTCCCGGACCACGGGCCTTCAAGCGAACGCCCTGACCGTAAAGGTCACCCAGTTATCAAGGGGAAGCCCGCAGGCACGTGAATCCTCGCAGGAGGGGGTAGGCCCATGCCGGCTACCCTCGTCCTAGCGGGGCTGCCCGCTCAGCGAGTCGAGCCGTCGAGAGTTCTCCACGCGTGGAAGATGCCTCCACCTCAAGCGGAGCGCGTTCCTACTCAGGCGGAGGACCACTCAGCCGAGGCTCTCGTCAATAGCGGAGAATGTTCAACGGACGAGGTTTCCACGTATAGGAGGGTCCTGGCCCTCATCAGACGCCATCATAGGCTAGATGAGCCGAAGCCCTCGGCGGACGAAGCCTGGCTCTACGGCCTTAGCAGGCTGGTGGATAACCCTGTGCAACAGAGGCCTTCGCTGGCTCTTCCCCTGGTGAGGGATGTTAGGCTGGGTATGGACCACATAGATAGGTTCATAGCCAGCCAGGCGGACACTCCCAGGAATCAGAGCTCCTCCAAACTCCTCCAGGGGCAGAAGACTCAGAAGCGTTTTTATCTCCCGGAGGGGCGCCACGGAGGTCCCTGTTCGGTTGAGCCAGCAATCGCCATCCTTAATCAGGGAGCCGCTGAAGACTGGGCTTCCTCCGCTCCAATATGTTTTTCTCCGTCAGAAGCCTCCATGATGGTTTACATGGCCCTGGACTTGGTGTACGTCTCATCATGGCTAGACTGGTGGGCCTGCACATTGGTAGGTTTTCAGGCCACCCACAACCTCTCCGTCCCTGAGAACCAAACCTTACTGAGGGAACTAATTAGCTCAAGAGGGAAGGCGCTCGAGTTCCTGTCATACTCGTCCCTCTCGCAGTAGCCAACTGGATCCTGCGGAAGAGGGACACAGCCCTGAGTAAGTTCGTCAGGAGACTACCAGACAGGGAAGCAAGAGCCTTAAGGAACTTGCCCCTGTGGGGCGACTCATTGTTCCCCATGAAGGCGGTGGAGACGGGAGAGAGGGTCAGGAAACTGAAGGATGTGGGAGAACCCAGGCCCCCTCCAGCAAGACATCCTGCCCATAGGTGAACCTCTTCGGATGTCTCTCATCCTCGCCGATCCAGCCCAGAAGGGACGCCCCGTCGGTGTCGTGGCACCAGCCCTCGCAGCCCTCCTGTAGGGGTACTTCAACTCCTCAAGGAAGCTTCAGACCATCCTACTCTGGCTCCAGGAGAGGACACTCCAGCCGCGCCTCTCGAAGGAGATAGGATGGGAGGCCCCGTACTCCTGCCAAAGCCTTAGGTAGGGGGATGCCTCAATCACTCTTGGCAAGCATGGCGGGACCACGGAGCGGATCCGTGGACCGTAACAGTGCTGAAGGAGGGGTACAGGTTACCCTTCCTAGCGGAGCCACCCCCTCTTATCCCTGACCAGCAGGCAGAGTGGTTGGCACCCAAGGACCCCTTGAAGAAGACAGCGTTGCAGGAGGAAGTTTCGGCCATGCTCGCGAAAGGGGTAGTAGAACCAGTCAAGAACCCAGGACCAGGGTTCTACAGCAGGCTCTTCCTGGTGGAGAAAGCGACAGGGGCTGGAGACCGGTCATAGAGCTCTCAGCCCTCAACAAGTTTGTGTTCAAGACCGACTTCAAGATGGACACCTCGAAGTCGGTCTTAGCGGCCTTGAGGGAGGACGACTTCATGATGTCCATAGACCTCAAGGACGCCTACTTCCAGATCCCTGTCCACCCCTCCAGCAGGAAGTTCCTAAGGGTAAAATGGGGTACCCAGACATTACAGTTCAGGACCCTCTGCTTCGGTCTGTCAACAGACAGTACCTTCAGAAGTATATCCACAAATCTTTGGATACTTGTACCCTTGGCCTGGTGTTAGGTTCTCACAGGTTTTATAGTGAACCTAGCTCCCTCACATGACAAGAAACATATCTTTAAGAGATCAGTCGCAGCATAAGTCTAGAATAGTAGGTAAGAATGTTTGGTCCTTTTTCATATTTTCTTTCCAATAATTTCTGGATTAGACATTGAATGCATGTAAGCCTTCCAACTGATCAACTTTTTTATTCAATTTAGTTTAGAAATATTTCCCACTGTGTCCTTACAAGGTGGAGTATTGATAGAAATGTATGCAAACACATTTATCAAAATGACCATACATTTCGGACACCGTATCCTTACTTGGGTATAATTTCTTTCATGACCATTTGACATATTTTTCCCAGGCTGTTTGGAGTCATCACTGTGGTGCCTTTTACTTTTCTAAATACTTTAGACGTCATAGGAATTAAACCAGCCTGTCTAGTGTGGGAATTTTCTCCCTCTTAAGAATAAGTCTCCTATTGAAGGGCGAATGTTTTGATTTATATAGGAACAAATGACAAATTTTTAAAGTAATTTGTAATTTTCCGAACTCTACAAATCAGAGTCATTTACGTTGCACTTCCATCTCAATCGCCACATTAGGCTAAAGTGGCTTGTCAGTGGCCTTTCTGTTGAATGGCTTACTTATCACCTGTTAATAACAAACAAGCTCCAATATAGCGGAAATCATACTCCTAGTAAAGAACAAAGGTTTAAAGTTAGAAATATAGATTACTGTATTTTCAAGTGTGATTTTGTTAAAAGATGTGTGTAAGGTGGGATGATCATTGTGTAGGTTTATATGGGTCAGGATTTGTGAGATGATTGGGAGGTTTCATACTTAATTAGGGTGCTTAGGCAGTATTAAGGCTTTTGATAAAAGCTCTCATGTATGATCATACCAATATATGTATGAATTCATTATCGATTCCATTTGTAGACCAGCTCACTGATGATAACAGGTCATGTGACTGGAAACAGTTGAAAAAGAAGAAAGCGAATGTTTAGATGTCCTGTGTAAAAAGTCAAGGTAATTTATTTAATTCATTAACTTTTAAAAGCCTATAATTATATAACTAGATTGTGAAGCCTTTTTAATGACTTTGTCTTTTATATCAAGATGCTATTCTATATGTGGGGTATATAACTTATTGCTTTCATATATTTTTGTGTTAGATAACTATGAATACTATTACCTTTGTGTCTTTTCTCGCTAGGCAATGAGTCACAAATTTTAGGAAACGGTGGATGCTTAAAATATGGTAGTAATTATTCGTGGATTTTCAACATTCACAGTGGTGTGATGCTATTTAATCCTCATGAATGTGAAGACTCAACTATATGGCAATAAATGTCTATTGTGTTTTGTGAAGAAATTTTTTTGCAATAAGAACATATAACTGTGTAGGCAATTAATTCATTGGCTATTATTATATTTCAGTCATATAGATGTGACCAATATTGCTTCAAATATTTGATATTGAAAGGTCTTGTTTCTTTCAGGTTGTGTTAGAAGATGCATTCTCAGGTCATCAAGGAAGTGATCTTTATGACCCTGACAAAGTCAGTTACAGAACATTCCGGGTCAAAAAGTCAGCGTCACTTCAGGAGTTTTTAGAGCAGGTTGCTGATAGCCTTGTAAGTATCCTATTTGAACTGCTCTAAAAATAGATTTCTTTGAAATTATTTATCCAGTTGTCTTTTTGGTTTGATTTATTCTTTATTAATCAGTATGTGACGGTTTACTGTTTATTTTTCTTTGTGATTACTGCTTATGCATATATTTTTGTTTAGTCTTAAACTTGCAAGCTCATTTAGAATTATTTTTTTCCATTGTTTTCTCATCTTTTCTCTGTCGTATGCCATTACTTTCTTTTCAATTACTATTTGACTAGCTTCTCTCCCATTCTAGCATGTTTCTAAGCCAATTAGATAAGAAATTTATTGGTATTTTTTAATTCTCCATTTGCTGTGTTTGTATGTTTTGTAATGGCAATATACAGCATACCACAAGCAATTAAATAGAATTATTTGTTTTTTTTTAAAGTTATACTCATAATAACTAGTAGTCCTGCAATATAATTTGAAATCAACCCGTCTAATATTGATAAAATGCCCTCCCCTTAATAGCAATTGAGGAAGCAACAATGTTGCATAAATAAAGGTCCTCTGGTATTATGGTGGCGAACTTATGTTAACAGCTGGATTCAAGGCAGGAATTATAAAAGGATTAGAAGATGGTTTGCATGATGAGAAGATTGGAAATCTTGAGGAAATTACATTTTTAGGCACATTTTGTCTATTACATAAATACAGCTACACCCAGCTGTACTTTTGAGTAATCATTTAAAGATTATAAAAATTTCAAAGAAATTTAAAGTAGAAAAATACAATAGGAAGAGTCCTATGTAGAAGCTGCCTATTTGACTTAGATAAGTTCAATGTTGTGTCTCAGGAGTGAAAACTCAGATTACAAATATGATAGGGTGATTGGATTTTGCCTTTCCAGAACAAATGATGATAAATAAAGAAGAACGGAGTAAAGCAGACATATTGTAAGGTTGTAGTAATTGAAGTTGCAGGGAAACCAGTAGAAATGTATTTTTCAAGTTATATAAAGGAGTTACATTAAGACCTGGAAATAATAGAAAGTTAGGCTGGTGGTGCAAATCTCAATCAATCTGGAATGGGTTAATTTTTGATATACAGTACACCAAATGGGGAATATCTTTTAAGAAAACACTAATGATGGTGAGACCAGCCATGCATTCAAAAGTTTTTTCATCCATGACAGGGTTGTCTACCACTGGCTTTTATTCTTTATTTCACTGAAATTCAATATAACTCCATTTTGTGTTTGTTGTAAAACCTTTTTGGGATATTTTGAAATACCTCGTATATTTAGATTTATCACAATCAATTTTTAAGAACAAAGCCAGTATAGAAAAAGGAATAGAGAAGTCAAGATAAATAACAATAGCATTATGAACATGATTAAAGAGAAATGGAGATAAGTGGTTGGTTTTTTGATGTGGATAATGAAAAGAACTTTATTTGATAAAGTACTTTCCTTAGCTCTTTTATTGTGCCTTGCAATATTAAAAATAAAAAAAATAAAGGGAAAATTGATATAAAAGTGTGCTTGAGTGTACTCCCAATGAAATGTCATACCCATAATACATTTGCCGTTTTACAGATGCTATTGTAGTATCTGAGACTTGAGAACATTGGTTTGATTTCAGTGTATACTTCTTAAAAGAAAATCTCCTACCCTTACTTTGGTTCACCTCATCTGGTGGTAGCTACATTTATTTTTCCAGCTTTTTTTTCTCCCATTTTCCTGTCCATCCTCTTAACTTTCACCTTATATTTCAACTGTGGAGTTTCCCCAGTTGCACATAGGTGCTGAATGACTTTCAAAACTTCAATGCTGATGTTTTAAAGTCCAAATTCATAAATATAATCAAATCTATAGCTAAAAAGTCTTGTTTACCCTTAACATGTGGTAAAACAGCCACTGAAGAGTCTCAGCTTATGTAGCTAGAGAAAAAGAGCCCTATAAAGAGGAGGATCTAACATCAAGCTATATAGCCATTCCTTAAAGATCCTATAATTCTATCAGTGATATTATGACATATGGCTGGTATTTTGACTAAGCTACTGTTTACTAGAAAGTATTTTTAAATTTGTTTCAGAATAAGGTGGTATAGCAGGTATATTTGGCAAAAATTACCCTCTAAAAGTGGGTAATGTTAGTCGTCATTACTTTATAAGAATTTTTTATTTTCAGAAATATCCTGTTGAACAAATCCGACCTTGGCCTCTTAATCTCCGGACCAATCAAACTAATAGACCAACGTTATTAGATCTTGAATCAGACCTTCATAAACCTTTGATAGAAGTAAGTACTGAACTGTGATCTCATGATGCATTTGCCCTTTTATTGAATACTTTCCCTGAATGAACCTATAAAATTTATGAATTTTATTTATTAGAAGGCCTACAGATTTTGAGGTTGTAATTTTCTGGATTATTGGTTTTTTCACCATCATAGGATTAGTCTATAAGTTTTCTCTTTGTACTTGACTAGTTTCGACCCCTTTTTTTTCTTTTTGCAGATTCTATTTTTAAGGGTATACAAGGGTGTTTTCTTCATGTGAGGGAATGCTCCTAGGATAAAAAAAAATTACTTTATAGGGCCGCTATTACTTTTGTATTGGGTAACCAGCTCTTTGTATAGAAAGCTATGTTGTTTGTAGGGTGTCCATTTTAACTTTGAATACAATGGACAGCAGCAAATTAATTTCTTTTCCCATTATAATCCTTTTTTAAACCTTGTGATAGCAATCTATTTGCTCTCTAATCAAACATGAATTCCATAAGCTGGTCCTGATATTAATTCATAAATTAAGTACTGTAACATGTTTCATAACGTATTTATCTTTTCAGACCAGTGGCAATACCAATCCATGGACAGTGTTCATGGAAACTGTTCCTCCTGACTCAGGTCTAAAAGCTCTGACAGCCTTTGACAAAGATTCTGATGTCCTTCTCTTCTTCAAGTACTATGATCCCCGCCACAAAAGATTGCATTATTGTGGCCATCATTACATGCACATCTCTTTCAATGTCCGTGAGTATCAACCCCTTCCCCACTCCATCCTTTTCTTTTTTTTCTCATATATGTACTATTGCATTTTTTGTTATTAATTAACTTATTTGTTTGTAAATTTTACTTGTATATGGTGTATATTTTAGTCCCTTTCTATATAGGCTACACTTTGTGGTAGTCAAGTAAACGGACTTGAAATTTTCTTCCAAAATTGTATTTACTCCTAATGAATAAATGCTATGAAATAAGGAGCTGTGTTATTCATAAGAAAAGCTCTGGATGTATTAAATTGTAGAATGCACAGCTGTTAGTGAATTTCAGTGTTCATCACAAGTATTTTTCTCTTGCAAACCAAATATTTATATTCCACTTTATTATTCTGTTCTGGAGCAGAGGAGTTGGTGCCAATGTTGAATGAGCGTGCAGGATTACCCCAGGGAACAGAATTAGCACTTTTTGAAGAGATAAAGCCTAATCTATTAGAAAGATTAGCAGATCTTGATCGACCTCTAGAAAAGGTAGGTTTTCTCAGACTCAAATAAGAGTATTTAGTCTTTGATTTCTATTTAATTTCACATCTATAAGAAGTGATACTGTTTATTTCTTATTTGAGATACTTGACATATTTTTTTCCACTTTGCCATGACAATTTTTACATTTACAAAGGCCACTGTGGTTTTACTAAAACATTTTGCTTAGAATAATTTAACATTTTGAATGAGAGAACTTTACAAGCACACCTGTAATTAGGTGGTGGTTGCCCAAATAGCAGCTCATCATGATTTATTTTGTTCATTTTTTGTGTCAATAGGTTTTAGACGAGTTGATGGACGGAGACATTATTGTATTCCAACGAGAAGATCTCTTGGATGACCCCAGCCTTGAGCTTCCGTCCTGCCGAGACTACTTTAGAGACCTCTTCTACAGGGTTGAGGTAAGCTGCCCAATGTGATAGTTTGCGAGCTTAAGTTTTCATCAAAGACAGTAGAGGCTAGTGGTAAATTGTGACAAAAGTTTAGTCTTCTACAGGGTTGAGGTAAGCTACCCAATTTGATAATATGCAAGCTTAAGTTTTCATCAAACACAGTAGAGGCTAGTGGTAAAATGTGACAAAAGTTTAGAGAAATTTTAATAAGTTTAGGTAAAACCATTTTAAGAAACATTTGGGTTGGTTACCATTTAAAATTGACCTTTTATGGCATACTGTACTTGTTTATTTATAGTCTCTAAGTACCCTAGCTCTATGGTCTCACCTTGTGCATTTTATTCTTTTGGATTAGTATCTTTTTATCCACTTGTCTGATATTGGGAAATTTTATACCTGTAATGAAATATAATTGCAGCATGCTGTATCATGGTTCTTGACTTTAAGGTGATTTTTATAGAATTTTTATTGCAAAATAGAAAGAGGAAATTGGAATAAGGTAAAGAAAGGAAATTGGAATAAGGTAAAGAAAGGAAATTGGAATAAGGTAAAGAAAGGAAATTGGAATAAGGTAAAGTTGAAAAAATCCAGCCAAGTACAAAAAGACCAGTGGGAATTGATTAAAACTGACGCAATAAACAGGGAAGATGGGAGATGTTGCAAAATTAATACCCAATATGTACTGTACATAGAAAGTGGTAAATTCCAATGAGGAACATGTATGGGTGGTTGGTATCCCTTCTTGCACTACATACATGCACTAAGTATTGCTGCAGGTTCTTTGCAATGCCCTTATCTCCCCCATTTGGATTGCCATCTGCATTTCACCCCACATTGTCCATTCCCGGTAGTCTTTTCCCTCTAGTTGCTCAACTTCTATTCAGTAATTAGTAGTCATGCTACACATTTCACTTTTAAACAACAGAATACATCCTGTCTATGAATGATTTGTTTGTTTTTTAACCTTTTTATGCGAATGGTAATTCAACTTCTATTAGATGGTAAATTTTTTATGTTGGAGGTTACAGTATGTAGGGTTGTAACTTGTATAAATTTGTTGCATGTATAAACTTAGGAATAATTCCAAACTGTTTCACAGGTTACTTTCTGTGATAAGACGGTGCCCAATGATCCAGGCTTTACAATGGAACTTTCCCAGAGAATGAACTATGACCAAATGGCCCGGGCTGTTGCACATCGTCTAGATACCGACCCGTACCTGTTACAATTTTTTAAGTCACAGAGGTAAGTAGAATTGCTTGTGAACGTCAACGATATTAACTCGGTCCCAAGAAACAGTATACAAACCATGTTCATCAAAAGGAATACTACTTGATGCTATCTCCATAGATAAGTTACTGTAGTTGATGAAGTTAGATTTACTGTATATCTAAGCCATTTATTTTAATAAACTGAATACACTGGTATAATAAATACTGCAGAGCTTGTTTTGATACTTTAGTCTACTATTTATAATATGGAAACTTTTCCATCCCTGAAAATTATGTTTTAGGGTGTTTAGAATACACAAGAAATTAAGCTAAATTTGAGTTAGTGTATAAGGTGTTCATTATTAGCTATAATGTAAGCTTATTCCATTAGCTACAGCATACGAGGTGTAGTTATCTTGCATTTTACACAGTATAATACAATAATTCTTGAAGCTCAATAACTATGTCCAGGCATTTTCATTCCCTTCAGAGCCAAAGACATATTCTGTGGCCGGATATAATTTTTCTTTTGAATTCACAATGATTTTTGTAGACGAGTTGTTGACATTCTTTTGGCAGTGATTGTGTTAATGTTGGTTATTGGCTCTAGCTAGCACATTGCAATAAGAGATGCACTAGATAAGGGACGTGCTTTAACCTCAGTATGATGAAGGTTGCGGAGGTTGACTACAGTAGTGCCTCTGTCTGTTGCCTCTCTTGCATACATCTGCTACTTTTTATAATTTTTGGCTGAAAACCTCAGTGAAGTTTGGAAACAATTCATCATAGTGTAAAATCAGAATGCCAAAGGGTGTTTCTAGTAGTGACTAAAGGGAAAAGTGTGGCAAGGCATCTTGATGTAGGCCATGGCAGCAGCACTTGAGTTTGAACTGCAGTTGAAGCATTATTAGCAAGAAGAAATTTCCTCAAATGAAATTTTTTTATACATTATACTCTATGTATGTTGACACTATGTGAAGGGCAGAAACTTGTCCCCCCAAAATTAAGTAGCTTTATGGAGGCCCTAAGTAATAGTGATGACAGTGATGATTCGACTAAGGAAGAAATGTACTGTGAGGGAGAAGAGAATGAGAACAAAGGAGGACAACAAAGCAGACTAGTACATACATACATAAACCATGGCACTTCCCCCAATTTTTTGGGGGTAGCCGACATCAACAAAGAAACAAAAACAAAAATGGGGACCTCTACTCTCTACGTTCTTCTCAGCCTAACAAGGGACTCAACCGAGTTCAGCTGGTACTGCTAGGGTGTCACAGCCCACCCTCCCACATTATCCACCACAGATGAAGCTTCATAATGCTGAATCCCCTACTGCTGCTACCTCCGCGGTCATCAAAGGCATCGGAGGCAGCAGCAGGGCCTACCGGAACTGCGTCACAATCGCTCGCCATTCATTCCTATTTCTAGCACGCTCTCTTGCCTCGCTCACATCTATCCTCCTATCACCCAGAGCTTCCTTCACTCCATCCATCCACCCAAACCTTGGCCTTCCTCTAGTACTTCTCCCATCAACTCTTGCATTCATCACCTTCTTTAGCAGACATCCATTTTCCATTCTCTCAACATGGCCAAACCACCTCAACACATTCATATCCACTCTAGCTGCTAACTCATTTCTTACACCCGTTCTCACTCTCACCACTTCGTTCCTAACCCTATCTACTCGAGATACACCAGCCATACTCCTTAGACACTTCATCTCAAACACATTAAATTTCTGTCTCTCCATCACTTTCATTCCCCACAACTCCGATCCATACATCACAGTTGGTACAATCACTTTCTCATATAGAACTCTCTTTACATTCATGCCCAACCCTCTATTTTTTACTACTCCCTTAACTGCCCCCAACACTTTGCAACCTTCATTCACTCACTGACGTACATCTGCTTCCACTCCACCATTTGCTGCAACAACAGACCCCAAGTACTTAAACTGATCCACCTCCTCAAGTAACTCTCCATTCAACATGACATTCAACCTTGCACCACCTTCCCTTCTCATACATCTCATAACCTTACTCTTACCCACATTAACTCTCAACTTCCTTCTCTCACACACACTTCCAAATTCTGTCACTAATCGTCCAAGCTTCTCTTCTGTGTCTGCAACCAGTACAGTATCATCCGCAAACAGCAACTGATTTACCTCCCATTCATGGTCATTCTCGTCTACCAGTTTTAATCCTCGTCCAAGCACTCGAGCATTCACCTCTCTCACCACTCCATCAACATGCAAGTTAAACAACCACGGCGACATCACACATCCGTCTCAGCCCCACTCTTACCGGAAACCAATCACTCACTTCATTTCCTATCCTAACACATGCTTTACTACTTTTGTTGAAACTTTTCACTACTTGCAACAACCTTTCACCAACTCCATATAACCTCATCACATTCCACATTGCTTCCCTATCAACTCTATCATACGCTTTCTCCAGATCCATAAAAGCAGACTAGTGAAAATTAAAATTATATTACTAGACAGTGAGGTTGATGTTACAGATTAGTATGGTGGTGTTGAGGATGTACAAACTGTGACAAATGACCGAGTGATAAAGATTTTGATGGACGATAATGAAGATGATGGAGAGGAGGATAGGGATATGATTCACAAAATTTCCTTTTCCCGCAGTCCAGTGCACCAACTCAGGTCACATTAATAGCTATAGATTCAAAGCCGAGTGCTATATATCTCTGCCTCCCACTCAAGCTCCCTCTTTACATTTGGTCAGGGCATCCAATAAGAGGGGGATTTCCTTGAAGGCTGAAAGACCCACCAACTATCTATGTATCCCTTCACTGCTCTTTGGGTATCACAATGCCTATTGCTACGGATCAATGTTTCTCCTTTTTGATTTTCATACAAGTTGCCTGTTTATCTTGTGGAAGAAACCAACAACTATGCCACCTACATGAAGAGGTTGGCATAGGTATAGAGTTGTAATGTCATTGTTGTCAAGCATCTAAGCCTTATGTAGATGGGCATAGATAGCTTCCCCCAACAAAGATTTTCTGGTCAATTTGTAAAATATGCTGCAGTATACTCGGGAAGCTTTCATGAAGGTGAAGTCACTTGGGCATTTTGAGGCGATAGGGAAGAACTTTCATACTTTCAACATCTGTGTCATACCTAAGGATAAGGAAGACTGTTATTATCATTTGGCCTACCAAGAAGGACATCCATGATAAATGTAAGAATCTCTACATCTATAAATAGCTTCGCTCTCGATGAAGATACACTATGGTGAAATAAAAAGGGTACCTTAATTGGGTTACATAACCGTATTGAACCTACAAAGTATTGCATCAAATTTTAATGCCTGCATTAGTCCAAATGGGTCATGTCACTGATGACATCGTATACCGTGGTGTTTCTCTGTACATGTGTGACAGCAATTTTAGGCGTGCATGAAGGTTACCATGTTCTCATAGATAACTTGTACAATTCTTTTAGTTTTGCAAAAGAACTAGGGTAATGTCATTGACTATAGTGGCACTTTCTGCTTTGTAAGAGGTGCAACAAACTCCCTGAAGGTAATGGAAAGACATTGGGTATTAGAAGATAACCTTCAGATAAAAGAACAATGTAATCTGCTAGCAGGATATCAGGTTAGACCAACAACAAATGCAGACGACACAAGTACAGCAATTCATCCACCAGTGGATTATCATATGAGAGCGGGAAGGGTTGCCTATTAGAAAAGGACCATGGAGAGACCAAAGCTTAGACAGTACATGGACTATATGCAGGCCATGGACCTCTTCAACAAGTTGATAGGTTATTTGTTTTCCTTATTAAACACCTTCACCCTCTACTTGCTTCAAGTACTGTTGAGAGAGTAGAAAGCTGTCTTTTTTTAGCTCTACGAATCATGGCAACTGCAGAATATTCTATACCATGATGAAACAGAATGGCTTCACTTGGTCCCAAGATTCCTTCTGCCCCTTCTCTGCCTGTAGATGAGCGAGAGAATGGTCCTCTTCCTCCTCCTGCAATGCCTGCTTTTCCTCTTTTCATGCCGTTTGCTTCAGCAGACTACAAATGTGTACCTTCTCCCTCCTCCTGCAGGAACATTTACGATTGGTTGAAGCCATGTAACCATAAAAAAAGGAAAATAGGAAGGGTCACTAAATAAACTTGTTGATTGGCTTAATGAGTGGCATATGGCACCCTATCAGTCAAAATCGCACGAGTGCAGCTGATGGTGAAAAATGTAGTTCAGAAGCCCCAGGCTATTTTGCAGAAATGATCATAGGAATTTATCCCTGTGGGCAACTAAGAAACAAAGCTATGGGAGAAGAAAGTCTTTGACAGTGGCTTCTGTGGCAAGAGGTGCTTGGTGATTCTTCATTAGACATCATTGAATTTGTGAAGTCTGTTGTCTTTGATGGAGTTTCCAAAAACCCTCCTTTATAATGGTGCAATTTTTACGCCATTGAATTGATGAAACTTGTACGTTATTAATGTTTAGAATGGTTGATTCTTTGCTTGTAGACATTTAAGACTGCAAATTTGGCCAGGTAGTTAAAACTAATTATGATCATATAGGATATAATACTCATTCCAATTAGCTATTTATAAAATCTGTCATCTCTAATGTATTGCAGACTTTATGGATTAACAAATCTGATAACATTACATTAAAATTGTTGTGTTGTGGCTTTCTTCATTTGAAACTCAATTTTTCAGTCTTAGAAAGTGTGGGTTAGCTATTCAGGCTTTTTTGATCCGCTTGACCCAATCCCAATGCATAAAGAATGCAAGTCAGAAATAACAGTTAAACATAATGTGTGTGATTATTAAAATTTCAATCAACACGTATGTCAAAGATACCCTTAAGGGGATTTTTCTGTTTTTCCAAGCCTTGCATATAAGAGTTGCATGAAATTATGTGAGATCTTATCAAAATTTCTATAGGATTTGATTTCTCTGAGCTCATGAAATGTTCAACCCATTAATAATCAAACAGTAACCATTATACATTTTAGTGTACTGTATTGATAAATTTCAGCAATTTTTTTTTAAAGAGATTTGTTCACAGTAATATATCATAGTAGTTACTAAATTGTTGGGCAATAGTATACTACAGAGACATTTTAGTTTTCAGAAATAATTTTTTTTTTCCACAGCTATCGAGATGGACCTGGCAATGCAGTGAGATGTACATATGAAGGAACTCTCAAGGATATGCTAGTCTGTATGAAGCCACGCCACCCTAAGAAAATATTTTATCAGCAACTTAGCATTAGAATAAATGAATTAGAAAATAAGAAGCAATTTAAGGTAAGTTTTAAAATTGCTGGTTTTTTTTTTTTTTTTTTTTATATTGTAGGCAGTTTTTGAGAGTGAATTTTTCAGTTCGCAATTTTCATTGTTTAGTCATGTTTGGTCGGTATGAAATTCTTTTATTTTGAAAGTTAATTTTTATATCAGATTGTCTAATTTTTTTCTGTTTTGATTGCTTATTGCTGCATTGTGAGTGATCCCCTAATATTTAATTCTGTTAAAGCAGCACTTCAACCTATTAAGGGGCTTCTGTACCTTGGTTTTCTGGTGATTAAGAAAACAAAACTAAATTATTAAGACCCTGTCTCAGAGTATCATAAACTTTGCAAGTTATCCTGCTGCTAACAATAGTAACTACATGAAATTTCTGTTCTAAGAAGCATTATATTTTTATGTAAAATGGCTGCGAGGGCATAACAACCATTAGAATAGCGCCAACGTATCCCTGCATGTCATTAGAGGCGACAGAAAGGGCCAATCCCCTCCTGTATAGATATCAAAGAGGAGGAGCTGGAGGAGAGTGACTGCTCCATTTACTCTAGTTTTGGGGTGTCTGAATGTGCGTGGATGTAGTACGATAGTGAGTAAAATATGTGAGATTGGACATATGTATTGGAATAGAAGGATGGATGCCTTTTGTGAGTCAAAGAGAAAAGGGAGGGATGAAATGACAGGTAAAGTGTCTGTGCTTGAAAAGGGAAGGGCAAGTGATGGTGTGGCTTTATTTTTGAGTGAATGGATGACAAAGTAGTGGAATGGAAGGACGTGTCATCTAGGTTAGGGTGGGTAGGGAATGTTGGGCTTTTGTTTGTGTGTATGGGTCAGGTTGTGAGAAAAGTGAAGATTGAAAGGAATTAACTAGCTGTGTTGAAGAAATTATGTAGTTGTGATGGTTAACTTAAATGCCAAAGTGGGTGCTGGAGAGGCAGAGGTGTCATTGGGAAGTATGGCGTACCAGGTGAAAATGAGAGTGGTGAGAGACTATTAAATATGTGTTGAACACAAGCTGGTGATAGGTAGTTTTTTTTTTTTTTTTTTTTCCGTGAAGAGATAATAATAAGCATACATGGGTAAGTGGCAACTGGAAGAGTTTTTGAAAAGGCATTAATGGATTATTTGTTAATAACTAGAAGGATGTTTAGAAGATTGTGCATATGTTTAGGAGTTGACTAACGGTGTGTCTGATCATTTTTTGTTTGAAGGAAATTTAGCTGTAGCGAAGGAGTTGGGGAATGTAGAAGGGCGGTAGTAAAGATTGAAGAGTTGAAAAAACCAGAGGTAAAAAGTGAATGGGAGAATTACAAGAGTAAGGCCAAGGTTGGGGTGGATGAATGGAGTGAAGAAAACTCTGGGTGATAGGAGGATAGATGTGAGAGAGGCAAGAGAGCGTGCTAGAAATAGGAATGAATGGCGAGATATTGTGACGCAGTTCCGGTAGGCCCTACTTGGATGACGACGGAGGTGGCAGCAGTAGGGGATTCAGCGTTTTGAAGCTTCATCTGTGGTGATAACGGGGGAGGGTGGGCTGTGGCACCCTAGCAGTACCAGCCGAACTCGGTTAAGTCCCTCGTCAGGCTGGGAGGAGATAGAGAGGAAAGCCCCCCCCCCCCCCCTTTTTTTTTTATATGTCGGCTACCCCTCAAAATTGGGGAAATTCCTTGGTATATAGAGATAAAAAAGTGAATATCGTGAAAAATTGAAAGTGGCATATTACAGGGTGAAAGGATGAGATACTGTTGATCCAGAGGATTGGAAGTTAGCAAAAGAAAAATTTGTTGGTATTACAAGTCATGTGTGTGGCAAGAGGATTGTTGGGGAAGGGTCATGAAAGGTGGACTGAAGGAGTGAAGATGAAAGTGGAAGAGAAAAAGAGGGCATTTAAAGAATAGTTGCAGGTAATATTGTAGAGAAGTATGAAAGATATAGGGAGAAAAATGTAGAATTAAAACATAAGGTTGCTGAGGTAAAAAGGGCAACTGACTGGAGGTGGGGTCAGGGATTGTGTCGTTTGTATGAAGAGAAGTAGTTTTGGAAAGAAATGAAGCGTAAGGAGGGGTGAATTGAGAAGATAACACAGTGAAATATGAAAATGGAAGGGAGGCAAGGAAAAAGAGGGGTGAATGTTGAGGATAATAGTGAGCATATATAATTGCTGTTTAGGTGCCAGTGATGGGAGATGAGAATGAGAGAAATTACAAGAGAGGAAGTGAAGAGAGCACTAGATGAAACGAGAACAGGAAAAGCACTTAGTAGGGATGACTTAGGGCCGAGATTTTAAGGGATGGAATTGTGACTGTACTTGAATGGTTGGTAAGATTGTTTAATATGTGTTTTATGTTGTCAATGGTACCAATGGACTTGGTGTGTGCGTGTACTGTACCGCTATACAAGGGTAAGGAAGATGTACACTAGTGTTGTAATTCAAGGGTTATTTGTTGAGCGGGGTTAGTAAAGTGTATGGTAGAGTGATAATTAATAGGATTAAGGATTAAACAGATCATGCAATCCTAGAAGTGTAGGATGGTTTAGAAGAGATAGGGATGTATGGATCAGATTTTACAGTTACGCAGATATACAAGAAATATTTAGTAAAAGGTAAGGAGCTGCGTGTTGCATTTATGAATCTGGAGAAAGCTTATCATAGAGTTGATAGGGAAATTGTGTGATGAGGTTTTATGGAGTTGGTGGAAAGTTGTTGCAAGCAGTGAAAAGTTTCTACAAAGGTAGTAAAGCATATGTTAGGATAGGAAATAAAGTGAGTGATTAGTTTCCAGTGCGAGAGGGGCCGAGGCTGGGATATGTGATGTCACCATGGTTGTTCAATTTGTTTGTTGATGGAGTTTTAAGAGAGGTGAATGCTCGAGTACTTGGTCGAGGAATGAAACAGATAGATGAGAGGGATCATAAGTTGAAGGTAAATTGGGTTTTGTTTGCTGATGGTACTGTATTGATTGCAGACTCGGAAAAGCTGGGTCGTGTAGTGACAGAGTTTGGGAAGGTGTGTTAGTAAGAGTAAGGTTATGAAATGCACGAGTATGGAGGGTTGTGATAGATTGAATGTCATGTTGAATGGAGATTTGCTTTAAGTAGATTATTTCAAGTACTTGGGGTATGCTGTTGCTGCAAATGGTGTAGTGGAAGCAAATGTACATCAGAGTCAATGAAGGATGTAAAGTGTTAGAGGCTCTGAAGAGGGTGGTAAAGATAAGAGGGCTGGGAATGAATGTAAAGAGTTCTACATGAAAAAGTGATTTAATCAACTGTGATGTATGGATCAGAGTGGTGGGGGAATAAAAGTGACGGAGAGACAGAAATTGAATGTGTTTGAGATGAAGTGTCTGAGGAGTATAGCTGGTGTATCTTGATAAGATGGGGTTAGGGATAAAGTAGTGAGGGGGAGAAGGGGTGTAGAAAATGAATTAGCAGCGAAAGTGGATATGAATGTGTTGAAGGGGTTTGGCCATGTAATGAGAATGGAAAATGGCTGACTGCTGAAGGTGTTGCATGCAAGAGTTGATGGGAGAAGTATAAGACGGCTAGGTTTTGGATGGATGGATTAAGTGAAGAAAGCACGTGGTGATAAGAGGATAGATGTGAGAGAGAGAAAATAGCGTGCTAGAAATAGGAATGAATGGTGGGCGATTGATGCAATTGCGATATCCCCTGCTGCTTTCTCCCGTTGCCTTTTGACCACTGAGGTAGCAGCAGTAGGGGATTCAGCATATGAAGCTTCATTTGGGATGGATAACGGGGTAGGGTGGTCTGTGGCACCCTAGTAGTACCAACCAAACTCGGCTGAATCCCTTGTCAGGCTGGGAGGCACGAAGGCAAAAAAAGTCCCCTTATGTTTTATGTTGCCTACCCCCCAAAATTAGGGCAAGTGCCTTGGAAGATAGATAGATAAATTATAAAAAAAAATAATTTTTTCTTTTTTATAGTAGAGAAATATAATTGTAAAAATGCATGATTTTTTGTTTTGTTGTTTTGCATTCTTAAGTAAACTATTATGTAGTGTAAGCACTCGGCTTCAAATAGGTCAAACCCAGCATTGATAAAAAAGTAAGTTTACTGCAATCAATGTACTATAAGTTCATTGAGCTATGTAATACTCTTATCTTTTTTATTTTCATTTCATTCAACAACATATGGAGAATTTATTCCAGCAGGATTTTTCAGTGTTCAAATTTATCTCTATATTTCTTGTATTTTTTATAAAAAGAATCAAGTTTTTAAATATTTTTTTTTCTTTTTCCATTTCCTTATAACCTATAAAATATTTTGAAAAAATCATTTGTAATGTGGCTAAACTCTTACATAATATTAAAAGGAAATTTAAAACTTGTTAATCAGTAATCACTTTATAAAAACAAAGTATTACCAAAACATTAGGGAAAGTGATGGTTCAGTGTTGCCAAAGCCAGTTATGTGTTGTTTCTTTTCCAGTGTACATGGGTTGGAGAGAGAATGAAGGAGGAAATAGAGTTAGTTTTGTATCCTAATAAAAATGGCACAGTAGCTGACCTCCTTCATGAAGCAAGGAAGCAAGTAACTCTTTCAGAAAATGGGTCTAATAAATTAAGGTAGGTAATAAGAATCATAAGAACAGTTTCTTGATGTTGAAGACTATTATATTTTTCAATTATATAACTCAAATGAGCAAAAGAAGTCATGTTTTATCTATTTTTGATTCAAAGCATTCTTGATGCTAATGACATATTTTCCAAATATATGAAATACACAGCTCAAAAGAAAAAAAACTAGTCTAATTGTGTTTAATATGTGCGATTCAAATAGGGAAAGATTTTTTTTTTAACGTCAAATGACTTCAGTGCGGAATGATGTATAATTCCAACTGCTCCATGGCACATTTGATGTTAATTTTTCTGTTTTACTAAGTTTCTACTAGCAATTGACCATATTGAATGTGGGTAAAATTTTTGAATTTTGTTTTTTAGACTAGTTGACGTGGCATCGTATAAAATTGGGTCCATCATCAGCGAGAACATGAGCTTAGATGCTCTAAGTACGGGAGGAACTAAATCGTATCGTATCGAGGAAATACCAAAGGATGAGTTGCACATAGCCGAAGATGAGCTATTGATATCTGTGGCTCATTTTCATAAAGAGGTGTTTTCAACCTTTGGCATCCCATTCCACTGTAAAATCAAGGAAGGGGAAAGATTCTCAGATGTTCGTGAACGTATCCAGAAGAAGTTAGATGTACCAGACAAGGAATTTGAAAAGGTGAGGTTTTACTTTTAGAAGTGCACACTTGATGTTGAATTACAAAGTTATCTGGCGATAACTGATATGCAAAATTTACTCAGTTGAGATTTTGTACTTGGTGGATTATATGAGAGGAAATAATTGAGAAATTGTGTAAAAATCAACCAGTTTTATACTTTTATGGCTGTAAGTGATAAAATTCTTATTGTTACATTCATCTTTCACTAAATTATTTTTTTTTTCAGCCAAAATTCTCTACTAGGTATAAGGATTGATGATTATTTTTATTTAATTCAAAATTTTGTCAAGTGAACCTCAAAATTGTACCCCAATAGGTGATTTTTTTTATATATATACTGTATATAAATCCAGTCTTATGGTGCTAAATGTTAACCCTGCTAATATTTGTATTTTAGTACAAGTTTGCAAGTGTCGTGATGGGAAGGCCTACGTTCATTAATGATGATGATGTAGTCAACTTACAAGACTTCAAAGCACATCCTTCTCAAAGTAAGTATTATGCCTATTCTTATAATGAAATTTATCTGTATATGGTATAAAAATTTTATTGAGTAAATGAGTTTTGAGGAAAGACAAGTTTTAATTTTCTTTTTCTTTTGTTTTAACAGCTTCCATGCCTGCTAAACCTTGGCTTGGTTTGGAGCATGTGAACAAAGCTCCAAAGCGGTCAAGATACAATTACCTAGAAAAGGCAATCAAGATCTATAATTGAGATTTTGATAGTCTAAGGTGAAACCAAACTGGAGCCAGTAGGAAAACAATTAAGAGTGGGTGGTTATTTCCTTTTTGTGCGTGTGTGATGTGGCTACTGTGCGCTGTGCCTCACATTATGCTGCCATAGATTGAAACTGTAATGAAATCTATATGTCTTGTTTATACCACCTCCTCTGCAGTCTCAGGTGGGCTGCTGTTGTTAACCTTCGTGAATGCTGGACATCTGTTGCTCAATGCAGATCCATTCATGGTTTATGCAGCTTTTGACATCCAGTGCAGTGCTCCTAGGGATGCTACTTGAACTGGTCATTAGAAATGGCGCAATGTATTTTATTTATTTATTTTAACCTAGTAGAAAGGAAGCATCTGGAGTTATTTGACAGTGGGCTCATGTGTGTGGAAACAGTAAAACCATAAAGCTATTGAAGAACCAGCTTCAGTTGCTGAAAATAAGGCATTTCTCTTAATGGTTGTTGTTGTTGTCAAACTTTTTAGATTGTTTAGGTTTTCAGTGTGCTTGAAGGGATTAATCTGACTCGTAGCTACTTTGTTTTTTAATCTGTGATAAGGTAATTGAGCTACGCGTATTGAAAACAGTGAGTGATGGAACATAGTTAATGTTACAGCACCCTGTATATGGAATCTTATCTGGAAATAATAAGGTGCAGAAACTAATGAAAAGTAGCACCACCAGCAGCATTCACCTGTCATTGAGACTATGGTTTCCTCCACATGTCCCCTGAGCAGTATGCTATAAACTTTAGCTTAGTGGGAACATTGGTATGTGATGGAGAAAAAGGCAATACAATTATCTGAGTAAAAGCAGTGATAACTTTTCATTTGTTTTAAACCAGTGGTGAAAGGTGTCCTGTGGTGTGCATTTTGCAGTGTCTATATATATAAATATATATAAGTATATATTGTTAAATGCCTGATCATGCAGCACTTTTGCCACTGAAATATTTACATATTTGAGCCAAAGTAAGAAGCCTGTATTGTGTATTGTTCTACCCTTTAGCTTTATAGTTTTATAAGGTTTGGTCAGTTAATCTTTTAGCCTGTCAGGATTGGTAATTTATACATATGCTTTGTTACCCAGCAGAAAATTTAAAGGTAATGTAGTCTGCCATGAAGGGGAACTAAAGTATAGTGGCCAAGTTAATCTGTACACATCTCCACTACATATAGCTGTATTGGACCCTTAGAATTTGGATTAAAAACATGCACGGAGGCTCTAAAAGACATAATTATTATTTTACCATCATGTAGGTTTCAGTGTATCATTTTATATGTTTATAATTTTCAGTTTGTTGTAAGTCAACCCTTGTGTTTATTGTTTTACAGCGACAATTTGGGATAGACATACTATTGTACTTACTTATATTGGTATGTTGGAAGGTACTTTATTAATTGTGTCAGGATCTAATGTATTTCCTATTTGAAAGTATTTTAAATTATATAAATGAAACTTAAAGAATGCTATGCAAAGGAAAGATAATTGGTTTCTTTAGATAATCTCTCTCTCTCTCTCTCTCTCTCTCTCTCTCTCTCTCTCTCTCTCTCTCTCTCTCTCTCTCTCTCTCTCACATATGTATTGTAGTAAAAGAATTTATCTCATTGTAATAAAATGATTCTCTCTCTCTCTCTCTCTCTCTCTCTCTCTCTCTCTCTCTCTCTCTCTCTCTCTCTCTCTCTCTCTCTCTCTCTCTCTCTCATATGTATTGTAGTAAAAGAATTTATATGGTAGGATAGAAAATGCGAGGGCACTGCATCTACGAAGGCAGGCAAGCACACCGTCACCACCACCACCGTCACCATCACCGCCCACCAGTTTTCCTCTGCACCGTAACTGTGATAGTCTGGCAATGATCCATGTTTTGCTGGGGGTTGCCATCACCTCCCAGCATGTGTGTAAGGTCGTCCGCATGAGCCCAGTGGATCACTTGTTTATTAATCCTCCATTGCAATGAAAGCTGCAGTATGTGAAATGGAATGTATGTGTGAATGCAGAATAGCATGGCTTCCCTTCACCTTTATTTCATATGTAAAGTGTTCATTTAAATTCAGTACTTTATTGAAAATGAAGATTGAATAGTTCCAAAAGCCTCAATTAAAAAATACCCTTTCCTAAAATAGTTATCTAATATTTATGGTTTCAACTGTTGGATATGAAATCATGATATTGTATATTTCCTAACCAGTGAATTCATAAAGACTGGCTTTTTGAAAAATCCCAGTCCTTCTTGGTGCCCTGATGCAAGAGTATTTTGTATGACTCATTTACTGTACTGTATTCACATACATGTTTTAGCATCTTTCTCATTTGATGCACCAAACATCCACATGTACCATCACCATCACATTCCTCATTTGGGTGTCTTAGAATGCTTTTTGGTCAAGCAAGTAGGACTGGTCATCCAGCTCCCTGTGTGTATTGAGCTGCTGCTGTCTTGGGAAGTGCTTAGATGGGCACGACCCGCATTGCAACTGCCTCAGTGTGAGGAAACTGGCACTTGGTCGAGAACTTCCTTTTGCCCCTACAATATAGGCTTTGATATGCTGTACAGTTGAAGAAATTTAGTTTTTACGGGTGTCCATGATTACATTTTACAGAAGCCATGATACCTGCTTTATATAATATTCATGAGAGCAAGAGGATGAGTGACTATGGTCTTGCTAATACCATTGCTTTCACGGACACTTTTTAGCCTGAACACTGTACTTCTGTTAATAAAAGTAAATCAATCATAAATAATAATGTGTAAAAAGATTCACCTTATTGTGTGTTTTTTTTACATTGTTACCTTCTAAATCATTAAAATGATTGCAATGCTAAATAAACTTCCTACTCTTTGTAGAAAAGTAGGAGTTTTGGGAATGCAAGAGAATTGGCAAAAATTACTAGAATTACACGAATGTCATCAAGTGCCTTTTTTATGTTTGCGGAAATCTGTTTTTTACGGTTTCTGTATTAGTTTTCTTGTTCAAGTAATGTAAAATAAAATTTTAAAAAATAATCTAGTGTTATACAAGGCTGCAAAAATCATACCCTAATTATCTTGCTATTTAACTTATACTTGATTTGTTATAAAGAGATTATTTCATAGTTGATGGCAATTGATATGAAAATATTGCAATTGGTTTTAACATGAGGCAGTAATTGTATATGATTATATATTCATTCTCTTAAGATTGAACAGCCAAGTTCTCATGAAATGAATTTCCAGAAATGTTTAACTTTTCATACACATTCTCTGGAGTAATTCTGACAGATTAGTTTTATCTATTTAAGAATGGATATGTGGAGAGTTTCACAAAGAATAGTTATGATGCCTATTCTTTCACACTGTGTTGAACAGTATAATCAGTAAGGTTACTTAATTGTTTTCTGTCGAAAAACCAGTTGCATCATCTAAAACCTTTTCCTTACTCCTAGAGGTAGAAGGATTATTTTTGAAGCTGACATGAGAAGATAAGAAGTAGGAAGAGAAAAGAATGCTTTTTTTAAAGATGTCTGGTCATAAATGCATAGAAATATATGTATATATATATATATATATATATATATATATATATGTATGTATATATATATATACATATTATATATATACACACACGTGTGTGCTATTAGTCTTATGCTGGTATAGAGGTTTTATTTTATTTTTTTTTTTTAGAATTGACAAACTTTTGACAGTGATATGAGTCTTTGAGCTAACTGTGAACTAAAGGCAAGATAGCAAGTAATAAGTGCACAAATATGCTATAATATTTACTGTAGTGTAAGTAATATTTATTATAAAATACTACTGAAGAGGTGGTTTTAAAGATATTTTACTCTGCAGTATTGTTATTGGTGTTGAATTGCATACAAAAATTTATTAATGTTTAGCTATATTGTAATTTTTGTAAAATATATTTGAGGCTTTATATATATATATATATATATATATATATATATATATATATATATATATATATATATATATATTAATATATTTATATATATAATTGTTCCATAACTACAATTGAAACCAACGCTATTTATAGGGGTATTACTTTCAGCTAAGCTGAAAGATGAGCCATTAGACTTAGCGAGGGTTAACCCCCCACTTGCTAGTTAGGGGGAGATGTAGTAACTTGGAGGAAAAATAACTGGAGATGCCCTGACCCGGATTAAGGGAAGCCAGGTTTTTACCCTTCGAACTGTCAGTTCTTGATCCTTCAAGTTAATCTGTCAATGTATTGGAATTTGTAGTCAGTTCTATTCAGACCTTTGTTTAGAGACGGTAACCCTTATTGTGCTTTCATTAGCGATGGCTCCTTCCTGTGCTGCTCTTGGTTGTACAAAAAAAAATAAGTTGCCTGCCTTTAGGCAAAAATCAGTAACAACAGTTGTGAGATTATCACAAGCTGTGTTCAATGTCATCCAAAGACGGCTATAAAGGTCAACGACTTTACTGTAGTTCATTATTCCAAGGAGTTTGTAACTGATTCATCAATAAGTTGAGCAACAAGTTTAACATTATTTTTTTTTTTTTTTTTAAATAAAGTATTACAGGGAGGGACCATCGGTAATAAAATAGCACAAGTAAATAGTTATCAGCTAAAAATAAAGGTCTGAGTAAAACAGACTAAGTACCAGTATGCTGTCGGAGGATTAACTTGGGATTGAGATGTGACAGTTTGAAGGGGTGAATCTGGCCAAACCCTGCCCTCACGGGTTCAGGAAAGAATTCTGAGTCGGGGCATCTCCAGTAGTATTAATCCTCCTAGTGTAGCAACTACCCCTCTCACTCACACCTGGGCTGGGGACTTCACTTTGCTTTTGGCTCGGGGAGAGAGACCTTGTCTCTCTCCCCTCTCCAACTTTCATACCATTTGAGTTAATTTTTTTCTTAATCTTTTCTTTTATAAAAGCATTCTTAATGTTTTTATATATATTTTGAGCTTTTCTTCACTGTGAATTTTGCTGTTTATGTGACAGCATAGTGCGGCAGGGAACCTTCGCTTACGACCTCCCCCCTTGAACGACGGGCACTCCATAGGCTGGGTGCCTTCCGGGTGACTGCCGTTTGTTACTGTGGAACGTCAATTTTCTGTTTTCCTGCGCCTGTGGCATCTCCTGATCAGCATGCTGTCTTTGAGGAACTAGCGCCGGCGCCATTTATCAGGTAGCGCTCGATGCAGACCTTCAACTTGAACAATGTTTGTTGATGGGAAGCAAAGAACGCTGCTTAAAGGTCCGTCTCCAAGGGTTAGACTACTTGCCCTTCCTAGGGAGAGTTATCTTCCCAAGGTGTTGGGCTGTTCTCCCTTCCGAGGGAGAACTTCCTTTCATTTTCTCTGCCTAGTAACCTTCCCACGTGCAGGGAGAATTGTCGACAGCTAGGTCTCATCGGCTGTTGCAGTTTCTTCACTAGCTCATCTTTCGCAGGTCGTTGATCTCCAGCTCGCCAATCGTCAAATTGCTGATCACCGATTGCCAACTCGCCAATCCTTGAACCATACTGTTGTTCTTTAGATCACCGATTGTCTATAGCTAGCTCGCCAAGAGCCGTCTCACATCTCCGCTTAGCATTCCCCAGCTCAAAGCTAGACCATTTGAGAGCTTGCCTTTCGCCAGCTCGCCAATTGCAAGCTCACTGATCGCCAGTTCGCCGATTCTCCAAATCTCAGATTCGCCAGCTCGCCAATCACAGATTCAATGGCTAGACAATCTCCAGCTTCTTACCAATCGGCATTCGATGACTCGTCGTTCGCCGTCTTGCCATGCGAGAGCACTCTCCATCGATGACAAGGGGTAATGCACAAGGGCTAACCTTGGCGCTTAATACCCATCTCGCCTTTCGGGTTTTGTTTGTTTCTCACAAACACGGTTTCTTTGGTTCCCCAAGTTTTCATCATCAGCAAACCTAGAAGATCCCGCATTTATCCCTTATGAACGTACGTTTTTCACCTAAACATTCTTCCTACTACAAAATGGCTTACGTGCTATGTGCCTCCAAGGGCCAGGTTGCTGCCTTGGCTGCTACCTCCTCCCTTGTTTCACGTTATTATAGGACTACTTTGCGAGCCGTTTTGCTCGAATAGGGACTGCGCTAGTTATGGGCACAACCCCATGGGGTTACCCTCGTACTCATTCTCTTATTCTTAAAATTGAATTCACTGACAAGTTATTGTAACTTGGTTGCTACAATTCCTGTCAATCCTGGGATGGGTGACCCACTAGATCACCAGAGGTTGTCGGCATCTCATGTAATCCCGGTTTCCGTTGGCTTATACTGTACTCCCTCGGACCTTCGTGTGAGCTCCTTTAGTCTCCATCTGCGAAATCCTTTCCTGAAGGAACATATTTGCCCAACCCTTTGTGAGACTCGGTTTTGTTTGTGTACTCTTACAATGACACTTTTGTAACCAGTGCTCTCCCTTCGACTGGAGTAGTTCAAAAAGAAGATAATTCCTCACCATAGAGCAACTTTTTTCCAATAATGGTAAAACCCCTCTTACGAGCTCGAAATACTCAGCTTATGTTTTTGCCAAGGACAGAGAGTCCACATTCAATGCAAGAGATACAGTACTGTCTTGTCTCTTCCATCCTGTAGGAGATGGGAAGCGCTCTCTCTTTATCATTGCGATTGGAACATCCGGTTTCATGGGAAGACTCAATTCGTCAAGATACCACTGAGCTTCTTCGGTCACCTATAGAAGTCTTCAGCTTAGCCTTTGCTCATGGAAAGAGTGATATTCAAACCCTATCATAAGAGGGGAAGGCTTGCTATCATACAAACTGTTAGCCCATGGCTTCCTGTTCAGGATCGACCACTAGTACTAATACTCCTAGTTCCCTTTTCAGGACATCCGTCTCGGCCTTACGTCGGGGAATGGTGCTTCAGTTTAGTTAAGCACCGAGGGTTGTCACGGGTTTCTAATTTAAGGTCAACCTTCCCCTTCAGGATCGTCCTTGTCTCCGAAGACTTCGGACGACTGGCTGATCCTAACAGTGGAGATTTTTCGAGTTTACCACTATCTGAGGATTGGAGTAATCTCAGAAGAGACCCGACTGTCATATCGAATACGGATATCTATAGACATGGTCATTAGCCTGCAGAAACATCTGCTGGTTTGACAAGACCGCATCAGTCTCCGTCGAATCCAACCTCTTCAGGAACAGCCAGATCATAGGTCCTTCAGCACCAGGTATCTTTCTTTCTCTGGTTCACTACAAAATGTAAGAAAGACACTGTCCTGATAAGGAGCTTGTCAGATAAGAATCTCATCCAGGGAGTCAATCTCCTCGGTTCTTCCCAGAAAGGATTTCTCCCTACAGGTGCATCAAAGAAAAGGGATGGGCCATACTGTACCACTCTGCCTCTGGGTGTGGTCATAGTCTGAACAGTACCACCTCTTAAACCTCTCTGAGAAGAGGTCAACGTTCCTGTGGGCAAAGATGTCAGGATGCCTGAAAACTTTAAATCAATCAATCAATCCTGTGGGCAAAAGGTACCACCCCCTTCAAGGGGAACTCAGTTTTGAGCTCCGGCTTGTTTCTCGTACAACGCCCAATGTCGACCTTCAACTTGGGCTAGAATTCGAGAGTGGGAAACAAGAGAGTACGGCCAAGAGGATGGCCTCTAGGTGCTGGAACTCTCCCTTCCATTGTGGGGACAATCACCAACTACGGCAGTAGATGTTGATCGTGTCTTTCCCGTCTGCGGAAAAGACTTCCTTCTCCTGTTGGTCTCCCCTTCAGAGAAGAGAGGGATTCATCTACTCCCCTGCCGAGGGAGTAGTTTCTCTACCAGCCACTATGCAGCATTTAGCAATTTTCCTGTTTGCGGGAAAGATCACTGACAGCGGCAGCAAACTGTGGCCCCCTTTCCCATCTGCGAGAGAATCGTCCTTTTCCTGGATTCCACCCATGAAATTAGATTCGCCCATTCTCCGCCATTGCCCATCAGTGGTCTTGTCTCGTTAGAAGACTTGTCTCGCCTAATGACGTAGACCATAAGAGATCCTGTGAGAATTGGATTATTCTATGTTCCGGCCTTGATCTTCGGGAACAGTCCATCAGACTCATCTCGCCAACAAGACTTGTCTTGCCCAGCAGACTCTTCGTCACCGAGATTCGTCTTGCTCAACAAACTCTTCTTGCCCAGTTGACTTTTTATTATTATTATCATTATTAATTACTGTACTTGGCTACAACCCTAGTTGGAAAAGCAGGATGCTATAAGCCCAGGGCCCCCAATAGGGAAAATAGCTTAGTGAGGAAAGGAAACAAGGAAAAATAAAATATTTTAAGAACAGTAACATTAGAATAATTCTTTTCTTGTAAACTGTAAAAAACTTAAATGAAACAAGAGGAAGAGAAATTAAATAGAATAGTGTGCCCGAGTGTACCCTCTAACCCAAGACTGGAAGACCATGGTACATAGGCTATGGCACTATCCAAGACTAGAGAACAATGGTTTGATTTTGGAGTGGCCTTCTAGAAGAGCTGCTTACCATAGCGAAAGAGTCATCTACCCTTACCAAGAAGAAAGTAGCCACTGAACAATTACAGTGCAGTAGTTAATCCCCTGGGAGAAGAAGAAATGTTTGGTAATCTTAGTGTTGTCAGGTGTATGAGGGGAGAAGAGAATCTCTAAAGAATAGTCCAGACTATTCGCTGTATGTGTAGGCAAAGGGAAAGAACCGTAATCCAATGTGGTACTGTCTGGCCAGTCAAAGGACCCCATAACTCATCTGCAACTCCTGACGGAGATCCCGAGGGAACCCCCTCAAGAGATCTAACAGCCACTTGTGAACATCTATCATAAAGCAGTATCTTTGCTGTGACATCACGCCTGGAGACTATCCAGCTCCTCCTCTCTCAGGGAGTCTCCTGCAACAGGGTGCAGAGAGAATGTCTGGATACCTGCATAGATCTTCAGCTTTGGCCAAACCAGGCTAAGTGGACTGTAAGTTGGTATCATAGAAAGGGTATCCCTCACCTCGATACCTTTATGCCAGCATTAGGGATGTTCCACGTTTACCCTCAGGAGGAAAGCTTCTCTTGGTCTCTGCAATAAAAGGCCACCACTAGTCCTTGAGCCTTGACTTTAGACCGGAAAAAATTAACCTTCCTTCTTTGGTCGTCATCACCCTTCATACGGGGATTTAAGCCTACAAACCCTTAGTCGGAAAGGAGATCTCATTCCAGGACTCCAAGCAGCAATCACCTAACCTTGATGACAGGTCTCTTGCTCGTCTTTGCTTCGGCTTAGCAAGTCGGCAAACCCCATGGGACACCTTTAACGTCTCATTCTTGACGATGGGAAAAGTAATGCTCGACCTCGTTTCTGGCAGCTCAGATCCCAGAATCCAAACCCTTTGGTCTAGGAGTCTTTCACAGCATCACCAATGATCTAGGTCAACGGTTACTATGCCAAAGAGAAACTGGAGGTCCTGCCTCAAGGAAACTACAAGAGCTCGCCCTGAGTGTCGATGCTTAATCAGTATGGGGAAGGGCAAGAGGAGGATCATGAAGAACATCTTGCTTGGAATTGCAAGATCATATACCTCGCACTAAATTCAGATCCTCCTTCAACACGTCTACCCAGAGGACACGACTTCAGGGTCATTGGTAGGTCCTTGGCGTTCAAACGAAACTACTTTGTGGCGCAGATTCTACAAGCGGGCATGTAGAAGCGTCCCACAGGAGACTTGATACGTTCTTTATTGGTCCTGTGGTGGCTGCATAACAGCTGGTTGAACACCTCAAGCTCCTTGATGGACAAGTAGCAGGAGGTTGAGGGCATTAGTTACGCAATTTTTTTCGGAGTGAATGATTAAGAATGACTGGCTCTTTCTTTTCTTATCCTTCCCTTTCTTGGGGAAATCAGCATCCAGGGTCCTCTACAAAACTAACCTCAACTAACTGCAGGTAAACCATTGTTCCCTTGTGTAACCTGGTATTGTGTCTATACTGTTATGTCCCCATTATATCGAGGGGGTTATTGGATATGTCTTGGTGACTTCAGACGATTCAGGACAACTCAACTTCACAGTCACATTGCTAGTATCACAAACATACAGCTTGTGTAGGCCGCAGACCGTGCATAGCAAGGTTTTAGCGAGTTGTAGGGTTTCCAACTATTATATGCACACACACACAGAGGAAAATCTCAGGGTCAAAGTCAAAAAATCAGATTGGCAGGGACTTCCAGCCTCCTAATGGGTGAGTCAACACCTATAAATAGTGTTTGTATTTTAGTTACGGAACAAATGACAAATTTGGAAGTTGTATTTATTTTACTTAACGATACAAACTTATAGCTATTTATACAAATTGGCCTGCCAGCACCAGTCCCCCTTGAAGTCCTGCTTCCAAACAAAGTGAGGTTCACAGCCCAGGTGAGGGGAGAGGGATAGTTACTACCCTCCCTCAACTAGTGGGTGGGCGGTTGACCCTTTCTAGAAGTCTAATTGATCGTCTTTCAGCTTCGCCAAAAGTAATACCCCTATAAATAGTTACAGGATTGTATTGTTAGGAAAAATACAAGTTACTTGCATATTTTTCATATGAAAATATTTTCTAATTATTGATGAGATATGATACAAAAATGAATGCAACGTTTCTTAGTCTATTGCAATCTTAAATTTTTCTTAACATTAATTTCTCTCTCTCTCTCTCTCTCTCTCTCTCTCTCTCTCTCTCTCTCTCTCTCTCTCTCTCTCTCTCCCCCCCCCCGTGACATTCCTGCAGTTATACCCAAGGTCCAGAAATATTAGTTGCACTTTGGGATGTCTCAAGTATTATGTATTTACAGAGTTTACTTTGGAAAATGTATGTAAACTACCCTCTATTGTTCATCCTCTCTAGGTTAGCATTCAATTGATACATTTTTTCATGTGATGCAGTTGTTTTCATAATTACTGTATAGATTTGACCATCATGATATAAAAGTATATAATTGTTAAAATTTTAGTATTGAAACTTCACGAGAGCCACAATACTGAAATTATCCAGGCAGCTGACTGGTGACTGATCTATCGAGGGAGACAATCCTGTATCTTCTGCCTGTAATGTTCTGTAGGCTAACTAGTAGTTGCTCTCACTCAAATGCAAATAATTTTCCTTTAGTAAAAGTGTGTTTTCAATGTTGGAATTCGGCTGTTAAAATTTTAATGTCTTCTGGTGGGTGGCATGAAAGCCCTTCAAAACCCCCCCCCCCCAGCTAGAACACTGATTAGCCATTTGGGTTACATACACACGGCACTGACAACTGGCTGTTTGGATTAATCTTTTGTTTTTACTTTTAACATAAATGTGCAGTTTGATGTGTGAGCGATATTAACATGAAAGAAAGGTTTACTTCTACGCGGATACAAACTTCTGAGTCATTTGTATGGGTTTATTCTTGTCAATTCTCTACTACCAGAGAAAAAGAAAAAGGTGCCTAGGGCAACTATACAGTAGGCTACTAGTCAACTCCACTGCTGTACAGCGCTACAAGCTGCTGCAGGGCAAGCTCTACTTCTCTCATGGTCTGGTCAAGAGGAGGAGCTCTCCTCTTATGGCTCTATGATCATGGCTTCTCTCACTGCACTACCTGATACTTTGATCTGTACAGATCCTTTTGTAATTTTTTGTGTATCAATGGTGTTAGACTTCCATCAGAAGGGTCACTTTTTCTTTCGAAGATGTATCCATTGAAAGTGTCGAAAGTCTTCAATCTCATTTGAGAACGTCATACTCGAGTTGAGACTGCTGTTTTCCCCCATACGGAGGCAGTCATTTTAAAAGGTTCCTATTTCTTCACCACTAAACATACATTTTCAATATTAAACTTACCCGATAATCATGTAGCTGTCAACTCCGTTGCCCGACAGAATTCTATGGAGGGATACGCCAGCTATCACAATACTAGAAGGGGGTGTACTTACCAGCGCCACCTGTGGCCAGGTACTATAGTACTTCTTGTTGACACCTCCTCAATTTTTCCTCTGTCGTGCTTCCGGCAAGACGTTCTGGGATACGCTTATGATCTTCGAGTATTTTCACGGCTAATTGGTGAAGTATTCTCTCAGATTTCGGCTGTCGCTTTACTGGAAACCTTCTTATATTAGCTAGATAGCTTTTATATAGTCCTGATTAACGGTTAACGATCTTTTGCTTGATTTTGGAACCCCCTTTGGCTAACTCTTTGGATTCAAGATGTCTGACATTTCGCAAGCCCCCTCCCATAGGCGATGTAGGTCTTGCAATAGGCGTATTCCGAAGGCCTCGGTAGATCCTCACACCGCTTGTTCTGACTGTAGGGACAGGCCCTGTCAGTTAGAAAATCGATGTGAGGAATGCGCTGGACTTTCGGAACTGGAATTTGTCCGTCTTTTGAAATATTCAACTAAGTTAGAGAGAGGTAGAGTTAGGAGGAGTTCTTCTCACTCTTCACTTTTTTCCTCACCTCATGATCCCCTACCTTTTCCTACCCCTGTAGTGGCTACCCCCGAACCTACTATTTGCCCTCCGCCTGATATGTCTGTTGTTTTGCGTGCTATTCAGGCCTTAGGCGATAAAGTAGAGTCAGTGGTAAGTGATCATAAGTCTCTGATGGCCGAAGTCAAGGAACTTAAGGTCAAGAGTGCAGTGGGTGGAATTAGTGCCAGTGCTGTGACGAGTGCTAGTGTCAGTGCAGTGCCAAGTGCTAGTGTCAGTGCCAGTGTGGTGCGTGAGGATACTTCTGTGCGAGCCAGTCGTCCTCCCAGTCCGGGACCTCTTGCAAGCTCCCAAGCCCAGGGGAGAAGCAATGTCGAAGGGCATAAGGGTTCGGCAGGCCTTGTTAGGCGCACAGAAGTATCCTCGGTGGTTGCGGGCGTGTCTTCCAAAGACCGTCACTCCCACCTGCAGACGATTGAGCCCGTTTTTTTCTCGTCCGCTGATCAACTGTCAGGGAAGAAACGTTGGACTCAGGTCTCGAGACCACTTAAACGCAGAGTCCAGTCCGCGAGTGCTCAGCCAGGTTGCAGTCATTGGCTCAGCTCTGACTCGCCGCAGTCATCTGTCGACTGCACTCCGCCCAAGAGGAGTAAGGTTCTGCCACAACAGAGCTCGACTGTTAAGGCTTTACCTCAGCCTACTGTAGTTTCTGCCGACCCCAAGTGGACTCTTCTACAGTCCATGCAAGCACAGCTTTCGGACTTGATGCGTGAGTGTCGGGCTGAGAGTGTTGCGCCTCCGCCTCCGCCTACACTCCCTCCGCCTGCGCTCGCTCCGCCTGCGCTCGCTCCGCCTGATCGCAGTACCACCTGCCAGGCGTACGATGTTGAGCCACGTTCTGAGTTTGCTGTTCCCAGTGGTGTTCAGCCTCCGCCTTCCTTAAGGCAACCTTTACAATGGGATCAGGAGGATTATACCTCTCTTCCTCCGCCTCCACTTGCTGCTCCACCAGTGATGCAACACTCGGTTGAGGTACAACAACCTCTCCCGTCCATGAGTCAGTCTCCTCAGCTCTCGCTGCAGCGAGCTCAACCCTCCACAAGGCAAGCACCACAACACCTTAGCCTTGCGCCTCAGGAGCCTCAGCTTGCGAGACATTTACCTTGTTCTGCGCAGCCTCTACCTCATCGCGCTCTGCTCACACCACAGGAACAGGAACTTGCTACTCCGCTTCCGCCAACCGCTCAGCAAGCGCAACCCTTGGGTTCAACCACTCATGCTAGGAGTCAGCCTCCTCCACCCATGCGCCTTCCTTCTGCTTCGTCTTTTATTCAGCCTTTGCAGTCTGAACCTCAGGTTTTCCCTCAACAGTTACTTGAAGAGGAAACCACTAATATTGTTCCTACTCGTTCTGACTCTGCTGTTCAGCATTCTTGTCCGATCTCTTCGCTACACTCTGGTGATGAGGCTTCTGATGATGAGGCGGCACACCTGGATCCCTCGTCAGACGTGGATGAATCCAAGCCTTCTCCACAGTCTATTGACTTTCGTAAGGTTTTGGCTCTGCTTAGGGAGGTTTACCCAGACCACTTTGTCTCTGCTATTCCCCGCTCTCCGCCATCTGAGTTTTCGCTGGGCATACAACAAGCTAAGTCCACCTATACTAAGCTAGTCCTAGCAAGGTCCTCTAAGAGAGCGTTAAGGATCTTAGGGGAGTGGCTGCAGACTAAGCAACACCTTGGCAAAACTTCTTTCATGTTCCCTCCGACTAAGCTCACTTCGAAAGCGAGCGTTTGGTATGCCACAGGAGAAGCACCAGGCTTGGGAGTACCTGCCTCTGCCCAGGCTGACTTCTCAAGTCTGGTAGACTCGCCTCGGAGAACTGCAATGAGGCGCTCTAAGGTTTGCTGGACCTTCTCAGACCTTGATCACTTACTGAAGGGAGTATTTAGAGCATTTGAGATGTTCAACTTTCTAGACTGGTGCCTGGGGGCCCTCAGCAAGAAGACCTCCCCTGCGGACAAGGATTCTGCCATGCTATTAATGTCCTGCATGGATAAGGCCATTAGGGATGGATCTGGTGAGCTTGCGTCGATGTTTGTATCAGGGGTTCTGAAGAAAAGGGAACAGCTGTGTACCTTCCTTTCCTCCAGCATTACACCTTGTCAAAGGTCACAACTCCTTTTTGCTCCGCTCTCGAAGTTCCTCTTCCCCGAAGAGCTGGTTAAGGACTTGTCTGCTGCCCTGATACAAAAGGACACACACGATCTTGTAGCCTCATCGGCTCGTAAGTCTAAGGTTGCTACCTCAGTCCCCAGGACTTATCGCTCCCCAGTGGCTGATACCCCTGCTACGAGGTTCATACCGCCCTTTCGTGGTAGAGCCCCCAGCCGAGGAAGCTCCCGTCCAGACTCTTCCAGGAGCAAGTCTAGGAAAGGCTCCAAGACATCTAAAGGAAAAAACTGACTCTCCGCATCTCCAGACAGCAGTAGGAGCCAGACTCAAGATCTTCTGGCAAGCCTGGGAGAAGAGAGGTGCAGACGCCCAGTCTGTCAGTTGGCTGAGGGACGGTTACAGGATTCCATTCTGCCTCAAACCACCTCTGACCACATCTCCCATCAACCTTTCTCCCAACTACAAAGAAGAGGACAAGAGGCTAGCATTGCACCAGGAGGTGTCGCTACTTGTGCAGAAGAAGGCAGTGGTTATAGTCCGGGACCATCAATCCCCGGGCTTCTACAACCGTCTCTTTCTTGTGGCCAAGAAGACAGGAGGTTGGAGACCGGTGCTGGACGTCAGCGCGCTCAACGCGTATGTCACCAAGCAGACGTTCACGATGGAGACGACGAAGTCGGTCCTAGCAGCGGTCAGACAGGAGGACTGGATGGTCTCGTTGGACTTGAAAGATGCCTACTTTCACGTTCCTATTCATCCAGACTCCCAACCTTTCCTGAGATTCGTTTTTGGAAAGGTTGTCTACCAATTCCAAGCCCTGTGTTTTGGCCTAAGCACAGCTCCTATGGTGTTCACTCATCTGATGAGGAATATAGCAAAATTCCTACACTTATCGGACATCAGAGCCTCCCTCTACTTAGACGACTGGCTGTTGAGAGCCTCCACGAGTCGTCGCTGTCTGGAGAATCTCAACTGGACTTTGGACTTAATCAGAGAACTGGGTCTGTTAGTCAACATAGAAAAGTCTCAGCTCATTCCCTCCCAATCCATTGTGTACCTGGGAATGGAGATTCGGAGTCAGGATTTTCGGGCTTTTCCATCGGCCCCCAGGATAAGCCAAGCCCTAGAGTGCATCATGAGCATGCTGAAGAGGAGCAGTTGCTCGGTGAGACAGTGGATGAGTCTCACAGGGACCCTTTCATCACTGGCCCTGTTCGTCGAGCTAGGGAGACTCCACCTCCGCCCTCTTCAATTCCATCTTGCAGCTCATTGGGACAAGGGTTCGACTCTCGAAGCAGTCTCTATCCCAATCACCCAAGAGATGAAGACCACTCTCCTGTGGTGGAAGAACAATCTCCTTCTCAGGGAGGGCCTATCGTTGGCTATTCAGACCCCCAATCTTCATCTCTTCTCAGATGCATCGGACTCGGGCTGGGGTGCGACCTTGAACGGACGGGAATGCTCGGGAACGTGGAACGAGGAACAGGGATTGCTCCACATCAACTGCAAGGAGCTACTAGCAGTTCATTTAGCCCTGCTGAACTTCAAATCCCTCCTGCTAGGCAAAGTGGTGGAGGTGAACTCAGACAACACCACAGCCTTGGCTTACATCTCCAAGCAAGGAGGGACCCATTCGAGGAGCCTATACGAGATCGCAAGGGACCTCCTCATTTGGTCAAGAGGTCTAAACCTCACTCTGGTCACGAGGTTCATTCAGGGCAATATGAACGTCTCAGCAGATCGCCTAAGCAGAAGGAATCAGGTCATTCCCACGGAATGGACCCTCCACAAGAGTGTGTGCAACAGACTTTGGACCTTGTGGGGTCAACCTACCATAGATCTGTTTGCCACCTCCTTAACCAAGAGACTTCCGCTGTACTGTTCCCCTGTTCCAGACCCTGCAGCAGTTCATGTGGATGCTTTTCTACTGAACTGGTCCCATCTCGACCTTTACGCATTCCCACCGTTCAAGATAATAAACAAAGTTCTGCAGAAATTCATCTCGCACGAAGGGACACGGCTGACGCTGGTTGCTCCCCTTTGGCCTGCAAGAGAATGGTTCACAGAGGTACTTCAATGGCTAGTCGACATCCCCAGGACTCTACCTCTAAGAGTGGACCTTCTACGTCAACCTCACGTAGACAGGTTGCACCCAAACCTCCACGCTCTTCGGCTGACTGCCTTCAGACTGTCGAAAGATTCGCTAGAGCTAGAGGCTTTTCGAAGGAGGCAGCCAGTGCGATTGCCAGAGCAAGAAGGGTTTCCACTCGTAGAGTCTACCAATCTAAGTGGGAAGTCTTCCGGAGCTGGTGTAGAGCCAATTCAATATCCTCTACCAATACCTCTGTGACCCAAATAGCTGACTTCCTTCTACATCTTAGGAATGAGAGATCCCTTTCAGCCCCTACGATTAAAGGGTATAGGAGTATGTTGGCTTCAGTTCTCCGCCACAGAGGTTTGGACCTTTCTTCCAACAAGGACCTTCAAGACATTCTTAAGTCTTTTGAGACGTCTAAAGAGCGTCGTCTATCCACTCCAGGCTGGAACCTAGACGTAGTCTTAAGGTTCCTTATGTCTCTTAGGTTCGAACCTCTCCAGTCAGCTTCCTTCAAGGACCTTACCCTCAAGACTCTTTTTCTCGTCTGCCTTGCAACAGCTAAGAGAGTCAGTGAGGTTCATGCCTTCAGCAAGAACATTGGTTTCACGACCGAATCTGCAACATGTTCTTTTCAGCTCGGATTCCTAGCAAAGAACGAACTTCCTTCATGTCCTTGGCCTAGATCGTTTGAAATACCTAGCCTCTCCAACATGGTAGGTAACGAACTAGAGAGAGTTCTTTGCCCTGTCAGAGCTCTCAAATATTATCTGAAGAGGTCTAAACCTATTCGAGGACAGTCAGAAGCTTTATGGTGTGCCATCAAGAAACCCTCGAGACCCATGTCCAAGAATGGGCTTTCGTACTATATAAGGCTTCTGATCAGAGAAGCACATTCTCACCTAAAGGAGGAAGACCTTGCATTGCTGAAGGTAAGGACCCACGAAGTAAGAGCTGTAGCTACTTCGTTGGCCTTTAATAAAAACCGTTCTCTGCAGAGCATAATGGATGCAACCTATTGGAGGAGCAAGTCAGTGTTTGCATCATTTTATCTGAAAGATGTCCAGTCTCTTTACGAGAACTGCTACACCCTGGGACCATTCGTAGCAGCGAGTGCAGTAGTAGGTGAGGGCTCAGCCACTACATTCCCTTAATCCCATAACCTTTTTTAACCTTTCTCTTGAATACTTTTATTGTTGTTTTTTATGGTTGTTACGGTAGGCTAAGAAGCCTTCCGCATCCTTGGATTTGGCGGGTGGTCTATTCATTCTTGAGAAGCGCCTGGGTTAAAGGTTTGGTAGAGGTCCTTTAGTAGGGGTTGCAACCCCGTGTACTTTGGCACCTTTGGGTTGATTCAGCCTCCAAGAGGAACGCTGCGCTCAGTAAGGAAGACGAACTTAAAAAAGAGGCAGAGTAACGGTTCAATTCGACTTCCTTACCAGGTACTTATTATTTCATTGTTATTTGAGATAACTGTTATATGAAATATGGGATACTTAGCTATCCTTTAATCTTGTACACTGGTTTTCACCCACCCCCCTGGGTGTGAATCAGCTACATGATTATCGGGTAAGTTTAATATTGAAAAATGTTATTTTTATTAGTAAAATAAATTTTTGAATATACTTACCCGATAATCATGATTTAATCGACCCTCCCTTCCTCCCCATAGAGAACCAGTGGACCGAGGAAAAATTGAGGAGGTGTCAACAAGAAGTACTATAGTACCTGGCCACAGGTGGCGCTGGTAAGTACACCCCCTTCTAGTATTGTGATAGCTGGCGTATCCCTCCATAGAATTCTGTCGGGCAACGGAGTTGACAGCTACATGATTATCGGGTAAGTATATTCAAAAATTTATTTTACTAATAAAAATAACATATTCTGGTTCGCCTAGTACTCATAAAATTATATGATTTCTGTTGGTTTTTGGCAATGTTCTCATAAAAATTCTCCAGGTTCCCTCAAGAATTATCCTTCTACATATCTTTTTCTTATGTTAACATCTTTGAGTGTCCACCACTCAGACTTTACAATTTTTGACTGATTTGTCAGAGTGGGAAGTTATTACAAGCACTAAAGCATGTGTTGAGATAGGGAATGAAGTGAGTGAGTGTGGGATGAGACAGGAATGTGTGATGATGGGGAGGTGAATCAAGTCTGCAGATGATACTGTATTGGTTGCAGACTTGGGTGTGAAATGGGGTCGACTAGTGACAGTGTTTGGAAGGGTGTGTAAGAGAAGGCAGTTGAGAGCTATTGCGGTAAGAGTAAGGTTATTAGATGCACGAGAATGGAGTGTGGTGCCAAATTGAATGTCATGTTGAATGGAGAGTTACATGAGATAGTATATTAGATAAAGTACTTGGGATCTTGTTGCTGCAGATGGTGAAGTGGTATTAGATGTACATCAGAGACTGAATGAAGGATGTAAAGTGAAGGGAGTGGTTTAGAATAAAGGGTTAGGGATAAATGTAAAGTTGTGTGTGAGAAAGTAATTGTACCAAGTTTGATATGTGGATCAGAGTTGTAGGGAATGAAAGTGATGGAGAGAGAAATTGTATGTGTTTGAGATAGAATGTCTGAGGAGTGTGGTTGGTGTATCTCAATTGGACAGGGTTAGGAACGAAGTAGTAAGGATGAGGACTGGTGTAAGAAATTAATTAGCTGCTAAAATGTATATGAATGTGTTGAGGTGGTTTGGCCACGTATAGAGAATAGAAAATGGCTGTCTGTTGAAGAAGGTGATGAATGCCTGAGTTGATGGGAGAAGAGGAAGGCCAAGGTTTTTGTGGGTGGAAGGAGTGAAGAAAGCTATAGGTGACAGGAGGATAGATGTGAGGGAGGCAAAAGAGCATGCTAGAAATAGGAATGAATGGCGAACAATTGTGATTCACTTCCTTTAAGTCCTGCTGCCACCTCGGGAGGTGGCAGCAAGAGGAGTCGGCATATGAAACTTAATTTGTGGTGGAAGACGGCGGAGGGTGGTCTGTGGCACCCTAGCAGTTCCTACCGAATTCGGCTGAGTCCCTCGTCAGGCCAAGAGGAAAAATCCTGTTTTGTTCTTTTTACTGATGTCGGCTACCTCCCCAAATTGTGGGAAGTGCCTCGGTAGATAGATAGACTATTTTGCCAAAGATTACGTATAGTAAAAATTTCCGAGAAACTCGAACAATACCGGTCGAGGAAAGCTTTCCTTCCAGGTGGTTCTTGTCTCAGCAACAGGAGAGGAAAAAAGCACCAGGAAACCTTAATCCCCTTTTCCTCAGGGGTTATCACCACCAATACAAAATGGTGTACCATCTGGAAGGCAACATAGATATCAACCTTGTAACAAACACTCCAAGTGCTCCGTCTCGGAATGGCCTTATCGTCTCATCAGATTACAGGAGAGAAAGAGAATACCCTGCTTCTTCCCCTCACACTTATGAGAGCAGAAAGCTATTATAATTATTCAGATCCTTTCTTTTTCATGTGAATGAAACCTCTTGATACAAAAGTTTCTATTTACGAAAACTCATTATATGAAACAGCATACAAATATTTTTTCTCTACATATTACGAAAAAATACTCTGATACATAACTAAATTCACCCGTCCGCCCAAAATTTTAGAATTAGCACGCCGCACAAACTTCAAACTCGCACCATCGTCCTGTTCTCCCATTGGTTATCTCCCTACCCTGATGCTAGTTACTGTCATGAGATCCTGTTCTCCTATTGGCCTGCATCTTTCACATCATACGTCTGCCAGTGTCCCTTAACCATTTCGTTTTGGCATTCGCTATTATTCAGGTTGAATTTGTGTTGGTGATTATGATTTTGTACTTAAAGTTTTCGTGTTGCTTTATTCAACCCATAATTCTACTGTATAGCCATGGGCCCCAAGAATGTTCCTGATGTTCAAGGAAATAAGAGGATGCTTTCTATGGAGACAAAGCTGGAGATAGGCCTAAGCAAGAAGTAAGAGGGTGGCATGCGGTTGAGTGTTTTCACTAAGGAGTATGGCTGTAATCCTTAAGCAGGAAGGAAGCCATTAAAGCAGCAACACCTTCTAAGGGCCTGACTGTATTTTTAAGTAAGAGGAGCCACATCCATGGTGAGATGGAGAGACTTCTCCTTTGGATTAAGGACAAGGAAATCGATGGAGACACAATCACAGAGACGGTAATCTGCCACAAAGCTAGAGCCATTTTTAGTGATCTCGTGCATGCTCAGACCGAAGACGATGCAGGAGAAGAGACATCTCAGCAGGAACCCCCAGAGTTCAAGGCTTCACACAGGTGGTTTGAAAGAATCAGGAGACAGACTGGCGTTCGTTTGGTGATGCGGCATGGGGAGGCTGTCAGCTCGGACACAAAAACAGCAGAAGCATTTAAGAAATTAGATGAGTTGACTCTCCAGGAAGGCTTCATTTCCCAGCAAGCCTTCAACTGTGACAAAACTGGGTTCTTTTGGAAAAAAATTACCGTGGACCTATATCACAGTGGAAGAGAACCTGCCCAGACATAAGCCTGTGAAAGTCAGGCTTACCCTTGCATTCTGTGCCAATGCCAGTGGGGATTGTAAGGCTAAGCCCCTACTAGTGTATCATTTGGATAGTCCTCGAGCCTTCCAAGTCCCACAAAGTGCTAAAGGAGAAGGATCTGGTGATGTGGAGAGCTAATGCGAAAGCCTGGGTAACGTATAATAGGTAAACTTCTGTTTCTGTCCGACTGTTAAAATTATCTGGAAGAGAACCACTTCCCTCTGAAATGTCTACCACCGCTCCCCCTCCTGGCCTCGAGGGTGATATCCTCCTAGAATATTGCTTTATCAAGGTTCTCTACTTTCCACCTAACAGTGTTAATGTTTTCTACCGTTTGCTCTCCTCCTCTGTCGCCACCTTCGCTTTCGGACATTGCCTCACTCGAAAGGTAAGGTTCACGTTTTCGTATTATTATTTTTCAGTTATTATTGCATTATGTTCTATCTACTTCATATACAGGTATCAACAGTTGTGTTAGGTATACAATATTGAAAGATTCAAATGTATTTGGCACTATTTTATTCTAGTTTAACCTTTATTAAAAAAATTAATGTGTTTTCATAGGGCTTGGAATGAGTAAGTTGATTTACATGTAAAACGCGACTCTTTACAGCATACGAAAAATCAAAATCACTTTACGAAAGCTACTACAGAATGAATTAATTCTGTATCCTGAGGTAATGCTGAACTGTACTCATATCTTGTTATTCTTGGAATGATGATTGAAAGAGTAAGGATATTCTTGAAAGATTTGAGTCTTTAAGGATTGTTCCCAAGTTGGTTCCAAGGACAACGACTATGCATTACTTATACAGTAATTATTGATGATAATTTTGTGAATATGTTATCCCCCCACAGGCAAAGTAATCACGAGTCAGTATCCTTGGTGTGTGATTACCTGATAAACAGATCTCCTTTGCCTTCTACTAACATACCGAGTGGTGAGCCCTTTATGGTGGAGTTTCTGCACGAGGACTTTAATCTGAGGCATCGTCTTTGAAAGCATCGAAAGTCTCTCCTTGTCCCCATTCGCGAGTTGAGACTGCATTTTCCCCACGTACCAAGGCAGCCTTGTTAGAAGATCCATTTTTCCCCTACTTGCCTCATGCGCCCAGAGGTCCTCAGTATTGCTCTCTTCCTAGGAATTCTCAGGATTCGTCCAAGAATTCCCCTACCACCTATGTTGATGTTGTTTGTACGGCTTTAGTAGTATCCACAACTATGCCTTCGGTTAAACCAAACTGCCCAAGGATCATTACTTTCTCTCCTTCCAAGCAAGGGTTAGAGAGTTAATGTAGCAACTGTTGCTTCCCAAAGGTTAATTCTACATGTGCTAGCATTGCATACCACAGCTCCGCTGTGTATGTAGGCTAACATGCCTGTATGTGCCACCATTCCTTCGTGTGCTGTCATCACTTAATGCACCACTATTCTAGCGCGCGAGTGTATCCCTCTGTGCAATGGCTTTGAAGCACTTACATATTACTGTATAGAGATTCCCACCCTGACCAAGCTATAACTGTCCAACCATGTAAACGTACGGAACCTCTGCATGAATATGTTCCTTTGTCCACTCAGTATGACTATCAAATAGCTTTTACCTCTACAGTAGGCCTCAATGGGGATGCTTGTTGCCTTCTGCAGACTCCCAACAACTTGGAAGCAGTGTCAACAGCCCACTTTTTGTCTAAGAGGACACCCCTCCAGTCAAATTAGTTGTGGCTATAGAAGTTCTTTCTAGGGAATACAAGTCCCCCAACTTACTAACAGGGCGGGATGCCTACAGAAACACTGAGGCAGACGACAGTTTTTCGGGGCCGATCCCTGAACAGAAGTTCTCTGTTCAAGGTATTGAGTTCCATTCATGGACTGTGTATCCTCATTAGTTCAGACTATGACAGCCTAATTATACTATTTGAAGGATTCTTTAAGAGATATTTTTGGCGAATTATATGTCCAAGAGGTTGGCCATAAGAGCTATGGAAGAGACCTTAGACAACCCAAGGCTTCCTCAATGATCTATTTCTAGTGGAGAATCTGACAGGGGACGGGAAACCTATGTGAACCAGTCTGTTTTGCAACAAGGTTCTAGATGGAAATCCCAGCCACAGTCCTTCTGGCCATCACGAAGAACTAATTCCTATTGACCGTGGTCTTTCAAGCACTTACTTGCAGGTTCTTATCCATCCCAGATTTATTAAGTACCTGAGGTTCCTTGTAAGGAACAAGGTCTACCTTTATCAAGTGCTGTGCTTAGGCCTTTCCACAAGTGCCTCAGGTCTTCACAAGAATCTTCGACATTGTCTCAGCCTGGCCTCACTATTTAAATATCAGGCTCTTACGGTATCTAGACGACAGGCTCCTGCTAGCAGAATCACAAACCCTGCTTGTTCCACTCTGAGATTCTCCTCGATTTCTGCAGGAAATTGAAAACCCAATTGATTCTATAGGAGTCAAGCCTTGTCCCTCTACAATGTACAGTATCAGATACCTAATCATGGAAATTGGCTTGGTCAAAACCAGAGTGTTCTCATCTTCCAAAAGGGTATTGAGATTCATGCAAGTGGTAAAGACTCTTCTTGAATGGGAATAATTCCCAGCACATACAGTACAGTACTGTACTTGGCAGAAGCATCTGGGTCATCTCGTCTCCCTGGAGAAGCTGGTCCCCTTCAGGAGGATACATCTTCGCTTGGCACAGTGGGCTCTGAAGACTCGATGATCTTAAATTCAATGCCCCAGGAGGTGGTGACACATTTCTGCTGGTGTCTAAGGCAGGAGCCCCTACTGATGGACACTCCTTTACAGGCCCCGCCTCCAGAGTTCTTTTCTTTTCTGGATGCTTCTTTTAAAAAAAAAATGGGAATGCTCGAAATTGGAGGGAGTAAGATCTCAGGCCTATGGTCGAAGAAGACTAGACTTTTTATATCTGTACCCTGGAGATGGAAGCTATATACTCGGTAATAGGGACAGCATCATCAGCATACTCTAAGTCAGCTAATTTCATATTACCAATCCAGTACAATCCTTCTCCACCATTTCCAACTGTTCTACGCATTTCAAAATCCATGAGGAGGATAAACAACATAGGTGACGAGTGACGACACATTCCCTCAAAGTACTCCGCTGTTCGCAGAAAATTCATTTGATACGGCTCCACTAACATTACTTTACACTTGCTATGCTCATGAACACTTAATCAGATTTACATATTTAAGAGGAATTCCATAATAATGCAGGACTCTCCACAAAATTGGCTGGTGCACACTACCAAAAGCTTTTTCATAGTCCACAAATGCCATCAGAAGTGAATTTCTATATATATGCAGCCAACTCTGCCTTCTGATATAGAGAAAGGTTATGTTAATTTCAAAGTGCAATTTACTCACTCAGCCTAAACATTACTTGTACTTGCATGAAAATTTTATGGTGGCCTGCTGGATGTTTTACTATTATTTTTGTAACTATATAGTTACGATTCTGACCCCCCCCCCAAAAAAAAAATCAACTTACCAATACAATGTCAAAATACTAAGTTTTTGCAGGAGCAAACATGGATATAAATAATTTGATATGCATATTGTAAAGACTAAAATTATAGTTTTTTTTTTTTTTTTTTTTTTTTACAAAGAAATAGTTAAAAAGAAGGTTGCCTAATTTGGGACACTTGCCTACATATTGTTTAATGTAGAATACTTACCTACACATTGTTTAATTTAGAATACTTGCCTACAATAAAATTCAAACACACTTTGGTCACAAGACAGTTTGGTATTGTAGACAGACAAGAGAATGATATTGCAAACATGTCGTATTTGTCTTGTGATTGTCTTTGGCTGGACAACTTTGCGACTATCATTTTCTGGTAACATGATGTACCAAGCAAGATATGCATGCCCAAGTTAATTATAAGTTAAAGGTATCCTTTTATCCTTCATGAGTTACCCAAGTCCTATGAATAAATAGTCTACTTATACATATTTCACCAATGCTGAGTTAAAGGTTGAACACAAATCAAATTATTGTTATTATTATTATTGCTAAGCTACAAACCTAGTTGGAAAAGCAGGATGCTACAAGCCCAGGGGCTCCAACTGGGAAAATAGCACAGTGAGGAAAGGAAGCAAGGAAAAATAAAATATTTTAAGAAGAGCAACAATATTAAAATAAATATCATTTTATAAACTATAAAAACTTTAACAAAACTAGAGGAAGAGAAATATAAGATAGAACAGTGTGCTCGAGTGTACCCTCAAGCAAGAGAACTCTAACCCAAGACAGTGGAAGACTATGGCACTACCCAAGATTAGAGAACAAGGGTTTGATTTTGGAGTGTCCTTCTCCTAGAAGAGCTGCTTCCCATGGCTAAAGTCTCTTCTACCCTTACAAAGAGGAAAGTGGCCACTGAATAATTACAGAGCAATAAGAAGAATTGTTTGGTAATCTCAGTGTTGTCAGGTGTATGAGGACAGAGGAGAATATGTAACGAATAGGCCAAACTATTCGGTGTGTGAATGTGTAGGAAAAGGAAAAATGAACCATAACCAGAGAGAATCATCCAATGTAGTAATGTCTGGCCTGTCAAAAGACCCCCATAACTCTCTAGTAGCAGTAGTATCTCAACGGGTGGCTGGTGATAGTCTTGAGGAATTTTTCCCCTGGCATATTCTTGGAGAAGAGCATGGTATTATAAAGAATATATGAATTGACCATTATGATGTTCAATATGCCATAAAACATACATAGGGGCTAGTGTTGGGTCTTATGAACACAATTAGATATTGAGTGCATCTGAACAAAGGTATCTACACCAATCTGTGGTCATGCTGTAGAACATCTGATTGTCTGTTTTCCTCTTTTCTATCTCTGAAGGATTATGATGAAGGGAATAAAGCAGCATCACCTTATTAGTCCTGCTAACTTGCTGACACTGAAAAGTGAGGTTGTGCTCATAATTAAACATAGCAAATTGAAATGTATGAAACTTGCAGATCTCTGCATATGAATGCATCAAGTTTGTATATTCCATGCCTTATCATTTTTGTTATTATCAAAACTTAATTTCAAGGAACCGTACACCATGATGTTTATTTCTAGTAAGTTGTTAGAATGGAACTATTTCTTTGCATATGACCAATTATTGTGGAATTCTTAACCCTAACGTGTCCATTCATTACATTGTTTTATAGAACATGTCCAATCATTACATTGTTTTTTTTTTTTTTTTTTAGTTTTATAAGTTCACATATGCATAAATGTGTATATGCATGTACACATGTGTGCAAGTATGCCTATTACTGTGTATGCTTGTACGTGTAAGTATGCGTGTATATACTTGTATCAGTTGATGAAAAATAAGATAAACTTTTTAATAGGGGTAAATTGTAGATAACTACCAGAGGGCCTAAGAGAAAAAAACCGACATCGGAAATAACCATATGAACTGCCCCCCCCCCCACCCCCCCCCCCCAAAAAAAAAGAACCTGCGAGCTTGGGTCCTCGCAGGTAGCATGTTTTTTTTTTTTTTTTTTTTTTTTTTTCTGATGAGTTCTACAAATGCGAATTCATGTTCGTACTCTCACTGTACCATATACAGTATATTGTAAAGTCTCTCTCAATAAATCAGTCCTCTTGAAAAAGTTAAGGACAAAACTAGTCACGAAAATCCACGACCATTTTAATATTTTAATTTTCATTTTATTTGTATTTTTTCAATTATTTGAGCATCACGTGACCGTGTGAGTTTTACTATATATACAATATATATATTTATATATATATAAATATATATATATATATATATATATATATATATATATATATATATATATATATATATATATATATATATATATATATACATATAAATAATTTGCATTACTATTGTTCATAACTGATCTCTCAAGCGATCAGTTTAGATAGGCGTTCAGTTGACATAACAATGGACTTCACAATCATCCAACTGACTGCCATATTTGCAGATGGTGATCTTCTTGAGACTGTAAACTTGATTTTATGTTATTTGGTCTGTATTTCAGTCTGAAATTGCTTGGGTGTGTAGATTATGGACAAATTTATTCATAGGAAATAAAAACGTGTGTCTGTCTGACTGCCTGCGCTATTTGGCCAATGATAGCAAGTTTGACCAAGATTCTAATATATCTGAAATATCCAATTGGTTCTGCATTTTCCAATTATTTTGTGAATCAATTGATGAAATACTCATATACACTGGTATTTATTTACCGATAGCAAATGTTCAATTTTAATAATTTCTGGGTATATGTAATCACTAAATTTCGAGAGTCCAGATTATAACCTTAAAGTGTGACTGGTTCATCATCGAAGGCCAGTTGTATATCAATATTTTTTCATATAAAAATTCAGAGTACATACATATACCAAAGGCACTTCCCCCAATTTTGGGGGGTAGCCGACAACAACAAGAAACAAAACAAAAAGGGGACCTCTACTCTCTACGTTCCTCCAGCCTAACCAGGGACTCAGCCGAGTTCAGCTGGTACTGCTAGGGTGCCACAGCCCAACCTCCCACATTTCCACCACAGATGAAGCTTCATACTGCTGAGTCCCCTACTGCTGCTACCTCCGCGGTCATCTAAGGCACCGGAGGAAGCAGCAGGGCCTACCGGAACTGCGTCACAATCGCTCGCCATTCATTCCTATTTCTAGCACGCTCTCTTGCCTCTCTCACATCTATCCTCCTATCACCCAGAGCTTTCTTCACACCATCCATCCACCCAAACCTTGGCCTTCCTCTTGTACTTCTCCCATCAACTCTTGCATTCATCACCTTCTTTAGCAGACAGCTATTTTCCATTCTCTCAACATGGCCAAACCACCTCAACACATTCATATCCACTCTAGCCGCTAACTCATTTCTTACACCCGTTCTCACCCTCACCACTTCGTTCCTAACCCTATCTACTCGAGATACACCAGCCATACTCCTCAGACACTTCATCTCAAACACATTCAATTTCTGTCTCTCCATCACTTTCATTCCCCACAACTCCGATCCATACATCACAGTTGGTACAATCACTTTCTCATATAGAACTCTCTTTACATTCATGCCCAATCCTCTATTTTTTACTACTCCCTTAACTGCCCCCAACACTTTGCAACCTTCATTCACTCTCTGACGTACATCTGCTTCCACTCCACCATTTGCTGCAACAACAGACCCCAAGTACTTAAACTGATCCACCTCCTCAAGTAACTCTCCATTCAACATGACATTCAACCTTGCACCACCTTCCCTTCTCGTACATCTCATAACCTTACTCTTACCCACATTAACTCTCAACTTCCTTCTCTCACACACCCTTCCAAATTCTGTCACTAGTCGGTCAAGCTTCTCTTCTGTGTCTGCTACCAGTACAGTATCATCCGCAAACAACAACTGATTTACCTCCCATTCATGATCATTCTCGCCTACCAGTTTTAATCCTCGTCCAAGCACTCTAGCATTCACCTCTCTCACCACTCCATCAACATACAAGTTAAACAACCACGGCGACATCACACATCCCTGTCTCAGCCCCACTCTCACCGGAAACCAATCGCTCACCTCATTTCCTATTCTAACACATGCTTTACTACCTGTGTAGAAACTTTTCACTGCTTGCAACAACCTTCCACCAACTCCATATAACCTCATCACATTCCACATTGCTTCCCTATCAACTCTATCATATGCTTTCTCCAGATCCATAAACGCAACATACACCTCCTTACCTTTTGCTAAATATTTCTCGCATATCTGCCTAACTGTAAAAATCTGATTCATACAACCCCTACCTCTTCTAAAACCACCCTGTACTTCCAAGATTGCATTCTCTGTTTTATCCTTAATCCTATTAATCAGTATTCTACCATACACTTTTCCAACTACACTCAACAAACTAATACCTCTTGAATTACAACACTCATGCACATCTCCCTTACCCTTATATAGTGGTACAATACATGCACAGACCCAATCTACTGGTACCATTGACAACACAAAACACACATTAAACAATCTCACCAACCATTCAAGTACAGTCACACCCCCTTCCTTCAACATCTCAGCTTTCACACCATCCATACCCGATGCTTTTCCTACTCTCGTTTCATCTAGTGCTCTCCTCACTTCCTCTATTGTAATCTCTCTCTCATTCTCATCTCCCATCACTGGCACCTCAACACCTGGAACAGCAATTATATCTGCCTCCCTATCATCCTCAACATTCAGCAAACTTTCAAAATATTCCGCCCACCTTTTCCTTACCTCCTCTCCTTTTAACAACCTTCCATTTCCATCTTTCACTGTCTCTTCAATTCTTCCGCCGGCCTTCCTTACTCTCTTCACTTCTTTCCAAAACTTCTTCTTATTCTCTTCATATGACTGACCCAGTCCCTGACCCCACCTCAGGTCAGCTGCCCTCTTTGCCTCACGTACCTTGCGCTTTACTTCCACCTTTTTCTCTCTATATTTTTCATACTTCTCTATACTATTACTCTGCAGCCATTCTTCAAAAGCCCTCTTTTTCTCTTCCACTTTTACCTTCACTCCTTCATTCCACCATTCACTGCCCTTCCTCATGCTGCCTCCAACAACCTTCTTGCCACATACATCACTTGCAATCCCAACAAAATTTTCTTTTGCTAACTTCCACTCCTCCTCTAAATTACCAGTTTCTCTTACTCTCACCTCGTCATATGCCATTTTCAACCTTTCCTGATATTTACTTTTTACCCCCGGTTTTATTAGCTCTTCAACCCTCACTAGCTCCCTTTTACATCCACCTACTCTATTCCCCCACTCTTTTGCTACAACCAATTTTCCTTCCACCAAAAAATGATCAGACATACCGTTAGCCATACCCCTAAACACGTGCACGTCTTTCAATCTTCCAAACATTCTTTTTGTTATCAACACATAATCCATTAATGCCCTTTCTACTACTCTTCCATTTGCCACTCTTACCCATGTATACTTATTCTTATCTTTCTTTTTAAAAAAGCTAGCACTTATTACCATCTCTTGTTCAACACACATATCTACCAGTCTCTCACCACTCTCATTTTCACCTGGTACGCCATATTTCCCAATGACACCTTCTACCTCTCCAGCACCCACTCTAGCATTTAAGTCACCCATAACAACCACATAATTCCTTCTACCCAGTCCTTCTACACACCTAGTTAATTCACTCCAGAACTCATTCCGCTCTTCTTCACTTTTCTCACTACCTGGCCCATACGCACTGACAAACGCCCAACATTCCCTACCCAACCTAACCCTTACCCACATTAACCTAGATGATATCTCCTTCCATTCCACTACTTTACCTGTCATCCATTCACTCAACAATAAAGCCACACCCTCTCTCGCTCTTCCCCTTTCAATCCCAGACACTCTACCAGACATTTCACCAAACATCACTTCACCCTTTCCTTTCATCTTTGTCTCACACAAGGCCAATACATCCATCCTTCTACTTCTAAACATACTTCCAATCTCACATCTTTTACTCTCTATCGTACTACATCCACGCACATTCAAACACCCCAAAACTAGAGTGCGGGGAGCAGTCACTCTCCCCCCAGCTCCATCTCTTTGTTGCTGTCTCACAGGATACTTTTACAGGAGAGAGGGTTCCCAGCCCCCTCGTCCCGTCCCTTTTAGTCGCCTCTTACGACACGCAGGGATAACGTTGGCGCTATTCTAATTTTTATATGCCCCCGCGGCCACAGGGGGCAGAGTACATAACATTTTTATTTTTTTCATCTCAGTTTAACTTGTATTCGAGTTTAATTGAAAAAAAAGAGAGAAAAAAAAACTCAATAATTGTGACATGCCTTCAGGGTACAGCATGGATTCTAAACAAGAGTAAGGCAAGAGATGGATAGTTCACCCTACGTATTTGATGTTGACGAAATGGAGGGCATGTTGTTTTCCAAAAATCAACCTCTAAACTTATAATACTAGTGTCTTACAACGCTATTTATGGTAAAATATCTTATCAAGCCACACTTTAACTGAACATAACAAAATAGAACGTTTTGGGTAGTAAAAACCCGCTTTGTAGTAGTAATAAAAGCTTTAAGTGGGAGGTAGTCTTCCAGTTTACTTTATTTCTTAACTTTATCTATTGTCTAGGTCCCGTAATAGTTAAATTGCTGAAAATACCCATATTTGATTATATATTAGTGTACGTACGTACGAATTACTATCAGGTCCAGGTCTCATGGCCTAACTTAATTGTCTAATGAAACTGTAGATAAACCAACCAAATTTAACAACACAATGTTTTTTTTAGGTTCATCTGTCAATATTACTCTGCAAGAATATTTTCCGTCTTTATTGTTGTAATATAGAGTAAAGTAACAGATACTGGAAGTATGTAACAGACTAAAGAAACCCAGGAAGGTATAAATAATAAACCACAGTTGTGAATGGAATATATTAAAAGCGAGTATAATGTAAATTAGATCCAACATATCAGTCATGTTTAACAATCACATCAAGTTTATGATATAGCAAAATCAAAGGTTATATTTTATTACAGAAAAAAATCAAAGATAATTTGTACTACACATTAGCATTCAACAGACCATTACTTTGCGGGGCTAGATCAATGTCTTGGATCAGAATCATATATTACTATGTAACAAAATAACAGAAAAGCAATTTATTCGTATAATTTAGAAGCATTATCAAAATATAACAATCCCGAGAGTCTTAGACACCACAAATATATTCCTTCATCACCATCATCTACTCTTCATAGTCCTCAGCCATGAAAGGAAATTAAAAGTGTCATCACACCATTATAGTGACAACACCCCACACGACACATTATTTACAGGAGGCAAATTTTGGTAGTATTTTTCACGATTAATGTATTATTTTGTTTGCATGTTGCATTCAACTCTCGTTATATTTTGCTGTTTCTGGGAAACCTGGGGAAACCTGTATAGCTTGACTATCCTTGATATCATATTCCTAGTGTCGTTCAAGCACCCAAATATTAAACAAACACCCATAAATGTTGCAAATGCAAGCAATGCATAAGAATCTTAGCACGCTACTTGACATCAGCTGATTCGATGACCTTAATTCCGTGTTGCCAGGTATGGAGATATATCCCTAGATTTGGGGATTTTGGGTGTCTAATGGTGATATGCCGTACAAATTTCTATGAAGAAGAAACAAAGATGAGTAAACCTTTCTATTGTTGCAATTAGTTTGTTGGCGCTTATATGAAGTATAGTGAGCAATTTCTATATTAGTAAAGCCTACAGAATCAGAGGAAAATATAATTGTGGAAATGGGGATTTTTGGATTGTTTTGGGGATTTTTTATCATGAGTTTTGGACTTATAGGCTCTCCCATCTGGCAACACTGTTTTAAACTGTCACCGTTGTGTGTCTTGTCTCACTCTTATCCTTGGAGCCGGCTACAGGTGGTCTGCTGACGACACACATGTTAGAAACAGCAAGATCTCATATGGTAAGAATATTTCTATCCCATTATTAATAAACATTTAAATTTACATATGGAGCCTTCTCTTATATAAACATGCATTAGATAGTCTTTGGTATTGCAAGGAAATTAACTAGTGAAGTTTACTGCAGATAATCATTAGGCAATGCAATCTTATACTAGCCTGGGCTAGCTTTAAGTCCGAATTGGACGAGGCATATTTGGTCCCAATATCATACCATAACAGAATGGAGTATATTTACATTAGAGACTACACCATAGAGAGCAGTAGCTTCTGTGGGGGTAAAGCCATTTTGAAGGTAGATTAATGGGTAATATTGTTAAGGACTGGAAAAGCTTTCATGATAAAACTTTAGGCATTATTATAGTTCCGGTCATAAAGGAATGCGCTTTTGTGTAGAAAATAATTTCCGACGCAATTAGATTATGATTTACTCTAGTATAGTATAACTTATGGTAATTGGGATCACCGAGTGGGAACCGGGGTTGTTAGGTGGGAGAAATTGGAAAATTTACAGTTTCATCCATTATGGGAAATCTATTATAATAATAGATTTCCCGAGTAAAGCAAGTCTTTTGTAGTATTTCTGTAAAATATTATCTGTCGCAAATGCCTAGTTCTTTATATATCGACGATCAAACTCACGCTACTCATGTCTTCCTCGAAGATTTTTTCTAAGTCTGTTGTTATTGTTGACTGTGTCTTATATTTGCTTAAATGAGCCCTGTAACCACTATAATCCGCAGACAAACTAGTCCACTATAAAGTCTTACACGTTTGGCCAATCACAGCGCCTATCCACTATGACGTCATACATGTTTGGCCAATCACAGCGCAATAATACAACAGCGCCACAATACATTTTTCCCATGCATTTCATTTCGTTCTTAGAAATGGAGGCAGTAGCAAGCACGTCATCTCATGTTGCACAAGAAGTTGAAATTCCATCTTCTTGTCCTGACTGTTTCCTAACTTGCAATGACTTTGTTGTAAGTTATTTGGGGATTATTGAAAACCTAGTGGATTTGTGCCAGAGAGACAATTTAATTTTACAAAATCAAAATTGGCCTGCATGTCAAGGAACCTTCCCAACGGCTTCACGTTTTCCTCAAAGCAGCAACACATCTTGATGAACCAGCAGTTTAAGGTAAGCTTCATTAAATTATAGAGTATATTATAATGGTGATAGTATAACGATGTATGCAGCAGTACCATCACTTTGGATTTGGTTTGATGGATGTGTTAGGTAGTGGCTGTAAGGGGGGGTTGGCCTCGCAGGGGTAGGCCTAGGTAGGGGTACAGGGCCCTAGGTTAGGTGGTTGTATTAGGTTCGGTGGTGTCCCAAAATTCACTGTGGCCTTAAGGGGGGGTCGCAGGGGGGGCGGAGCCCCCCCCCCCCCCGGTAGGGCTAGGTGGGGGTACAGGGCCCCTAGGTAGGGGTACAGGGCCCCTAGGTAGGGGTACAGAGCCCCTAGGCTAGGTTAGGTGGGTTTATTAGGTTCAGTAGTGCCCTGAAAATCACTGTGGCCTTAAGGGGGGGTCGCAGGGGGGGGGGCAGGCCCCCCCCCCCCGGTAGGGGTATAGGGGGAGGGGTGGTGGAAGGATAAGTATTCATTTATAGCAAATATCATTTGACGCCCCCCCCCCCACCCAAAACCCCGGTTCCCACCTGGTGTCCCCCATAATTGTTGGGATGAAGTAGGGTCTTTCTGCATTCTAGAACAACTTAGTAAATCTCTAATTCGGATGGTTTGCGGTCAAAATAAACGTTAAATTCGTTGGAACTACACTATATCTGATGCAACAAATATATTTTTATTCCAGTTTCCCCATAATGGATGAAACTGTAAATTTACCGAGAAATTTACTGGTGGATTGATAATCGTAAAACTAAGCTTTTCTTCTCTGTACATTACTCCTTAGGATGCATAACAAATCTGCAAAAAATTGAAAAATATATACACATTATATTCCCCAGAAACATTTATTCGACACTTTTGTTTCATTTTACAAACCACACGTATCTGCTCCGGTTAGTACTGTATGTACATAACTTACGGTGCTATAACTTTATACCTTCCGTGCACTAGCCTTCCTCCCACTTTCCTGTTCAATTGTTAATGCGTACCTCTTCTCCCTTCCTTCCTCTACCATATTACAAAGTTTACCATATTTGGGCATGTTTGTATGCTTGAGTGTGACGTAGACAGTTATGTGACACGCCCCGTTGTCTTAGGATGACTCCTCAGTTCCTTTGTAGTTGCGTTACATATTGGTTGTGTGATTCTGAGTTAGCTTTTAGGTAAGACAGCACATTTTGTACTGTAACTCTACTGTAAAGATTACTAAAACCCCTAAAAAGACGTAGAGGTGTCAATCATAAGATAAAGAATTATTAGGGATTTACCTTGTTTGTAACCTGTGCCCTGGGCTTGACCCCCGGGTAGGTTTGTGACCTCAAATTGGGGTCTGGGGGTCTTGCATCCGGTGTGACGGTCTGAACGATCCCCCGGTCTCAGAATTCTCCTGGACATTGTATAATGGTTCTTTTCCGCCATTAGCTCGCTTCGCTCGCATGAAAATAAAACATCGAGCTTGTATGTACTGGCAAGCGGTAATGTTGAGCTGCTCACGCTAACATTACAAGAAAATAAATCATCAACCTCGTATGCACTGTCAAACGGTAATGTTCGCGCATGTGCAGATTATCAAGGAGAATTCTGAGACCGCGGGATCGTTCAGACCGTCACACCGGCTAGGACTGTGACCTGGGAAGGTTTGTGACCTGGAAAGGCTTGCCCCCCCATCTATGTGACCTTGGAACTACTAAGTTAGGTTAGGTGGGTTTGTTAGGTTCTTTGGCTTTCTATAAATCTCGCAGGTGTTTGACGCTTTTTTTCTGTTTTCGCCCACCCAAAGTCCCAGGTCACCATGTGTGTCTGTTGATAAAGGTGCGATTAGATTGGAGAGTTTTTTCCGAGAGTTGCTCTCAGACAGCTGCTCTATGGAATGTAAACAGGCTGTAGAGGACTCTCCGAGATTTTCTCTCTACTCTCGTGAGTGTTTCTCTTCTCTCGCGCAAGCTACAGACTAAACAGTCTAGACAGCAGTCTCGTAGAGCTAGGTTGTTGCTCTCCACTCTATCCAGTGAATATTCAGATCTCTGAAAGTTTTTGTTACTCTCGCGAGAGAACATGTGCCAAAAAAGTGGAATAAAGACCAAACAATTGCGTTAATTCAGCAATACGAGAAATTTCCTGAACTGTGGAATGTGACTTTGCCTGAGTACAGAAACAAAGAGCTGAAAATTAGTAAAATTAAAGGAATAGCTGAGAACTTGGGAATTAGCAAAAAAGAAATTACAAGGAAATGGCACAATCTCCGGAGTCTAATGTGTACTGAAGCTAGAAAATTAGAGAAGAAAAAAATGGGAGTAGAGCTGAAGAAATAATTAGTGTAAAAAAAAAAAAATAAGAAATAAAAAAAAACACTACCCGCAAACACACACACACACACACACTTCAATACCCGTTATTTTTAACGAGCACGTGCACTAGATTATTTGTTATTATTATTTGAAAAAAAAAAATTATTGAATATATTTAATTCAAATAAATGCTTAAAATTTACACATTTAATTTAAATATTTGAATTTAATGGGAACGTGCAGTAAATTATTTGTTATTATTATTAAAAATAAAAATATTAAATACATTTAATTTAAATAAATGATTAAAATTTAAATATTTAATTTAAATATTTGGATTTAACGGGCACGTGCACTAGTTACTTTGTATTTATATGTTAAGCTTTCTTATCCTAACCTACCCTCCCTCACTTACTGCTCACTCCAGCATTTTTTTGTGTTTGCACAGTGTTATATAAAACTCTTTATTTCTTCAGGAACTGCCTAGCTCTGAATTGATCTGGAAACGGGAATCAACCAGAGCAAACTGGAAGTATTAATTTGGAAACAGGAACCCCCAAACATACGAAGTTCTTATAGCTCGATGTATCTTCCTCAAACAATTTTCTTAATAATTTTGCATGTGCTCCATCTTCTCCCCTTCTGCTTATCCATTTTCGGACCCACATACTTCTTTTCCTTTTCTTTTTCACTTCGTTCATAATTATTAATGCAGCAGCAACATGGCACTTTTGAGACATGTTCTCTCAACTCTCGCTAGTTGTCGTCTGGCACTGGCTCCAGTGTAAATAGATGCGCGAGAAATCTTACCCGACTCTCAGACACTTTCTCTCGCGACACTCACTCACAGCTCTCGGAGAGAAAAACTTGCTGGTAGTATAAACAGGCTGTAGAGAAAGTCGCGCTAGAGTAGCCGTCTCTCGGGAGAGTTTACTCTCCAATCTAATCGCACCTTAAGGGTAGGATAGTGGATGAACGGTTTATTTGCGGTAGAAATAAAGGTGAAATTCATTGAAAGCACATTATTAACTGTAGGAGAAGTTGTTCATTCTCTTGGAAATATAGTTCTTTGTTCTATAATTTTACCAACAAAACACGCACACACATACACTCTCTCTCTCTCTCTCTCTCTCTCTCTCTCTCTCTCTCTCTCTCTCTCTCTCTCTCTCTCTCTCTCTCTCTCTCTCTCTCTCTTTACAGTACTATTACATACATACATATACCAAGGCACTTCCCCCAATTTTGGGGGGTAGCAAACATCAAACAAATGAAACGAAATATGGGACCTCTCCTCTCTACGTTCCTCCCAGCCTGACTAAGGACTCAACCGAGTTTGGCTGGTACTGCTAGGGTGCCACAGTCCACCCTCCCCCGTTATCCACCACAGATGAAGCTTCATAACGCTAAATCCCCTACTGGTGCTACCTTACCGGAACTGCGTCGCAATCGCTCACCATTCATTCCTATTTCTAGCATGCTCTCTTGCCTCTCACATCTACCCTCCTATCACCCAGAGCTTTCTTCACTCCATCCACCCACCCAAACCTTGGCCTTCCTCTTGTACTTCTCCCATCAACTCTTGCATTCATCACCTTCTTTAGCAGACAGCCATTTTCATTTCTCTCAACATGGCCAAACCACCTCAACACATTCATATCCATTCTAGCTTCTGACTCATTTCTTACACCCGTTCTTACCCTCACCACTTCGTTCCTAACCATATCTACTCGAGATACACCAGTCATACTCATTAGACACTTCATCTCAAACACATTCAACTTCTGTCTCTCAGTCACTTTCATTCCCCACAACTCCGATCCATACATCACAGTTGGTACAATCACTTCCTCATTTAGAACTCTCTTTACATTCATGCCCAACCCTCTATTTTTTACTACTCCCTTAACTGCCCCCAACACTTTGCACCCTTCATTGACTCTCTGACGTACATCTGCTTCCACTCCACCATTTGCTGCAACAACAGACCCCCAAGTACTTGAACTGATCCACCTCCTCAAGTAACTCTCCATTCAACATGACATTCAACCTTGTACCACCTTCCCTTCTTGTATATCTCTTAACCTTACTCTTACCCACATTAACTCTCAACTTCCTTCTCTCACACGCCCTTCCAAAATCTGTCACTAAACGGCCAAGCTTCTCTTCCACGTCTGCAACCAGTACAGTATCATCCGCAAACAACAACTGATTTACCGCCCATTCATGGTGATTCTCGTCTACCAGTTTCAATCCTCGTCTAAGTACTCGAGCATTCACCTCTCACACCACTCCATCAACATACAAGTTAAACAACCACGGCGACATCACACATCCCTGTCTCAGCCCCACTCTCACCGGAAACCAATCGCTCACTTCATTTCCTATCCTAACACATGCTTTACTACCTTTGTAGAAACTTTTCACTGCTTGCAACAACCTTCCACCAACTCCATATAACCTTATCACATTCCACATTGCTTCTCTATCAACACTCTCATACGCTTTCTCCAGATCCATAAACGCAGCAACACCACCTTACCTTTTGCTAAATATTTCTTGCATATCTGGCTAACTGTAAAAATCTGATTCATACAACCCCTACCTCTTCCAAATCCACCCTGTACTTCTAAGATTGCATTCTCTGTTTTATCCTTGATCCTATTAATCAGTACTCTACCATACACTTTTCCAACTACACTCAACAAACTAATACCCCTCGAATTGCAACACTCATGCACATCTCCCTTACCCTTATATGGTGGTACAATACATGCACAAACCCAATCTACTGGTACCAATGACAACTCAAAACACATTTGTTCCGTAACTGGAATACAAACCACGCTATTTAAAGTGGGTATTACTTTCGGCGTAGCTGAAAGGACAAGCCATTAAAATTTTAACGAAGGTTTACTACCCCATGTGTGTGGTAAGCTCACTTTTTAAATCTAAAACTTATCCGCTGGTTATATAATAGCCTAAGTCCCCAACGCCTCGGTAGAAAATTCAAAATCTCTTGCGCAGCTTAGCGCATATAAGCCAGGTGTACCCCAGCGCCCTCGCGGTACCCCAGGTAGAACTATGCTCAACCAACTCAGATTTTCTCTGCCGCCATAGCTGGCTGAACTATTGGAAATTCTCTCTTGTTTTCTTACTCTGTTTGGACGTTATTTGGTGATGTACAGTATTAACGTTTTTGAGTTTTGTCTTTCGCATATTTGTTTTGTTGATCACGTATTTTAACTTGAAAGGTAGGGTTGGAAGGTTTTTCAACCTATTTTAAACCTCACGAAATCATAGGGGCGAAGTGTAAATATTTCGTCCATGGATGACGTCACAGCCTCTTCCTTAGGCTAAAAGTCTGTCTTGCCTTTTAAGAATATAAGTGATTTTGCTTTTGGTGTTTTAAGTTATAAATTGATTTAAAGGATTTATTTTGAGAAAATTTTATCCTTATGATATTTTTCTTTAGATAATCTTTGATCTGTTTGCGAAGATTAACTATCGTTCAGTTTATTTTTGTTACGGTAATCAGTATCGTTACGATGTTACTTATATTGTAGCGATTTTATGAATAGTACTTTCTTTTACTTCTCAAGTTTTTTTTATTGTACTTTATAAAAGGAACATTTTATTTTGCAATTAATTGGTCCTTTCAGTATTTTTCCTTGTCAGAGATTAAAGGAAGTTACACTTCAGTTTATTTTATACGATGCAGTATTCTTTACATTCGTCGTAGCGCACGATTCTATGTATCGATGTTGATTTGGTGGTTTTCGGAATATTTTGTTACATTTATGTGGGTTGCTTTCCCATTCAAACAATTGTCCAGTGACAGAATTATTAGTCTCTCCCTACGGAGTTCATTTCCTTTGAGAGAGTGTATACTTTGTCTTTCAGGTAATTATGAAACTATCTTTGTGCCAAAGAGTAAAGTGCAAATTTTTTAATGATAAATTGTGCAGTGATTTTTATTCAGTGGAGAGTGCTTCTATCCGGACCTGTCGTTATCCTAGCCTTAGACCTCTATCGAGCTCCCGAACTCATGGGAGAGGTTATGTCAAATGGCGAAAGGAATCGAGAGGGTAACCAGGCGTTAGTCTTTTAGACCCGAACTGAAGTCCTCTCGAGTGTTTTCTGTCGACCACCAGAACGCTCACCCTCGCTATAGATAAAGCGAGGTGTTAGTGTTTTCAAAGGCGCTAAGCTGAAAACAAAATTAGATTCGTTCTGCGTGTATTACGTTTCATGCGGCGCAGACGCAGTGCCGCCACCCCACCTGTTGGGTGTCGTCTCTCGACAGTGGCTAGCACTATGGATTTGCTGTCTTTTCTGCCTGCCGTTAACAGTGCGGTTGGGTGTCTCGATTCCGGTCTTTGACACGGACGCACAGGCATCGTGTCTTTAACGGTGAGATCTTGTCGTCGCACAGGCGGCCTACCTACCGCAATGTTCAATGGTGGGGGAAAGTGAATGCTTTACTTCGAATGCTCGACGCAAACCGACGGTTCATAGCACCTAGTGTTAGTCTATACAGACGCGCCTGCGAAGCGTCATCGGAACGGTGCGGCAACGGAAACGGAACGTCGACGGAATGGAGCGAAGCCCCACGTCAGTGTGGACGCTTCAGCGTCAGTGTGGACGCTTCAGTGTCAGTGTGGACGCTTCAGTGTCAGTGTGGACGCTTCTGCGTCAGTGTAGACGTTTTCAGTGTCAGTATGGACACTTCAGCGTCAGTATGGACACTTCAGCGTCAGTATGGACACTTCAGTGTCAGTATGGACGCTTCAGCACCAGTGTGGACGCTTCAGCGTCAGTGTGAACGCTTCAGCGCTAGTGTGGGCGCTTCAGCATCAGTGTGGACGCTTCAGCGTCGGGGTGGTCGCTTCGCTACCTATGGCTATAGACTTTGATGTCTACCTGACCATGAACGTATATTGTTCAGTTATTGTTGCTCCAGGCGCTATATTAAGAAATAAATCTTAACTAGAAAGATTTTATATTCTCAGTCCAAGGCCTGCTGGGCTAACTCTTGGGTGTGAGAACTAGAATTAAACCTCTTAGTATTGAGGTCCGAATTCAGAATCATAAGGAGTGGTCTCCTAAGAATCAAGACTTCTCTTCCTAGGATAGAGATTGTTAAAGGAAGGGAATAACTTTCAGACACTCATGAGATTTTTTCTAAAGAATTTCCCTCATTTATTTATATTACAAGCCAGCTACAACCCTATTTGGGAAAGCAAGATGCTTTAACCCAAAGGGCTCCTTTAGGGAACGATGGCCTAGTAAATTAATGGTAAAATAAAGTAATGAATTAACATTAAATCATTCTCAGGAAAATAACGAAGCTTCCTGTAGAAATGATACAGCGCTTGCAGCTGCTACAACAGAAAGGGCATTAAGGCCTTTATGAGAATAGAACGTTAAAGTATATCTCCCACCACGGGCAGATTTTTTATGATTTAATGGTTTATGTTTTTAAACCACTCTTGTTAGTGACTCGTTAACATAGCACAGTGCTCTGGAGGAGGTGTTTGTTCGTTTTCACCTTGCCCCTAGTCCTATATCTCTAACTTACGTTCCAACCCTTGGGAGAAGGAAGGTCGGTAGGCTGAGGTTCTTCGCGGACCTTGTGCATTAAACGTCTGTTCCGGCAAGCAATATTGGTGATGCAGTCCAAGACGGTCTCTCTCCACTTTGGAATGATGAGGTAATGCTCTTTTCTTCGCCTATGATTGGCGAGCTATGACATCACAACCATGTGACATAGTATCTTGAAAAGAGCGGAGTTGGGAGGTCTTGAAGTGATCAGATTGTCATCGTTATGGTATCATGGATCTTGTAACTGTTTTCTGCATATTAGAATGCAGTTACCTGACGAGAATAACATTCTACGTTTTCCCTGTCTACCAGACTAGGTAGTTACTCGTCATGTATGCACGCGAACAGGTTTTGATGCGTGTACAGGAAGCAATCGAGTGTGTTTTTTCTTCCGCGAGAGAAGCGGAAGTCAGACAAGTCACATACAATCCTAGCTCTTCCTCTGGATTCTGACTCACTTTCAGGGAGGAAGGACTTTCTCCTCGTCGAAGGACGCATAACCTACAATTTGTAGTCACCAATCGATTTGTCCAAGACCTTTCAGGAGTCGTATGTTTTTCTATTAACTTATCCTGCAGTATCTAACATTCCCCGTAAGTTTTTTCTTTTCGGAAGGAGGCGACGTGTCAGCACCTGACTCGTGTAAGACACATAGTTCTTCGGGGGAAAAGGTGCTCAGTTTGCTTCTGTTCACCCTTCTTCTCCTTCCCCAGCTTGGAGAAAGGTCTATTACTTTCTTCTGAGGTCTAGCGACTACTGTTGATGGTATCTCACAGCATTGGAGACGTTTAGTTCGCGCACAAGGCGCGCTTGAAATGTCATAGGGACTCTCCCAGGTCGCTCTCTGGACTGCAATTGATGCTCTCTCCTGGCATTCGCCCACGCTTGAGTTGACGCACTCGCTACCCCGCGAGTGTAGATTTGGTCTGAGCTTAAAGAGGTCTTTTTCATCTGTGTTTAGCGTTAACGATTCTCAGGGGGGAGAAAATTTTCTCCTAAAGAGTCTAAGGACTACCATAGATCAAAGAAATGGTTTTCCGATTAGTGTCAGAAGGCATAGTTCTCCTATGCTTAGTAACACTTCCTTGCAGAATTATGCTCGTGTTACGAGAAGCGTTAGAGCGGGTGCTTGTAGCGGTCTGGTCTCTCTCTTACGGCAGATGTCGTGCAGACACAGACGCAAGTTCTGGTCTCTCCCTCACGCTGTCCCAGACGCAGACACCAGTATGGTCGTATGTTGGCCGCTAACAGTCAAAGTTGATCCTTTCAACAGGTTGTCCCTTTTTCGTGGTCTGCGGGACGCGTGACTATCACCCATGCGTACGCATCGTACACGTGGACAACTCTCGGCTATCAGTTCCATCTTTCCGTCAATGACCGGACGCGATGCTGTCGTTTCCACGCTGTAGATTTACAACAAGCCGGGCACACACACAGCGCTGTACCCACATGACAAGGTGAACGCATGTAGCACACTGACACCTTACGGAAATGCAACCACATGCGACATTATGGTTGCATGCTAGACGCATACAGTCAAGTCTTCTTCTCACAGCAGTTTAACCAGATTATTGTCTCTCCTTCGCGTCTCTCTGGCCTCGCATCTAACGCTCCCTCTTGTCAAGCTTTGGCTTTAAGTTTGTTGAACACTTGCTGATTCCACACGAATCAGGTCTTAACCTCACAGCATGAGGTTCACGTGGTTGATGCTTCTTTTCAATGCCTAGCTTTAATATCGGTTTCTTGCGACCGATATGGACGAGTTTTGGGAGGCGGTTCTAGATCCCGATTCTCTCTCACGACATGTTGAGTGTAGGCAGCATACTGGAACCGTTCTGGACTCATGCTGGGACCATGCTGGGTGCATGCTGGAAGCATGTCTTTAGTCCTTTTCCCCCTGTCAGGATCACGAACGTTTTATGTTAAACCATCAAGCTATAGGTCTAGCTGCCTCCAGTATTTAGGAAAACCCCTAAGATCTAGAGGGTTGTTCGAAGGAGACAGCTGAGGCTTTCGCTTGTACTAAGGACTTTTGCCTCAAGGTTTTCCAACCCAATTAGAGTGCTTTATGGAGTGGTGTAGAGCTAGAGCCAGCTCTTCATTAGGTAACTCTTAACACAAGTGGCCTATTTTTTCTTAGACCTTAGAAGAAAACACATTTTCTTCCCTCCTCGACCATCAAAGGGTACAGGAGTATGCGGGCATCTGTCTTCAGACACAGAAGATTGGATCTCTCAAATAGAGACTTTATAGATCATCTCAGATCGTTTGAGAAGACTTGGAGGCATCAGCAAGATGCTCCAGCCTGAAATTCAGGGTTTGTTTCTGGAGCTTCGCGGTAGTGACAGATCCGACCCTTTACACTTGGTTTCTTTTTTAAGGCCTAACTTTGGAGACTTTCTGAGTAAGTCTACCATAGTTGAGAGTCAGTGAAGTTCACTCTTTTAGCAAGAACATGTACTTCACATTGGTTAAGCCATAGGTACCTTGCAACCTGGATTCTTGGTTATTAATAAACATCTTTCTCATCCATAGCCTAAATTTTTCGGGATCACTGTTCTCTCGAATTGGTTTGTGATGGGCTGAGAAGTTTTTTGCCAGATTAAAACGATGAAGTTTTATTGGAACAAGAACAAAGAAGTTATGAGTCTTTTCATAACTCTTAGGTGCATGGTCAAGAAGCCTGCGCTATCCATGTCTAAACATTGTCATCTCGTATAGACTTTGATTACAAAGGTTCTTCCACACGGTTGGGTGACAGATCATAAGACGTTGGAAGAGTAAAGACTCACGAAGTTAGAGCTGTAGAAACTTCTGTAATTTTTAAACTAAACTGTGCTCTGCAAGCATCACGTATACAGTCTTGTGAAGGGGTAATCCTGTATTCGTCTTGCTTAACTTTTACCGTGTCCAGTCTCTATGAAGACGTCTACGGTTTGGGATCACTTGCAACGAGTGCAGTAGTAGGTGAAACATTCTCCACTACATTTCCCTAAATTCCTAGTACCCCTGTTCTTCTCTTGGAACTGTTATATATATATTTTTATGATTGTACGTAAAGATTGGTCGGCAATCTTCAGCAATCTTTGACCTAGTCAGGTGGTCATTTTGTTCCTAGAGAGCGCCCGGAAAAAGGGTATTAGTTGAGGTCCTGTCATGTTATAGGTGGGTGTACCGTTTGACAGCTCCTAGAGATCATCAGCCCCGAGTGGATCACTGGATCTCCTAAGAATAGCAGACAAAATGAGGCAGAGCATTGCTGTCGGCTTCCTTATCAGGTTAGAACCACTTAAGTTGTTAATGTAACTCTTAAGTAAATTTCCAATTATGCAGCTGTCTCTGACCCGCCACCAATGAGTGTCAATCAGCTATTATATAACCAGCGGGTAAGTTTTATATTTAAAAATTATATTTTCATAATAAAATAAATTTTTGAATATACTTACCCGCTGGTTATATAAGATTTAGACCCACCCTCCTCCCCTCTAGAGACCATGGGGCATGGAAAATCTGAATTGGTTGAGCATAGTTCTACCGGGGTACACCTGGCTTATGTGCGCTAAGCTGCGCAAGAGATTTTAAATTTTCTGCCGAGGCGTCGGGGACTTAGGCTATTATATAACCAGCGGGTAAGTATATTCAAAAATTTATTTTATTATGAAAATATCATTTTTACTTTGGATCGGGTGGTGATTGGACGTGTCCGCTTTCACCCTCGCCTCTTTGACAGCCATTAATGCTTTTTGTCTTTTTCTTACTTTTTCTTATACTTGTGATATATATATAAATATTCTTTATGTTTATGTATATATTTGTGTATAGAAATGTAGAAAGTTTTCGTTTCAGTGTTTGTGCTGTGTGTGGTGTACGACAACGTCACCGGCTTAGTGCTAGGCCACCTCGGTTCCGTTGTGGGTTACGGCCTCTCCCTCTTGGGCCATCGGTTTTTCCTTCGGCTTTCCCATTAACTCGGCCGCCTTAGGGATCGTCATCGCTGGACTTTCTTCATTCATCTATTATCTTCGCTGTTCCTCCTTTCCTACGGGGGGAGTGGTAGCTAGCTACCCCTCCTCCCCCTCACTTTCACTTTTGCCTCGAACTGTGACAGACGTCTCTGTCTTGGTCTCTCTTGGCAGCCATTGTTTGTTTTGTCTTTACTTAATCGCTTACTTTTCATTTACTCAATATATATGTAAACGTGTTTTCATGTTTGTATACATATTTCAGTATAGAAATCAGTAAGTTTCCTTTTCAGATTTGTGTGTGTAGTGTACTTCTACGTGGTGTCCTCGGCAGTTGGCCGCCACGGCGTTATGGGTGGCGATCGAGTTTGACTTATGTCTTTCTCTCTCTCTCTTGAGGTCGTTCACCCTTTTACTACGTGTTACTACGCCCTTGTAGCTTCCTTTCCGTGTGGGGGGGTTGCTACGCCGTACGTTTGTCTCAATTAGTTTATGAATCTAATTGTATTTGTTGATTTTTCAGCTTTGTAGAACGATTCCTTTCGGGGTTTTCGTTCTTTCTTTAGTGTTCATTCATTTTTAAATTACATAATTACATAGTTACATAATTATAATTGTTATAATTCTGTTTTGGTTACAGCTCTCCTTCCGTGAGTGTAAGTGGTTGTGAGGGCACGTGCCTGTTGTGTAATTCTTGTTTCCTTTCCCTCGGGATTCCTCTTCGGAGCCTTCCCGGGGGAATGAATGTGTACTAATGTTTTTTTGTTTTATTTTTTTACAGTTACCGATCTAGTTCGTTTCTGTAATATGGCAACGGTGTGAGCTGTCTTGTTGAGTCCTGGGGATTCGGCTGTTGCTGCCTCCCCCCTTGTGTTTTCGTCAGGGGCGTGTCTCCTTCTACTGGAAGTACTCCCGTGACGACGGACAGCTCTCCAGTTCATTTTAGAACTCTCAGGAGGCTTGCCTCATTGGGCAGGTAACTTTCCTTCCGAGGGAAGTTTTTCCTGTCCAGGCTTGAGTTTTTCCCCTTATGGAGGGTTCTCCTCTTGCCTTTTTTTCGTGCGACTATGCTCTTGGTGCTGAGCGGTCACACCTGCAGTTTCGCTCAAGGGGCTGGGCAACTGCAGGAGCTCCTCTTCGGAGGATTGCTCCTCTTAGGTCACTGGCTGACCAGTCTCTTCTACGAAGTGTTTCTCTTTCGTTCGCGAGAGAGTACACTCATAGAGACTCCTCTTCGGAGGTTTCTTCTGTTGCTGTTGGCCTCCCTCGCCGTAAGGCCCACCGTCCGCCTCGTCGTAAGGGCCTCTCATCTCCCTATAAGGGTGCTTGAGGCGCCTTTTTGAATCTCCGTTTGCAGCCTACAACTCCCTTTTCTCGATCTTCCGCCTTGGTGCAAATGGACAGCAGTCTGATCTCGTCTTCCGATGGGCAACGGTCTTCCCGACGGACAACGGTCTTCCCGACGGACAGCGGTCTTCCGACGGACATCAGTCTCCCGGCGGGCAACGATCCCTTCGGGGCAAAGGGTTGCCTCCCACGGGGGTTCTTCCCTTGCGTGTCAGGGTTTCCCTGCGCGCCCTTCTGCTGTGTTCTCTCCTGCTCCTGCTCAGTGTTAACGCACAGGCGCTCTTCTGCTCATCAGCGCTCTCCTGTTCGTCAGGGCTTGCATGATGATCATCCCTGCTGTTCCTGTTGGTTCCTGTTACGCGCCCTGTGCGCCCACGTTCGCCCTCGCGATCTCGAACTTCGGTTCAGGTCGGGGTCAAGGACTCTTCTTCTATATGCAGGCTTCCACGCGTAGCCTTCTGCTCGTCCGCGATCATCAGCTCGCCAGCGATCACCTGTCTCTCGGCGATCTCCGGATTGCCCTCGTGTGTTACAGCCGGCATGCCAACGTTCTCCAACTCTTCTGAAGGAACATGGTTCGCCAGCTACTAACTCACCTGCGGATGCTGATCGCCATCGCGCTACCCTCGACTGAGGATGCTGATCGCCATCGCGCGACCCTCGACTGCGCATGCTGATCGCCATCGCGCGACCCTCGACTGCGCATGCTGATCGCCATCGCGCGACCCTCGACTGCGCATGCTGATCGCCATCGCGCGACCCTCGACTGCGGATGCTGATCGCCATCGCGCGACCCTCGACTGCGGATGCTGATCGCCATCGCGCGACCCTCGACTGCGGATGCTGATCGCCATCGCGCGACCCTCGACTGCGGATGCTGATCGCCATCGCGCGACCCTCGACTGCGGATGCTGATCGCCATCGCGCGACCCTCGACTGCGGATGCTGATCGCCATCGCGCGACCCTCGACTGCGGATGCTGATCGCCATCGCGCGACCCTCGACTGCGGATGCTGATCGCCATCGCGCGACCCTCGACTGCGGATGCTGATCGCCATCGCGCGACCCTCGACTGCGGATGCTGATCGCCATCGCGCGACCCTCGACTGCGGATGCTGATCGCCATCGCGCGACCCTCGACTGCGGATGCTGATCGCCATCGCGCGACCCTCGACTGCGGATGCTGATCGCCATCGCGCGACCCTCGACTGCGCATGCTGATCGCCATCGCGCGACCCTCGACTGCGCATGCTGATCGCCATCGCGCGATCGCCCACCTGCACATGCTGCTCGTGATCGCTCACCTTCGCATATTGCTTGCCAACGCACGATCGCTCACCTGCGCATGCTGCTCGACCATCGCGTCGGCATAACACAACGCGCCATCGCCAACCTGCAAGTTAGCGCTCACCGGCTCACCACCGATCGCTTGTTGATCCATATCGCCAGCGGTCTTCCTCGCCCACGCGGCAGCGCGTTTCCTCGCCGTCGCGCTAACGCTTGCGTTCGCCGCCTCGGACTCGCCCTCATCCACCTGCCCACCCTCACGACCGCTCGCCCGCGCGACCGCTCGCCCGCGCGACCGCTCGCCCGCGCGACCGCTCGCCCGCGCGACCGCTCGCCCGCGCGACCGCTCGCCCGCGCGACCGCTCGCCCGCGCGACCGCTCGCCCGCGCGACCGCTCGCCCGCGCGACCGCTCGCCCGCGCGACCGCTCGCCCGCGCGACCGCTCGCCCGCGCGACCGCTCGCCCGCTCGCCCGCGCGACCGCTCGACCGCGCGCCCGCGCGACCGCTCGCCCGCGCGACCGCTCGCCCGCGCGACCGCTCGCCCGCTCGCCCGCGCGACCGCTCGCCCGCGCGACCGCTCGCCCGCGCGACCGCTCGCCCGCGCGACCGCTCGCCCGCGCGACCGCTCGCCCGCGCGACCGCGCGCCCGCGCGACCGCTCGCCCGCGCGACCGCGCGCCCACGTGCCTGCACGTCTACGCTCATGCGCGTCCGCGCCCATGCTCTCCAATGTTCGCCCACGCGCGAACCAACGGTTTTCCATCACGCGGACGGATGGTGTTCCGTCGCGCGAACCTACAGTGTTTCTTCGCACTAACGTCGGCTTATTTCTTGCAGTATCCATTGCTCGTCTATGGGTTCTCGCTCGCCGACCACCAGCTCTCGCCCTTCCTACCACGCTCGCCCTCCTTCTGCGCTCCTTCTGCGCTCCTTCTGCGCTCCTTCGCTCACCTTCGTGTGCGTTACTGCGCATGGGCGCTTCCACGTTCGCCCACGCGAAAATCTTTGAATTACCGTCGCGCGAGCTCCAGGGCTATTACGACCACGACTCCCAAATGGGGTTTTCGCAGCATGGCCAGCCTGGCGAGTTCTTCTGGAGTGTTTTTCCAGAACACGGCCTCACCCCATAAACGCAGAGCATGGCACTTGCAAGAATAGGAGAAACTTAAGGGAGATCTGAGCAACACTCCTCTTTCCTGAACCTGGTTAGCCCTTCCCCCTCATTCCCTGGAAGGATTTTTGGCGGGGGGCTTTCCGTTCGAGATTTCTCCATCGGACAAGGGGTGACGGCTCACCCCTTCCTCTGGGAGCTTACCAGGTTCTTTCCCTCCTCGGTTACGGCCCGAGGTTTGGTTCAAGGAAGCTACAGGAAGATCAGGGGTACTTTCCTCCTCTCGAGCTCAGGCACCTTGGCCTTTCGTCGTTAAGTACTGTATCTAACTTGCGGACAAGCTCGATGTTGTACCATCTGGACGCGGTGACTGAGGGCTTCCTTCGGGTGTCTCATCTGTGGAGGTCGACGACCTCAGACACCCTTCCATCCTTGAGAAGAGTTTGTTTGTGCCCAAGGACAGAGACTTAGACAGCTGCTGTGCAGAGGAAATCGACTTCCGGTTTCACTCCTCCAAGGCGCTTTCTTCCAGACTCTGCAGGGCTCCAGCGCCCTTTTCTTTCAACCACGTCGGCCTAAGTTATCGGCTACGACAACTGGGACAAGGTGTCCAATTGCAGTTTCCTCCTGTCAGGAACAGATGGCACGGGAGACTCCCCCGGGGGGGGGCATAGTCCTAAAAGGAGTTCACGAACTCTAGGATTGCAGGTTTTTCGCTGGGAGGATGCTTAAGGTTACTCATCCGAATGACAGCTTCCCGATGCCCATTCCCGCACAATCTCTGTGATTAGCCAAGGATATCGCGCCTGCCGTCTCTGTCAGCGAATTCAGTGTCTCTGAACCTCTATGCCATAGCGTCAGCAGAGTGGCCCGGTTGGGCAGAATTATCCATACCTTAGGCGAAGGTCTTCCTTAGGATCATCGACGGCTTCACCCCCGGCCCCCTCAGTCGATCCTTTCTTGTAAGGAAGGATCTGAGAGGGGATGTCCGTAGTCGACCTCTCAGCCCTGATCAAGTTTGTCGAACAAACTTCGGCCAGCGTAGACCAGCAGAATCGATCAGACTGGTAACGAGGCGACAGGACTCCTTAAACCCTGGGTCGGAAGGACGGGTACTTTCAGTTTCCATTCCATCCATCTTCCAGGGTGCTCGTCAAATTCAGCCTAGACTGCAAGTATTCCTGCTTATGATGCAGTGTGGCTATCCCGCCGTGGCATAGCAGGTTTGTTTCCCCAGAGAACTCTCCCTGCCTTCCTCTTGGCCGCTCAGGTGCGGGCTTCCGCCTCCTCTGCTGTTTGGAGGGCTGGTCAACTCCGGTAGGCTCGGGTTCGACCTTCTTCATCGCCGGGACAAGCTTCCGGATGCTTACCATGAGTGTGGGCTCATGGTATTTTGCTTGGTGCCTTATCTTCCTCTGCCTCAACATCTGGAGTATCTGGCCATGATATTGAGTCAATGGCCTTACCACGTTGGAAACCCCGCTTCTCGTCCGTCCAGCGAGGTTAAGCAACGTCGGTACTTGGATGGGTGACCACCTGGGGACGCCAGATTCTGTTACCACATCCTCCGAGCCTTCCTTTCGGTTGACTGTGGCAAGACTGAGGAGAGTCGCAGTACCTGTTCTCAGTCAAGCAGAGCTTTCAGCCCTACCTTGGAACGTTTCCTAGTTCTCCTTTCCTCATTGACCCGTCTATAGTCCGAACGGTCGCCTCAGGATAAGTTCCATGTGGGGCGATCCAAGTTCCGGTGGCTTCAGGCAATGTTTAACCGGACTCCCTGGCCCTATGTGACCAGCGGAACTATTAGACCTGCAATGGGTGTTGACCTATGGAGCCTCTTGATGGTAGTGGATATTCTCGTCCTTTCCCCACATTCTTGATGCGGTTCTCGGACTCGTCAAAGGAAAGAGGGGGGGGGGGGGCATGTTCCGGTCCAGGCCTATGGTCAAGACCTGAAGGATACCTCTCCATCATTCAGGCAGGCTTAGGGGCCTTAGTCTGGCCCCTCTACAGATCCTATAGCTCCTGCCAAGTCGCCCCGTGCGCGTCGACTTCATGATTCTGGCGTATTCTAACCAGCAGGGGACGCATTTTCACACCTTCACATCTTGCAGTAGAGATACCGGGATGATTGAGATTCTCTCAATACCACCATCGGCTCTCTCATTCCAGGCAGGGGAATGTTCTCTCAGACTATCCGAGCAGAGCCTCGTAGAGAGAGTGTACCTGGGGGTCTTTGACCTTGGGTAACCAGCAAGTACTGGTCTGGGGGACCTGATCGCGACAGCTTGGAACCTCAAGCTTCCGCTATTCTTCCCCCCAGTCTCAGACTCCAAGGCTCTGGCAAGATGCATTCCGGTGATGGTGGGACAACTTCGACGCCTGCGTCTTCCCTCCTTTTTGTCTGTGGACAATGGGTCTCAACAAGACCAGGTTGTCTGTCAACCTTTCAATGTGAGAGCTCCACTGGGACTATGCGCAGAACGGTTTCTGGACCCTCTGCTTCCCCTGACGGAACTCCCGGGAGAGCTTCTCCCACGGCGCAGACTACTCAAGCAACCACACTGCGACATCTCTCCCGAACCGGGGCGTCGCTTCGGCGTCATGCCTGGAGACACTACGCTTCCTCCTCAAGAAGAGACAACCCGCTACAGTCGCGGTACGGAGGTCGCGTCATCTGCGATAGTCATCCACAGGGGTCTCCCAGGCAAAGTGAAGAGTCTAAGGTGGTTGGTGCCGTGGGAGATATACCTCTTCCCTTGAGGCCTCTTCTCCAGCAATAACGGTCTTATTGCCTTTCGGCGGGAGGACACTCCTTTCCGCTCTCGGCAATGAAGCCTGTCGCTCAGCCTTTCCCTGACCTTCAGGCTTAAAGGAATAACTTTTTCCTGCCCGCTGGATCTATCCTCGCTCATGCGGAAGCTACGATCGTCCCTGCCCTAGTCGGAGGAAGACCTCTAACTTGGAGCATGGCTCGGACTTTTAGTCCTTTAAGAGATCTTCTCAAGACCCTTTACGACAGGCCTCGGATTGTTTTCCGCCTTGGGTCTCCTGCTCACTCTGGCCACGGCCAGTGTGTAAGCAATCTTCTTGGTCTCTTACGACTCCCCCCTTTCTAAGGAAGAGGGGAAGGCAACATTCAGGCTCGCTCCTGAGTTGTTGGCTAGACTCAGAATCTGGGGGTCCCGGCCCTTCGATCCGATTCATTCAAGATTTCGAGTCTCCATTCTGTATCTGATGTCCCAAGACCTTCTCTTTCTTGCCAGTAAAGGAATCGAGAGGTTAGCGCTGGGAACAGCTGCAGTTTGTCCTCAGTTGCAGCCGATTTTGGAGCACAAGGAGGACATGGGGGAGAGTCTCCAGTATACCTCTTCAGCCCGGACTCAAGGACATTCATCTCGACCTGTCTCCAGACCCTCCCCCGTCACGTCGCCCTACAGCACGATGTTGGATACATCGCAACGTCCCTCGCATTTGAGTAATACTACTCTGTGACGCAGGTGCTACAAGCTGGAGTCTGGAAGCGTCTAATGACCTTCGCAGCCCGCTTCCTGCAGGGCGTGACCCACAGGAGTCTCGATACGTTTTCTATTGCTCTGTGGTGGCTACACAACAGCTGGTCTAACCTCAGGCTCCTTTTTGGACAGGTAGCAGAAGGTTGAGGGCATTGTTATCAGGTTTTAGTCTGCATGAACGAAAGAAGTATGTCTGGCCCTTACTTCTTTCTTCATCATGCCCTCTACGGGGAAGCAGCATCCTGGTCTCTGCATAGCTGACCTCGAACCTCTGCAGGTAAACCATGCTTCCTTGTGTTCCGAGTATTGAGTCAATACTGTCGCGTCCCCCATACCCTGACGAGGTGGTATTGGGAACGTCCTAACCCAGAGTTCCTTCTGGAACTCCAGGTCAACTGCCTAGGACGGGTCACACTTCTTCCTTCACACACAAGCTTGCGTAGGCCACATGGTTCCTTGCGGAGCAAGGAACTTGTGAGGTGTAGGGACTCCTTTTCTCGAGTGCGACTCACTCGGATTCTGAGTCCCCGGGTAAAGCCAAAGTCAGTATGGCTGGGGACTTTCCACCCTTCCTAAGGGGTAAGTCACCCTTTGTAAATAGCGTGGTTTGTATTTCGGTTACGGAACAAATGACAAATTCGAAGATAATTTGTATTTTTCCTAACCATACAAACCTTAGCTATTTACACATATTTGCCCGCCAGCCCTGTCCCCCAAGACAAGTCCTACCTCTAAGTGAAAGTGAGTATTCACCTGTGTGTGAGGGGGAGGAGGGGTAGCTAGCTACCACTCCCCTACCCCCCCGCTAACTAGCGCGGGGATAATACACCCTCGTTAAATTCTAATGGCTCGCCATTTCAGCTGCGCTAAAAGGTAATCCTTTGTAAATAGCTTAGGTTTGTATGGTTAGGAAAAATACAAGTTATCTTCGAATTTGTCATTTCTTATTTTTTTGGTATTCCCTCGGGGTTACTCTTCGGAGTTCCTCCCTGGGGAACTTCTGTTAAAATAATCTTTATAATTTTTTTTTCCAGTTAACTATGCAGTTTTTCTTTGTTTGACTAAAGAGTGCCAACGAAGCAGAGCTGGCCTGTTTGTGCCTGTGGAGTCTGCTGTCGCTGCCGTCCCTCCAAGGACGCCGTCATGGGCATTATCTCTTCTCTTAGAAGTTCTCCCGTGACAAAATGCCAGCACTTCAGATCATCTTAGAACACTAAGGAGGTTCGCCTCCAGGGGTTGGGTAACTTCCCTTCCGAGGGAGGTTCCCTCCCCAGGTGTGAGATCTTCTCCCTGCAGAGGGAGAACTTCTCATACCTTAATAATGCATCGCCGTCGACTGCTGTGCTGCCCTTCGGCCAGACTTTCTCCCCCCTTGCTGAATTTCTCTTCCTTCATGGGTGGAGCACAGTCTTGGCAAGTCTCTTCTACGAAGTGTTCACCTGTCTTGTTCGCGAGAGAGGCCACTCAAAGAGACTCCTCTTCAGAGGATTGCTCCTTATAGGTCAGCTTGCTGATCCAACGGCCCTAAGGGGCGCCATCACCAGTGTCTTCAAGTCTCTTCTACGAAATGAAATGTTCACCTCTCTCGTTCGCGAGAGAGGCCACTCATAGAGATTCCTCTTCAGAGAATTGTTTCTGATTAGATCAGCTTGCGGATCCGGACCTCTCCGCAGAATTGTGTGCCATTTCCTAGACCTACTGACCTGCCGTCTCCGTTCCTGACTGCTGACACGCTGTGGGCACCATCGCTCCTGTTGTTAACAGGCATCGATCCCTTCAGGGAATAAAGGGCGTATGGGCAAATACTGCACATACTTCCCTTAAGCGCCAGGTCTCCCCTGCACACCAACGTTCACCTGCGCATCAGCACACATCGTTGGAGTTTCCTGAGATAGCGCACAGGTGCTCACCAGTACTTCAGCCTGCGAGTGTCTCCAAGTCTCTTCTACGAAGGGCACCTCTCCCGTTCGCGGGAGAGGTCTCTCATAGAGACCTCGCCTCGGAGGATCAAGCAGAACTTCCAGTGTTGATCGTCCTGCCAGCTGACCTACCGATCTACCAGCTCAACCTTGCACTGCAACGAAGGGCTTCGGCTCTGGACTCTAAGCAGACCTGCCTACGGTCCTCATCGGGGGATGCCCGCCCTTTTTTTAAGGACACATCCCAATTCCTGATCGTCCTGTCAGCTGACCATTCAACCTAGCGTGTGAAGCGCGCGCTCGCCGACGATCTTCTTACGCGCACTCGGGCCAACGATCTTCGTACGCGCGCAAGCGCCAACGATCTTCTTTCGCGCGCAAGCGCTGACGTTCTTCTTACGCGCACAAGCGCCGACAATCTTCTAGCGCCGACGATCTTCTTACGCGTGCAAGCGCCGACGAGCTTCTTACGCTTGCAAGCGCCGTCGAGCTTCTTACGCTTGCAAGCGCCGACGATCTTCTTACGCTTGCAAGCGCCGACGATCTTCTTACGCGCGCAATTGCCGACGATCATTTCCGTGCGCGGGTACCGATGGTCTCCCGCGCGCGCGCCAATAGTCTTGCGCACTCGCGCACACCGATAGTCTTCCGTTTGCGCGCGCTGATGGTCTTCCGCGCGCTCGCCGATAGCCGCGCGCGCGTGCCAACATTCTGGTCTGCACGGGCTCTTCATCCTGATCCTGCACGTCAATCTGATTCCTGCGCACTCTATGAAGTCTCGCCCGCGCGCGAGCCCAGGGTATTCACGCGCGTCTGCACGCGCATCAGTGCTTCGACATTTTCTCGCGCGCAACCCCCAGGTATTCCCCAGCGCGCTCCCTAGCGCAATCGCCAATACCCTCGCCCGCCTGAGGCTGCCGGACAACACGCGATAAGGGCGCCATCGCCACATTCCCCCCCCCCCCCCAAGCATAGAACAGCGTGCTTGCCGGTAGGGGGGAAGGTTACAGAAAGGCCCAGGGACATGCCGTCCTTATCTTTCTACAGGCGAATTCCCCTCCAGAGGGAGTGTCTGACAGCGCAGCCGTCAGCTGGCAGCCTGGTTTGGGACTCTAATCAGAGCCGTAGCACAGGCTTTCAAGCTATTCTCTCTGAGTTGAGCTACAAATCCTTGGCTGCAGGAAAAGAGGCGTTTCGGACGAGGTAACTTCTTCGAGGACGTAGCTGTCTCCTCGTAAGTCTTCGAGGCAGGTACTCTCCCACCTCAGACTTTTCTCCCTCCTCAGACTTTTCTCCTTCCTCAGACTTTTCTCCCTCACCTTCGGATGAAGTTTTCCCGCCCTCAGGAGTCACGGGAAGTGAGACGTTCCCCAATCTCACCATTGAGGGAAATCTCACCTCGCGCTGTAGTCTTTTCGAATAAGGGTAGAGAAGAGCCTGCCTCCATCGTCGTTGGAGTCCTGCATCCCTCCCGGGAGGGAGTCAAAGGACTCCAAGACAATACCGGGAATCCACTGGCACCAAAATCTACAGGGTCAGACATTCTTTCTTTATAGGAACGAACCTGTTTTGAGCCTAAGGACGTGAAGCAGGCAGCTGAGAGGTGTAGGAAGTCACCAAGACTCCCTCCTCTTTAGGGCTTTGACATTCAAGCCCTATAAACCTCCAGCACCTCAGCAGCCACGTCCCACCAAAACAACGGCAGCTAAGACAGTGGGGTCTAAGCCCTTTCTTGTCAAGGACAAGAAAGGCAAGAAGTCCCCCAGGGGAGGGAAGAATCCTAGGAGCAGCAGCCAAGGCCGCAAACGCTAGGATTGGCAGTTCCCCTGCATGTCCGCCAGTGGCCAGTGGTGGGATACCTACAAGGTTGCGCAGACAGGTTGCAGCAACTCAGGGCTGTTTCCTGGACGATTTCCGTTATCAGTCAGGGATATCGCGTCCTGTTCACAACATCTCTACCTCCCCTGAGGACGAATCCGGTGTCATTTAGCACCCTTGCCATGGGATCAGCAAGGGGGCAAACTCTGTGGGCAAAAAGCGAAAAATATAACTCTGATAACCCGCTTCATAGAGGGAGAGAAGAATGTCAGAGCGGATTTTCTCAGCAGAGGAAGACAGGTTCTCACGACAGAATGGACCCTACATGACGAGGTGTGCAGCAGGCTTTGAAATCTGTGGGGAGAACCGTCTATAGACCTCTTTGCGACGCAGAGAACAAAGAGGTTACCGCTTTATTGCTCTCCAGTCCCAGACCAGGAAGCAGTGGCAGTGGACGCCTTCCTCTTGGAGTGGGAAGGACTAGACACGTACGACTTCCCCCCATTCAAGATCCTTGACAGAGTCATGATGAAGTTTAGAGAGTCGATCAACGCCCGCATGACCCTGATAGCTCTGTTTTGGCCCATGAGACCCTGGATCACAGAAGTGATGGAGTGGCTAGTAGACACACCCAGATCGTTACCTTGTCAGAACGATCTACTCAGACAGCCACACATAGAGAGATACCATCAAAATTTCCTCGCTCTCAATCTAACTGCCTTTCGACTATCGAAAAATTGGCAAGAGCGAAGGGCTTTTCGAGGGAAGCTGCAAGAGCAATCACGAGAGCGAGGAAGACGTCCACAATTATGGTGTACCAATCCAAGTGGGACGTGTTCAGGGAATGGTGCAGAGTTAACAACATTTCCTCTTCCAGTACCTCTCTAACTCAACTGGTAGATTTTCTGTTACATTCAAGAATACAAGAGAAACTAGAGTATCAACCATCGAGGGATACCGCAGCATGCTAGCTTCCGTCACAGACATATTGACGTGTCGGGAGACAAGGATCTCTCGGACCTCATATGATCCTTTGAGACAGTTAAGAGGAAGGACGACTCAACCCCCCTTTGGAATTTGGATGTAGTCCTGATGATTTAACCTCGAGCAGGTTTGAACCTCTCGACAAGGCTTCGTGGAAGGATCTCACTAAGAAGACCCTACTCCTGGTTGCGTTGGCGACAGCCAAGAGAATAGGAGAATTGCAAGCCTTTAGCAAAAATGTAGGCTTCAATGGAGAGAATGCAGTCTGCTCTCTACAACTAGGTTTTCTCGCCAAGAACGAGAATCCTTCGCAGCCATGGCCCAGATCCTTTACCATGCCAGGGTTATCTCATTTAGTAGGACGGGAAAAGGAGAGAGGCCTTTGTCCAGTGAGGGCCCTAAAATTTTATCTGCAGAGGACCAAAAACATGAGAGGACAGGCAGACAACCTCTGGTGCTCGGTGAAGAAACCTTCGTTACCCTTGTCAAAGAATGCACTGGCATTCTTTATAAATGATTTGATAAGGGAAGCTCACCAGAACTGTGATGAGAAAAGTGTCCCAATCCTCAAAGTCAAAGCACACGAAGTAAGAGCTGTGGCAACTTCGATGGCTTATAGACACAACAAGTCTATGAAATCCATTTTGGAAGCGACATTCTGGCGAAGCAAGACAATCTTCGCAGATTGTTACCTTAAAGAGGTACAGACCCAATATGAGGATTGTTGTTCCCTGGGTCCGTACGTTGCCTCCGGCGCCGTAGTTGGGGAGGGTACTAAACCTATAACTTTGTATTATATACCCTTGCTTTTTTCTTGAACTTGATCTCACAGGTTGTCTGTGAAGGTTGTTGCAACCTTCCACGATCTGGGATGCAAGTCTAAGTTAGGTTTTTATGGAGTGTGTTTTTAGTGTGTTTTTGGGTCAGGTGGTCAGATCATTGTCCATGGCTATGCTAGAATAGCAAGGGTGGTGGTCTAGTCATGTTAAGGTCAAGGGCCATGTGGCAGCCCCACAGAGGTTTTCTACAGCCCCCTGGGTGGATCGCTGGGTCTCTTAAGGAATGTAGGCAAATGAGGCAGGATAACTATGAAGCCAGCTTCCTTATCAGGTAGGAACCAGATTATTGGTACAGCTAATTTGTAGCGATTAATAATTATACGAATTCCTGACAGTGTTGCGGTTTTCTAACCCACCACCAGTGGTGTTAATCAGCTATATATATGTAACTACCAGGGAAGTTAGATATTTAAAAATTGTACTTTCATTTTAAAATAAATTTTTAAATATACTTACCTGGTAGTTACATATATAAAAGGTCCCTCCTTCCTCCCCTCGGAAAACAGGGGCATGGAATTTCTGAGGACAAATGGGAATGGTTCCAGGTACCTGGATAGAGGGAGCACAGGTATGATCACCTGTCCACCTGTCGGCGATTGCAACGAATTCTGAATTTCTGCCGAGCGCGCGACGAATCGGCTGGATAAAGCCATATATATGTAACTACCAGGTAAATATATTTAAAAATCTATTTTAAAATGAAAATACCATTTTAATTTTTTCACTTATTAGAAATATCTTCATGATGAATATTACATCAGCGCCAATGTGTTACAGGAAATCAGTTTCCATACAGTTTGTCTTATTAGGTCACCAGGTCGCCGACCGCCGTTCACTAGTCCACCGATAGCCGATTGCTATCTTGTCTTCCACCAATGAGAAATCATCAATCAGCTGATCGCTAGATCACCGTTTGCTGATCGCCAGCTCGCTGATCACCAGATTGCCAATTGCTAGTTCATCTTTCTCTGATTGTTGACCTCCAGTCTCGCCGATTGCAAGCTCACCGATCGCTGATCGCTAGGTTTCCTGTCTTGCATATCGCTAGCACACGGACCACTGATCTCTAGAGACGTCGATCTCTGATTGCTAGCTTGTTGATCGCTGTTTGCTAGCATATCTTTCTAGGATTATCGACCTCAGTCTCGCCGATCGCTGACCCCAAGCTCTCTAATAGCCAATCATCAACTTGCTGATCTCTAGCTCGAAGATTACCAGTCCTCGATCGTCAGCTGTTGCTAGCTTACCATTCACTAATGCTCCAATCGCTGGTCACTAGATTGCCATTCACCGATTATTAGCTCAACAGTCTGATCGTCGAACCTTTCTCTAACCAAACGGTTCTCGATCGTGAGCTTTCCAAGCTTTGTTTCAGAGCTTTGAGTGCTGATTGTCAATGGCTCACTGATCACTAACTAGTGATCATTAAACTATTCTGCTGTTTCTCTGGGCACCGCAAACCAATCGCCAACTCATTGATCACCAGCCTTCCTTGGCTGACTGACTAGACAGCCTTCGACTGCTTTTCAGTTTCCATCTTTGGCTCACAGATCGCCGATCACCGGCAGTTCGTTATTCACACTCCCTAGTCAACTTCTGCCCGTTGTTCCCTAGATTGGAAGGCAAACAACACATTTCTTGCTACTCACCTTTCGCCATCACACCGATCCACTAAAGCGATTGCCAGGCAATCGATAGCCTCCATCAGCGGCTAGTCGACAGGTGACTACCCACGAGCACTCTCCAACTGCATAGTAGCCTCGATACCCAGCCCTTGACCATTGGTTAACGTTTACCAGAACAATGCTGTTCTAAGGAATAGTATCAACCCTTGGGAAGTCTTCCCTACTTCCCTCTTAGAAGACTGGTATATCTGGGAATGATTCTAGACACCAATCTCTACAAAAAGCTTCTCATCAAAGACAGGATAACAAGGCTTAGAAAAGTCACAAGACCCTTTCTCAAGACGAGGAGAACTCCCAGTCCAGAGTGGCAGTGTCTCCTTGGACACCTATCATCCCTGGCCCGTCTAGTTTCCAATGGCCGCCTCAGGATTCGTTCTCTCCAGTGGCGGCTTGAGTCCGATTGGAATAAGGCCTTTAACTCCGAAGACATTCTGATCCCCATGGGACCAGAGGATTGGACGGACCTCAAGGGATGATAGCAGTTGAGAATCTACGGAGGGGTATAACCTTCTCAACCCCCCCACCCCCGACTTGATGCTGTGCTTAGACACATCAAAAGAAGGGAGGAGGGATCATCGTGCTGCACCACACGACCTGAGGTCTCTGGATAGAGTCCGAAAGGACCTCCACTTAAATCTCTTAAGAGATGAAGGTCAACTTTCCGGTCCTTCAACAGCCTCATCAGTTCCTGACAGGCCACTCAGTGGTGTGATGAGCGACAACACCACATAGTGGCTCACGTCAACAAGCAAGAAGGAACTTGCTCACAGCCTTTTCCCATCTAACAGTATAAATACCTAAGATGGGCCGAAGTCCACCTGGTACTGCTATCTGCCAGCCTCATTCTAGACTAGAGGAATGTTCTTGTCAACAATCTGAGCACAGCATCTCATATAAGGTGTACCAAATGGTCTTTGGATCACCTTGTTGCCTGCAAAGTCCTAACTGTATGGGGTTCTCCAACTGTGTGCAAATGTTCCCAACCAACGCCCCTGAACCTCAGGCTTCTGCTGCTCCCCAGTCCTAGACCCCAAGGTTCTCTGGCAAGAGGCATGCCAACAATGGTGGGTACAATAACGTTTACGTCTTGTCTCCGTTTTGTCTGATGAGAAGGGTACTCAACAAGGCTAAAACATCGGTCAGCCTCTCAAAGTCTCTCATAGCTCTGCTATGGCATTATGTGGAATGGTTCCCGAACCTTCTGCAGCTCCTGACGGAGCCTCCAAGAGAACTCTCTCCATGTCACAGACAACCACACTTCAACATCTACCACAAGCTATAGCTTTGCTAGGATTGCACGCCTAAAGACTACTCAGCAACTCCTCTCTCAGAGAGGTTTTTCGCAACAAGTTGCGAAGAGGTTGTCTGGATATCTTTGGAATTCCTCAGCATCAGTCTACCAGGCAAAGTAGAACATCTTCTGTGGTTGGTGTCATGGGAAAGCATATCTCTCCGCTCGATACCTCAATTCCAGCAATAGCAGAATCCTCGAGTATTTGCAGGAGGAAAAGACCCCCCTTTTCAGTTTTGGCAGCTAAAGACGATCACTCAACCTTGAGCCTCGCCTTCAAACTGAAAAGAAGGGACATCCCCTCATTGGTAGATCTTTTCTAACTTGTGCAGACTTACAAACTTGCCTTTCCCCAGTTGGAATTGAGACCTCCCTCTCGGAACATGATTCGAGTTCTCCACTTACAGACCTTCCTATGGTCCACTTCACCATGCAACAAATTTTCACCTAGTTTAGAAAACAGTGTTCCTTCACACTTTGTCAGTGGCTAAACGGGTCAAGGAACTTCATGGTCTCTCAATTGACATCGCCCATTCAATGAGAAGGGTGAAAGGCAACGTTCAGTTTCATCCCTGAGTTTGTTGCCTAGACACAGTCTCCAGAGGTGACGGATCCTGATCCAACCCCTTCCAGACAACAAGTCTCCACTCAGTAACTGACAATCCAGATCATCTGTTACTGTACCCAGGGAGAGGTTTGACTGTACCCGGGGAGAGATTTGAGGCTCTACCTCAAGAGAATGGCAGCAGCCCAGCCGGGTGCCTTCTCTTGTTGTAAACACTGGGAGAAACAAGAGGAGGATCACCAAAACATCATCTCTGCTGGATTCACAGTCATTAATAACGCTCTGAATCCAGATCCTCCTCCAACACGTCATCCCATATCAATGCCCCTGGCCCTTCAGAGCAGATTACTCTGACGCAGGTTCTACAAGCAAGGGTGTGAATGCTCACAACCTTTTTCCTACAAGACATGACCCTCAGGAACTTGATATGATCTCTATCGGTCCTGTGGTGGTTGCACAACAGCTGCATGAAGGAAAAGGAATGACTGGCTCTTTTTCTCTTCTTCATCCTCCCCTCTTATGGGGAAAGGAGCAGCGTGTGTTCTTTGCACAATCTGACCTCAACCACTGCGGGTAAATCATGCTCCCTTGTGTACCTAATATTGTGTCAATACTGTTGCGTCCCCATACCCTGGTGAGGTGGTATTGGAAAAGTCTTGGTCCAACAGTTTTTCCTACAAAGTCTCAGAATATCTTGCACCTTGACAGTCACACTGTTTATCTCAACACACAGCTTGCGTAGGCAGCAGACCTTTCATAGCAGGGTTTAGCGAGGTGTAGGGACTGCTTATATTTAGTACCAACATATTCAATACATGGACCCCCCTGGTAAAGACAAAAAGCCTGATTGGCAGGGACGCCCTCCCTCTTAATGGGTGAATCACCCCTAATAAATAGTGTAAGTTTGTATTCCAGTTAAGGAACAAATGACAAATTCGTAGATAATTTGTATTTGTCCTAACGATACAAACCATTAGCTATTTATACAAACTAACCCGCCAACCCTTTCCCCCTTGAAGTCCTACCTCCAACCAAATTGAGCTAAATCACAAGTATGTGAGTGGGAGTGGTAGTAAGTTACCCGCCCTCTACCCCCGCTAAGGAACAGGATGCTTATATTGCTGATCCTAACGTAAGATTTACGATTGAAGATAAAAAGAACCCATTAGAATATTCAGTATTATGTAGCCTTTTGAAATTAAATAATAGTATTATTAATTGTTTTTTTTATTCCACCATTTGATTAATATCTCTACTTTTAACTATAAATATGAATTATAAGCATAAAGAAATAATATTAACTTTGAAAAATTATCATTAGCGAAATGACCGCTCAGGGCAAAAAAAGCGTGACGGTACGTTAGCGGCAACCTGGTCCAGGGGGGACGCTTAACAGGTTAATGATACAAACATTGAATTCTCTAAAGAAATTTTTCCTGCAATCACCTATCCCCCTGCTTGTCCGGCTTGCAATCAAAAGTGACGATAGAACACAGGTGTGTGTGTGTGAACGGGGTAGCCGGTACTACCCCTTTCCTCCCCTCTAACTAGCGGTGGAGTAGTTATACCTCGCTAAAAGTCTTTTGGCTAGTCTGCCAGCTTTGTCGAAAGTATATTCCCTTATAAAGATCTCAAATTACTTTAAATTTGTCATATTTTATAATTTTTACAGAATATATTCCATAGTGTTAAAATATTCTTTTTTTTTTTTTTACAGGCTAACTCACTGTAGAGGGAGACATCTTCAATATTAAGCCCTAAAAAACCTTTCTAGTATAGCACTTGAAGTTCTGAAATAGTGACTGTGGATAACAACCATCAACCATTTAGCATGAAAAGTTAAATCAACATAACTGTATACAGTACAGTGCTGTGCTAGAAAAGGGATTTTGACGAAGGAAAAATCTATTTCTGGGGAGAGACCTGTGGCGCCCGGCGAAAAGTCCTTCTTGTATACCTTTTCTGATAAAAACCTTCCAATTATACCAGAGAAAGATAAAAGCATGGAATGCTGAGGTTACAACCCTCGCGCGAGCACCTTTTGGGTGTCGTGTATAAAGCAAAGGCGCGTGAAATCCACTATTCACAGGTTGTCTTCCATTTAGTTAATTCCTTCGCCAAAGGGATGGGCCGATACAGAGGCCCTAGACACATCCCCATCGCCGCACCACCCACGCCACGACGCGAGCGCCATCTGAACAACATCCTTCTGTATTGACCATGATGGCTTGGAAAGGAAAGGGTGGGATCGTGTAAAATAAGGGGAAGGGTTTCGCCGGGCGCCACAGGTCTCTCCCCAGAAATAGATTTTTCCTTCGTCAAAATCCCTTTTCTGGGTCGAACCTGTGGCGCCGGGCGAAAATGTACCAGAGAATGCCTTCCAAGCCCAACAATAACTACTAATTTAATAAGGGGAGAGAAACAACACCATGTAAAGAAAATCATATATAATTCAGGTAAGTAGGCATAAAATATAAACTAGCCACAGGGCATAGTGATAACAAGGAAACCTCTGAGTATCAGAGGAAAACATGCAACAAAACTGACATGGCTAAGAATATCCCAACTTAATAACAAGGGAAAACAATAATAGTTACAATCATATTAACCTACTGTAATATGTAATACACTTAGGGCTAACGAACCACCAAGGAAGCGGCGTCGTGGTGCGAGTGGCGGGTAGGAGGGAGAAGAGAAGAGATGGATGAAAGGAAGAACAAAAGATCAATGGGGAGAGATAAGGCTCCCAGCTGCAACCGTTGGATATTTAAGAGCCTGTAAGTTCTTTAGATAGTGGCGTTTGAAGACCATAGGAGATTTCCAACCCGTGTACTTCTTAAGGTTATCAAAGTCCATATTCTGGAAATAGTTGATGGAGGTAGCTATCGATCGGATATCATGAGCATGGGGAAATGAACCCGGATTGGCTTGTTTAATGAAGTATAGGATCTGTTGCCTAATGCCACGTATGGAAATGGTACCTCCTTGTTCTCTGATAAACAAGGGGCCAGACGATTGGGTAGCAGTCCTGGTTAAAAAGGCCCTGAGAGTGGTGACCGGACATAGAGAAGTATCTTGGAGAAGAGGAATAATCTTCCAAGGGGACCACCTATTTTGGGGGTCCTCGTTCTTAGCTAGGAACGCCCTGTCTGGTGAAAGAAGTACCTCACCTGAAGGGAGGAAATCCATGTTCTCTGAGTTTCGTGAGAGAGCTGCTAGTTCTGAGATTCTGGAACCCGAGGCCAAAGCTGTTAGAAATAAAGTCTTCCTAAGAAGAGTGATATAAGAGCAGGATTCGTTGTCCGTGTCGGAGGCCAGTTTGAGGACATCATTTAGAGACCAAGAGACCTTTTGAGGACGGACCGAAGGTCGAAGCCTAGCACATGCTTTTGGAATAGATGAGAAATAAGACTCCGCCAGGTTAATGTTAAACCCAACCAGGAAGACTTTCCTCAGAGCTGACTTAATGGTGGTTATAGTGCTAGCTGCTAGGCCTTTGTCAAAAATGGACCTAAAGAAGGAGATGGCTAAATTAGGAGTCATAACCGAATGGTCTGAAGTCCTTAAGAAATCCGCTAGTTTCTTAACCGCCGAATCATATTGGCGAATCGTTGAGTCCCTTTTGTCTGATTCTATAAAGAGGACATTATCTGGGTCGATGTTTGCGTCCCTACGTGCCGCAAACTTCATGAAATCCACAAAGTTAGGGTTTTGGCTATCCTTGAGGAATCTGACACAGTCCGTGTTTGGACCACCTGGGTCAGTTTGGGGAATGGGATCCGGAAGGGACGGAGTTTCAACTCGAGGAGGAGAGGAAACCAACTGCTCTTTGGCCAGTGAGGTGCCACTAAAGCTACTACCCCGTTGAAGGAGCGGAGTTTGTGCAAGACTTTCAGTAGAAGATTCACTGGAGGGAATAAGAAGATCTTCTGCCAATGGTTCCAATCCAGGGTTAATGCGTCCATGGCATAAGCCTGAGGGTCCAGGTTCGGTGTCACATAACACGGGAGTTTGTGATTGAGTCGGGTCGCGAATAGATCTACCTGGAGACCTGGAACCAGCCTGAGTATCCACCGGAAGGAGTGCATGTCCAGGGACCACTCCGATTCCAGTGGGCTCGTCCTGGATAATGCGTCTGCTATCACATTCTGGACTCCTGCTAGGTGAGTTGCTGACAGGAACCAGTCTTTGTCGGCTGCCAAGGTGAAGATAGTGACTAGGATCTGATTCAGGTTGGGTGATTTGGACCCCCCCCTGTTGAGGCAGTGGACTACGGCCGTACTGTCTGAGACTACTCTGATGTGGGTCGACCTCGGAGGGGAGATTCTCTTCAGGGTCAAGAACACCGCCATGGCTTCGAGAACATTGATATGGAACTGTCTCATGGCGGGTGACCAAGAGCCCTGACACATCTGATGTTGGGAGTAACCCCCCCAACCACTCAGAGACGCGTCGGTATGAATTGTCACTTGTGGAGAGGGGAACTGTAGAGGAACTGACTTGGAGAGGTTCCTCCGATCGGACCATGGTCGTAGTCTCATTTTCAAGACAGAGGGGATCTTCGAGGTCTTGTCTCTTAAAGGTATTGTCGCCCTCTTTCTCCAAACTCGATTGATGTCTTTGAGTTTGGCTTTTAATAGGAGATCGGTCAGTGAGGCAAACTGGAGTAGGCCGAGGACTCGTTCTAAAGCTCTTCTGGACACCTGTTTGTGTTTGAGAAAGTTCCTGACCTTGGAAGCTATCTCCCTCACCTTCTTGGGAGGAAGGGAGAGCTTGTGCTTTGAGAGGTCCCAACGGATGCCTAACCATTCGAAGAGGCTTGATGGTTGTAGGCGGGACTTCCGGAGGTTGACTTGGAAGCCCAGTTTGGAGAGAAAATGGAGTACCTTCGACGTAGCTCTTTTGCATTCCTGGTGCGACTGGGCCCAAATGAGCCAATCGTCCAGATAGGCGACGATTTGTATCCCTTGGTGTCTGAGTTGCTCGAGCACCGTCTCCCCCAGTTTCGTGAATACCCTGGGGGCAATGCTGAGACCGAAGGGCATGACTTTGAATGCGAAGGCTCTCTTGCCGAGACGGAAGCCTAGATAAGGAGAGAAGTTTCGAGCTACTGGGACATGATAATAGGCGTCGGTAAGATCGATAGAGGTGGTGACGGCCCCACGGGGAAGTAAGGTCCGTACCTGAGAGATAGTCAGCATACGGAACTTGTCGCAAAGGATGTAAGAGTTGAGCTTCGACAAGTCCAGAACTACCCTCAACGCCGACGAGTCTTTCTTCGGGACTGTAAACAGGCGGCCTTGGAACTTCAGGGATCGAACCCGCTTGATTGCTCTCTTCTTGAGTAACTCCGCAGTGTACTCTTCCAGGATGGGAGTGGGTCTCTGGAAGAAGGTCACCGGTGGAGGAGGGGATCCCTGTGACCATTTCCAACCCAAGCCCCTTGATATTATGCTGTGAGCCCATGGACTGAAGGTCCAATGATCCCGGAAGTGATAAAGTCTCCCTCCTACCGGCATCACATCATTGGGAGGGAGTGAACTTAGGGCCCCTCCCTCCACGGGAACCCCTTGCTCTGGGCCCGCCGCGTTGGCGGAACTGTCCTCTACCTCTGGAACTCCCTCTTTGGTATCCACGAAAGGAACCGGAGGGTTCGTAGGCAGGGTTGTATGCAGGTGAGGGCATCCAAGAGGGGTTGGGCTGTGTACCAGGGGGAGCAGCGAGGTAGACTACCTGCTGAGGAGGCGCCTGTTGTCGAGAAGTCGAGGCCGCGGAAGGCTGTGGGGACGAGGTACCCCGGGCCGCTTTGTAAGGACTAAACCTCAGCTTCTTCTTGAAGAATGTGTGTCTCTGGGGTTCGAACCTCTTTTTGGCTGAGAGACCCCACCTTACCTGCAAATTCTGGTTTGCCCTCGCTGCGTCCTGAAGAACCTTATCCACCTCGGTCTGAGGGAAGAGGGTCTTACCCCAGCAGGAGGAAGCTATCAGTCTGTTCGGCTCATGCCTGATGGTGGCCTCCGACAGAACGAACTTCCTGCAACTAACCCGTGCTGACCAGAAGTCATGGAGATCTATTTGGTAGGATAGCAGCTGGTTCTTTGTGGCGACTCTGAACAGCGTTTCCTCTGGGTAAAGAGATGCAAGGGACTCCATGGAGGTGATGGATTGGAGGGACCTAGCAAGTCTAGTACGGGTCTCGAACTCAGTTTTGAGAAGACTCTCTATTAATCTGGGAAGCTTCTCAGAGAAAAGAGTAGAGGCACAGTCCGGGTCTAGTTTCCCCACCGTGAAGGTAGAGGCCGCAGCATCCCAGGCTGCCGAGGAACCCGGAATAAGCAAAGAGGTGGGGTCCGTCTCCTTGAGAGCCGGCATGGAAGAGCCTTCTTTGATGGCCTGTATAGTCAGCTCTGTGACTTTGTCTATGAGCGGCAAAGAGATGGAGGCCGCTGTCGTAAAAATAGTGTAGGAACCCTTGTGAGGGGTGAGCTTTGAGTTAATACACCCCCACTCTGATAGTGTTCTGGCCCAGATAGCCTGGGCCTGCTCTTTTGGAAATATGACCGTTTCCTTCGGTACCTTGTCCATACGGACCAATGCATGTTCCTTTAACCGTACAAAACCATTGAACGGGAATGCTAGGCCAGGGGGATAGAACTCCAGGTCCTCTAGAGGGCGGGTGCCCATGCCCTCCAGAGTTAGGGAGCCATCTACGAATGGAGCATGCAAAGCAAACCGCCAAGGATTGTTTTTATCGAAGGGCGGCAGCTTCGATGCGTCTGGGGCAGAAGGGGGAGGGAACTGAGTTCCGGCGCGGATCAGAGTAGCCATCATATCCTTAATCTCTGTTATTGCACCAGAGTGATGTTGAACTTGATCCCTGACCAATCCTTTGATCAGTTGGATGGGGAGGAGATCAGCCCAGGGTACCTGAAAGTCACCCGTTGGTTTTTTCTTGGATTTGGTAGACTTAGACTTCTTAGGAGTAGTGGTTTTACGAGGAGCAATATGAATATCAGGAGCTGTTGAGGGTCCGGGGACCGGTGACGTTGATACTGGCAAAGCTGAAGTCTTATAAGTTCGAAGTGGCTTCACCTTGGGTCGTACGGAGGCAGAGGGATCCCGAGGAGAAGCCTTAGAGTTATCAAAACCTAGAAAGGAAGAGGTAGAAGAGGGAGTAGGAGAGAAAAGGGTTTCCACCAACTCGGCACCACTTACCTGCTCGTCCCTGGGTTCTACGTCTATATCCAGACCAGCCATGTCCATTGGTACGAGGGTTTCGTCCTCCACGGAAATGGTAGCCCTGACTTCTTCAATTAAAGGGGCAGCAAGGTCAGGAGAGACTGCAGCAGTAGTCGAGCCTGGGAAGAGACGGGAGGCCATATCCCCATCGAGGAGATAGGGAGCGCCAGACGGGGCATTCCTGCCAAAGCCCGACACCCACGGCCGAAGAGTAGCCCTTGCTGACCGAAGAGAGACATCATCGGCCTGTAAGATTTGCAGTGATTAGTGATGGAGGAGGGGGTTTGCCCTCCTAAATATACTGTGTATATCATATTCATGTCTATATTAGTGTCTGCCAACGAGAAATAAGGAACAAAGGGAAAACCCACTTACATCATCATTCAGCAGAACTGACGACAACTCGTAACAGAACGAGCACAAATCCGGGAACCACACTGGGTATTGGGCCTGTCCCGGTTCCTGGATAAAGGGAATGGAGCAGTGGGCATGAGACCGGCAGAGGTCATGCCCAACGGGGTCGCTGAACGAGGCAGAGCATCCTTCAGCAGTACAACGGGCCTTCTGTAAAAGAAAGGAGACATGAGTCTGGTGATGCTTGAAACTCTGATAAGGGATAAAAACCTATTATTTTAGAGTTCTGGCACTCACTGAATTACCTAAGCACCCATATTGCCTTGACCAAACAACTAACTATTAACTTTAAGTTGATACTGCCCCATACCATTGTTGGCACTTTAAAATTCAATTGTCTGTATATTTGTAATGCACCCAATTCTGTTAATGACATAAGGATAATAAGCTTAAAGTAATCCGCCGACCTCCAAGGGTCGGGGAAGCAGTGACATGCCCTTAAAATAAATACAAACACCAGCCTTAGCTAAAGGCAAGGCAAATATAAGTGTGAAGTGTATGGGCGACCTCCGGTGAAGCCGGAGCTCCGGTGAGGCCGGATCGTAATGAAATGTCCTGAATAAAGGAGCCTTAGCTAATTAGCTAAGGCAACTTTAAGTGTTAAGTGTTTGGGCGACCTCCGGTGACGCCGGAGGATAATGAGATGCCCTGAATAATTCAATTGTGGCTAATAATTCAATTGTGAAAGATAAAAAGCTAAGTCGTAGCTAAAGACTAAAGCTTAGATTATAGTAAAGCGTATTTACGATCTCCGGTGAGGCCGGAGGGAGAAGAAAGGTCCTGAATAATTATTGTGAATAACAACACAGTTGTAATAACAAAGGCTATTGTGGATATGGCCGTGGCCTGAGACCGAAGTAAGGGCCACCGGAGGGTCTTATCTAAACAATATGAAGCCCGTCCCATGTAGTAAACAATATAAATATAACAATAGAACGAAAGTTATTGAGAATCCCTCGTGGCGGAGTATAACTCAAGGCGGAGTGGATAACGTTCATAACTACTCCCGAGCCGTAACGGGGAGAGGGCGAAACACGGACCAAAATAACGCTAACAATTGAAAAGTCACGAAAAAATAAATAACTCGTAAGTTATCATCCACCCAGAGGGGGAGAGGTGAGGGAGGGAGAACCCGCTGACCGCACAAAACGGAAAACGGGAAATCCGCTCCCCCACCGGAGCTAAGAAAGAAAACGAGAGAAAGGGGTAACTCGTGACTGCGAACAGAAAACGGGGACCCCAATCTCTCGCTCTCTTGGACACAAAAACAGGACTAAAAATCACAAAACACTATTATAAACGTATAAAATAAAAATGTACATCCATATAATACTACGATCGAAGAATAGCATCCGTTAAAACTTAAAATAAATAGCACTGTTCCTTTAACCGAGTCGAGTGACGAACGCCTCGGGCGGTTACTAAACAAAAACAAAGCTAAATCGCTATCTCGATCGTAGGCTGGACTTACTTGCAAAAAGTACCATGAGCAAAAAAAATAAAAATAAAAATAATAACGGTTCTAAAGGCATAAGGCCAGGGACTTAACCAAGAACCTAAGTGACAGAGTACTAAACGGGCAGATAAAGATGAATTCCCCAACAAGTGAACAAACAATGGCCGCCATGAACGGCCAGACGGGGATAATAAAACAGACTATACTGGATATAAAACACAAGCCCGGTACAATAAAATACTGTCAAAACAAACTATGGTACTTAACATTGGAATGTGTGAAGATGGAGCTTCGGACATGACAAAATAAATCCACGATAGATAAAAAAGACCGAGAGCACAACGAAAACATTCAACACTTTTGAATTCCAAAAAGAAGGATGTAGTTCAGATGGCGCTCGCGTCGTGGCGTGGGTGGTGCGGCGATGGGGATGTGTCTAGGGCCTCTGTATCGGCCCATCCCTTTGGCGAAGGAATTAACTAAATGGAAGACAACCTGTGAATAGTGGATTTCACGCGCCTTTGCTTTATACACGACACCCAAAAGGTGCTCGCGCGAGGGTTGTAACCTCAGCATTCCATGCTTTTATCTTTCTCTGGTATAATTGGAAGGTTTTTATCAGAAAAGGTATACAAGAAGGACTTTTCGCCCGGCGCCACAGGTTCGACCCAGAAAACAAATTTGTGCTAGGATTTTTATTTCCAGCAAAGCGTTTTTTTTTTTAGTGAGATTTCCTTGCAATTTTAATATGCCTCCTGAAAAAAGAAAATTGGAAACTTTGGCTGAGGATGAAAATGAGCAACCTGCCGAGGAATTGACATTTAAAGCGCCTCGAAAATGTGGTTCTCCTAAAAATAGTGATCTTAATTATCAAGACACGCAGGTAGATATTAAAATTAGGGAAGCAAAGCTACGAGTAAAAGAAAAAGAAGATACCCTTCGGAAACTCAGGCTTGTCCGTATGTATCGTACAAAGTGGGAAACACAAGATCTAGATGCAGTTACAACTCAGTGGCTTAGGGTCTGTCAAGAAGCTCTGGAAGACCTCCGGTCAAAAGTTAAGGAAACCATGACCAATGAGAGTGGCCAAGAATTGACACTTGCAATATTGATTAAGAACTTAGGATTGGATCTTGAGCTTTTAAAACTTGATGAAGAGGAGGACTGCTTTGCTACCTAAAACAAGTAATGTAAGTAGATCCTTTTCACTGTAATTTGTTATAATAAATAAGTACAAAAATATCAGAATTTAATGCATAACAGGTGCCTTACATAAACTGTTAGGGATATGAAAAATATGTAGAATTACTTGAGATAACCCTATAACCACAGAAATTGAGACAAACCAGATAAGCAAGTACTGTATAAGGGAAAATTATTCCACAACGAAGGAAGTGCAACGAATGCTTCTGCATCACTCAAATGACAACGAACTAATAACTAATAATGGTGGGGGTGATAAATCCAGCATTAGTCTGCAGACTGCTGTATCTCTTATTACCGGAAGACCAGGGTTGCTGTATTTAGAGGGAAAATTGTGTTTTATATTTGATAGACTTTTAGAATGTTAGCTGATGCTGTGAAACCTTAAAATAAACTTTTTAGGAAAAAAAGTGCTGTACTGTGTTGTAATTTAATTACTTAGAATAGTTATGGAATAATATAAAATTGAATACAGTTTGTTCCGTAACTGGAATACAAACCACGCTATTTATTAGGGGTTATACTTTTGGCGGAGCTGGAATGACGAGCCATTAATATTTAGCGAGGGTTAACTACCCACACTGCTAGTTAGCGGTGGTGTAGGGGGGTGGGGGTAGCTTGCTACCACTCCCGTTCACACACCTGCGATTTAGGTTACTGTACTTTACTTTTGGCTCGGATGGAGAGCGGTTGTTTCCGCTTTTCCTCCTCACCTATTCTGAACTGCCATTAATTTTTGTCTTTTAACTTACTTTTTTAAATACAGTATCTAACTTCCCTGGTAGTTGCATATATATAGCTTTATCCCGCCGATTCGTCGCTCGCACTGCAGAAATTCAAAATTCGCGGCAATAGCCGATAGATGGTCAAGTGATCATACCTGTGCTCCCTCTACCCAGGTACTTGGAACCATTCCCATTTGTCCTCAGAAATTCCCTGCCGTCGTTCTAGCAACACGTCGGAAATTCGCTCTACTTTGTTTGGGTTTGCTTTAACTACAAATTGGTGAAGTACCTATTGCTTTTTTTTTTTGTGTTGATGGCTTTCGCTGATTTTGGATTTTCCTTGATTTCTTTTTCACACGGATAAGATAGATTTTGTTGGTCCGACTTGGACAGTTTATTTTAACTTCTTTTCTGGATTTTCGAGATGGCTGACTCTGTTGTTAGTATTTGTGTGAAGGGGTGCAAGACCGGCTTCCAAAAGCTGCTCTTGATTCCCACACAGTATGTAGAAATGCAGAGGGGATGTGTGTACTTTTCCTTTTCTTTTGGAATATGATCGCTATGTTTGTAAGCTTGAAAGGGATAGGATCAGGAGTTTTTCCCCCAACTGTAAAAACTAATGAACCAACTCTTAAACACATGATGGTGGAAGGAAATCATTCCGCCAGCACTATGCTGTCACAAGTCATGTGACGTAAACTCTACAAAGAATGACTTGCAAAATATGTAATTGTTCCGTAACTGAAATACAAACCACGCTATTTAATATGGGTAATTACTTTCGGCGTAGCTGAAATGACGAGCCATTAGAAATTTAATGAGGGTTTACTGTACTACCCCACCGCTAGTAGCCTGGTACCCCCCCCCCCTCACACACCTGTGTGCTGAGCTCACTTTGTTATCTAGGGTGGTAGCCGAACGTGTCCGCTCTCACCCTCGCCTCTTTGACAGCCATTAATGCTTTTGTCTTTTTACTCACTTTTTCTTATACTTGTAATATATATATAAACATTCTTTATGGTTATGTATATATTTGTGTATAAAAATGTAGTAAGTTTTCTTTTCAGTGTTTGTGCTGTGTGTGTAATGTACGACAACGACACCTGCGTAGTGCAAGGCCACCACAGTTCCACGTCATGGGGCTCGGCCTCTCCCTCTTGGTCCATCGGTTTTTCCTTCGGCTTTTCCGTTAACTCGGCCGCCGTGGGGAATCGTCATCACTGGACTTTCTTCATTCATCTATTATCTTCGCTGTTCCTCCTTTCCTACGGGGAACTTGGATTCTCAGCGAAGGGAATGTGGGAGTTTTATTGCCTACGGTCTCTCTCTACTCGAGGTCGTTCACCCCTTACAACTACTACTACTACTACTACGTACTATTACGGTAGCTCCTTTCCCGTTGCGGGTTGGGTTGCTATTCCGTTTATTTGTCTCAATTATTTTAATGAAATCTAATTGTATTTTTTTTTTTAACTTTTTAGCTTCTCTATGGCGAACACTTCCCTACGGGGGTCAGTGGTTCTTAATTTTTGTGATCATTCTTAGATGAATTACATGATTAAAATTCTGTTTTTGTTACAGTTCTCCGCCCTCCCCCTTCTCCCGTGAATTGGGGGGAGGAGGGCGCATACTTAGTTTTTAATTCTTATGTTTTTTTTTTCCCTCGGGGTTACTCTTCGGAGTTCCTCCCGGGGAAATTTCTGTTAAATAATTATTTAACTTTATTTTCGCAGTTAACTATGAAGTTTTTTTTTTCGTTTGACTAAAGTGTGCCAACGAAGCAGAGCTGTCCTGTTTGTGCCTGGGGAGTCTGCTGTCGCTGCCGTCTCTCTAGGACATCGTCATGGGCGTTATCCCTTCTCTTAGAAGTCCTCCCGTGACAACTGTCAGCTCTTCAGTTCATCTTTGAACGCTAAGGAGGTTCGCCTCCAGGGGTAGGTAACTTCCCTTCCGAGGGAGGTTCCCTTCCTTCCCAAGTGTGAGAGCTTCCCCCTGCAGAGAGGGAACTTCTCATACCTTAATATTCCTGGATGGGTTTTCCTGGTCCTCAGCCGGTTGTGCTCTTGGGGCTGAGTGACCCCACTTGTAACCATGCTCAAGGAGCTGAGCGGTTGCAAGGCTGGGCGCATGAAAACTTCAGGTGGCTATGCTCTTGGGGCTGAGCGGTCGCACCTGCAGCTTTGCTCAAGGGGCTGAGCAGCTGCAGGATCAGTCTGGTGATCTCTCTCGTTCGCGAGGGAGGCCCTTCTTAAGGACTCCTCTTCGGAGGATTGCTCCTTATAGGTCACCTTGCTGATCCAATGGCCCTAAGGGGCGCCATCACCAGTGTCTTCAAGTCTCTTCTACGAAGTGTTCACCTCTCTCGTTCGCGAGAGAGGCCACTCATAGAGACCCCTCTTCGGAGGATTGTTCCTGATTAGACCAGCCATCTCCTAGACCTGCTGACCTGCCATCTCCATTCCTAGCTGCTGAGTCTGTGGGCGCCCTCGCACCCCGTTATCAAACGGGCACTGGTCCCTTCGGGACAAAAGGGGCTTTCTCATTGTGAGTAAGTTCCTTAAGCGCCAGGTATCCCCTGCGCGCCAACGTTCTCCTGTGCGCTCGCCTGCTGTTCCTGAGACTGCCATCCATAGACATCCTGTTCCAGGGACTGCACGCCAACGTTCACCTGCGCATCAGCGCACATCGATGGAGTTTCCTGAAATAGCGTACAGGCGCTCACCAGTGATTCAGCCTGCGAGTGTCTCCTAGTCTCTTCTACGAAGGGCACCTCTCCCGTTCTCGGGAAAGATCTCTCATAGAGACCCTTCCTCGGAGTATCAAGCAGATCTTCCAGTGTTGAGCCAGCTGACCTACTGATCTTCCAGCTCTACCTTGCACTGCAATGAAGGACTTCGGCTCTGGACTCTGAAGCAGTCTTGCCTACGGTCCTCATCGAAGGATGACCGCCCCTTTTTAAGGACACATCCCAGTTCCTGATCGTCCTGTCAGCTGACCCTGCATCCTAGCGCACAAGCAACGCGTGTGAGCGTGCTCGCCGATGATCTTCCTACGCCAACGATCTTCGTACGCGCGTAAGCGCCGATGATCTTCTTACGCGCGCCAGCGCCGATGATCTTTCGCACGCAAGTGCTGACAATCTTCCTACGTGCGCAAGCGCTGACAATCTTCCTACGTGCGTAAGCGCCGACGATCATCTTTCACGCGCAAGCGCTGACGATCTTCCTACGCTCGTAAGCGCCGACGATCGTCCGCGCTCGGGCACCAATGGTTTCCTGCGCGCACTCGCCGATCTTCTAGCGCCAACGATCTTCTTAAGCGCGCAAGCGCTGACGATCTTCAAGCGTCAATGATGATCTTACGCTTAAGCGCCGACGATCTTACGCGCGCAAGCGCTGACGATCTTCTTACGCGCGCAAGCGCCGACGATCTTCTTACGCGCGCAAGCGCCGACGATCTTCTTACGCGCGCAAGCGCTGATGATCTTCTTACGCGCGCAAGCGCCAACGATCTTCTTACGCACGCAAGCGCCGACGATCTTCTTCGCTCGCGGGTACCGATGGTCTCCCGCGCGCGCGCCAATAGTCTTGCGCGCTCGCGCTCCAATAGTCTTGCGCGCTCGCGCTCCAATACTCTTGCGCGCTCGCGCTCCAATACTCTTGCGCGCTCGCGCTCCAATACTCTTGCGCGCTCGCGCTCCAATACTCTTGCGCGCTCGCGCTCCAATACTCTTGCGCGCTCGCGCTCCAATACTCTTGCGCGCTCGCGCTCCAATACTCTTGCGCGCTCGCGCTCCAATACTCTTGCGTGCTCGCGCACACCGATGGTCTTCTGCGCGCGCCAACAAACTCCTACGCTATGCAGCACGCTCCAACATTCTGGTCCACACGGGCTCTTCATTCTGATCCTGCACATCAATATGATTCCTGCGCACTCTATGAAGTCTCTCCCGCGCGCGCGCGCGTTTTCAGCAGTGTCCCGCGCGCGAGCCCAGGATATTCCCAGCGCACTCCCTAGCGCAATCACCAATACCCTCCCCCGCGAGAGGCTGCCGGACATCACGCAGTAAGGGCGCCATCGCCACATTCCCCCCCCCCCAAGCACAGAATAGCGCGCTTGCTGGTGGGGGGGAAGGTTCCAGAAAGGCCCAGGGACATGCCTTCCTTATCTTTTTACAGGCGATTTCCCCTCCAGAGGGAGTGTCTGACAGCGCAGCCCTCAGCCGGCAGCCTGGTTTGGGACTCTAATCAGAGCCGTAGCACAGGCTTTTAAGCCGGTCTCTCTGAGTTGAGCCACAAATCCTTGGCTACATCCACTTCCCCGTTGAGGAAAAGAGGAGTTTTGGACGAGGTAACTTCTATGAGGTCGTAGCTGTCTCCTCGTAAGTCTTCGAGGCAGGCACTCTGCCCCCTCAGACTTTCCTCCCTCATCTTCGGACAAAGTTTTCCCGCCCTCAGAAGAGTCACGGGAGGTAAGACGTTCCCCAATCACACCATAAAGGGAAACCCCACCTCGCGCAGTAAAGTCTTTTCGAAGAAGGGTGGAGAAGAGCCTGCCTCCGTTGTGGTTGGAGTCCTGCATCCCTCCCGGGAAGGAGTCAATAGACTCCAAGACAGTAACGGGAGTCTCCTAGCACCAAAATCTACAGGCTCAGACATTCTTTCGCTATGAGAATGAACCTGTTTGAGCCTAAGGACGTGAAGCAGGCGGCTGAGAGGTGTAGGAAGCCACCAAGACTCCCTCCTATATGGGGCTTTGACATTCAAGCCCTATAAACCTCCAGCACCTCAGCAACCACGTCCCACCAAAACAACGGCAGCTAAGACAGTGGGGTCTAAGCCCTTTCTGGTCAAGGACAAGAAAGGCAATTAGTCCCTCAGGGGAGGGAAGAATCCTAGAAGGAGCAGCCGAGGCCGCAAACGCTAGGATTGTTAGTTCCCCTGCATGTCTGCCAGTGGCCAGTGGTGGGATACCTACAAGGTTGCGCAGACAGGTGGCGGCAACTCAGGGCCGTTTCCTGGACGCTTTCCGTAATCAGTCAGGGATATCGCGTCCTGTTTACAACACCTCTACCTCCCCTGAGGACGAATCCGGTGTCATTTAATACCCTTGTCATGGGATCAGCAAGGCGGCAAACTCTGTGGGCAGAGGTCCAGATTAAAGCATACTTCGGTCAGCATGGGGACCGCAGACACAGTCAGTCTGGCAGTAAACCGCTAGACTTCTTGTGTATTCTGGACCTGAAGACCGTGTACTTTCAGATCCCAGTCCATCCGTCTTCAAGGAAGTACTTAGGATTCAGCATAGACTACAAGGAGTACCAGTTCAAGGTGCTGTGTTTTGGTGTCTCCACAGCACCACAGGGTTTCACCGGACTGTTCACCCTAATTTCATCTTGGGCACTCAGGATTGGCTTCCGTCTCCTCCATTATCTGGATGACTGCCTGATCCTAGCAGACTCGGAGTCATTCCCTCTTTGACACCTAAACAAACTTCTACGACTTTGCCAGGATCTAAGGAGCATGGTAAGTCTCGAGAAGTATGCTCTGCTGCCCAATCAATGACTGGTTCACATAGGCTTGATTATAGACACCAATCTCCATAACGCCTTTCCATCAGACGACAGGATAGCAAGGCTGAGAAGAGTCGCAAGCCCTTTCCTCAGATGAGAAGAGCTTCCAACCCAATCGTGGTTGTCTCCTCGGTCACCTTTCACCCTTGGCTCGTCTAGTTCTCTACGGTCGCCTCAGGATGAGGTCTCTCCAGGGGCAACTCAGGTCCTGGTGGAATCAAGGCTGCGATTCCCCGGACACCATGATCCCTATGGATCCTGCGGAATGGACGAATCGCCAGTGGTGGGTGACAAGCGAGAACCTACGAAGGAAAGTGGATCTTCTCGTTCCTTCCTCCGGTTTGGATGCTGTTTTCGGACACCTCAAAGGAAGGGGGGGGGGGGGGGGCACGTTCTGTACCACAGGACCTTACGCCTGTGGTCAGAATCGGAAAAGTACCTCCATATAAATCTGCTAGAGATGAGGGCCGTCTTCCTGGCCCTTCAACAGTTCCAACAAGGACCTGGCAGATCACTCTGTGGTGTGATGAGCTACTTCACCACAGTAGTGGCTTACATCAACAAGCAAGGAGGTACCTTTTCAAGCAGCTATCCCATCTCTCAGTGGAGATACTGAGATGACCGAAGTCCACTCGATTCCTCTATCGGCTCGCTTCATCCCAGACAAAGGGAATGTACTCGCCGATGGTCGAAGCAGAGCTTCTCAAATAATGAGTACCGGGTGGTCCTTGGATCATTCAGTCCTGACTTTGTGGGGTTACCCGACTGTGGATCGGTTCGCTACAGCGCTGACCTTCAAGCTCCCGCTGTATTGCCCCCCGAGTCCCAGATCCCAAGGCACTCTGGCAACATGCCTCCCAACAACGGTGGGACAGCACCGACGTGTAAGCTTTTCCCTCGTTCTGTCTGATGAGGAGGATGCTCAACAAGACCAGAATATCGGTCAATCTCTCGATGACCCTTTTGTGGCTCATCACGTAGAATGGTTTCCGGACCTTCCACAATTCCTAACGGAACTTCCGAGAGAACCCCCTCTACGGCACAACCTACTCAAACAGCCACATGCCAACATCTTTCACAATGCCGTAGCTTTGCTTCGACTTTAAGCCTGGAGACTATCCAGCATCTCCTCGCTAAGAGAGGATTGTCGCAACGAGTTGCGAACGGGATGTCTAGACACCTGCGTAGATCATCCGCAGGGGTCTACCAGGCAAAGTGGCGAGTTCCTGTGGTTGGAGTCGTGAGGGGTATCTCTCCACTCGATACCACTATTCCAGCAATAGCGGAGTTCTTCGTATATTTGCGGGAAGAATGCGCCTTTCAGTCTCGGCAATGAAAGGCTATCGTTCAGCCTTAAGTGTAGCCTTCAGGCTCAAAGGAGTGGATATTTCTACCTCGCTGGAACTTTCCCTACTCAGACGAAGATATGATCTTACCTGCCCTCAGTCGGAAGTGAGACCTCTTCCATGGAATATGGTTCGAGTTCTCAGGCCTCTTAAGAGACCTCCCTACGAACCATTTCACCAGGCTTCAGATCGCCACCTAACTTGGAAGGCGGTGTTCTTACTAGCATTGGCCTCGGCCAAGCGAGTCAGTGAACTTCATGGTCTCTCTTTGACATCGCCCATGCAAGGGGATGAGGGGAGGTAACGTTCATATTCATCTCTTGAGTTTGTGGCTAAGACACAGAATCCGGGAGTGCCGGATCTTCGATTCGACTCTTTCCGGATTTCGAGTCTTCGTTCTGTAACAGATGACCCAGACCTTCCCCTACTGTGTCCAGTAAGGAGTCCGAGGTTATCTCAAAGAACGGCTGCATTTGTCCCCAAGTGCAAGCTTTGTTTGTGAGCACTGGGAGAACAAAGAGGAGGTTCACCAAGAATACCATCTCCGCATGGATTCTTAGGGCGATCCATCTGTCCCTGAATCCTGACCCTCCTCCATCATGTCGCCTTAGAGCGCATGATGTCAGGGGCGTAGCTACGCCCCTGGCCTTCAAGAAGAACTTCTCAGGGACGCAGGTTCTACAAGCAGGAGTGTGAAAGCGTCAAACGACCTTCACAGCCCACTACCTGCAAGACGTGACCCACAGGATGTTCGATACGTTCTCTATCGGCTCTGTGGTGGCTGCACAACAGCTGGTTTAAACCTCAGGCTCCTTAATGGACAAGTAGCAGAGGGTTGAGGGCATTGTTACCCAGTTTTAGTCTGCATGAAAGAAAAGTTATGTCTGGCCCATATTCTTTTCTTCATCCTCCCTTCTCTTGGGGAAAGCAGCATCCTGGGTCCTCTGCACAGCTGATCTCAAACCACTGCGGGTAAACCATGCTTCCTTGTGTTCCTAGTATTGAGTTAATACTGTCACGTCCCCATACCCTGACGAGATGGTATTGGGAAAGTCCTAGCCTAAAGTTTTCCATCTAAAGAACTTCAGGTCAACTTCCTAGGACGAGTCACACACAATCCTTCACACACAGCTTATGTAGGCCGCAGCCCTTGCATAGCAAGGTGCGAGCGAGGTGCAGGGACTCTTTATTGTTGAGTGCTGACACACTCAGATAATGAGTCCTCGGGCAAAACCAAAAGCCAGGGTTAAGTCACCCACTTTAAATAGCGTGGTTTGTATTCCAGTTATGGAACAAATGACAAATTTGTAGATAATTTCTATTTTTCCTAACTATACAAACCTTAGCTATTTAATCAAACTTGGCCGCCAGCCCTATCCCCCATGAAGTCCTACCTCCAAGCAAAGTGAGCTTTACCACACAGGTGTGTGAGGGGGGAGGGTAGCTAACTACCCTCTCTAACCCCCGCTAACTAGCGGTGGGGTAGTAAACCCTCGTTACAATTTTAATGGCTCGTCCTTTCAGCTATGCCGAAAGTAATACCCACTTTAAATAGCTAAGGTTTGTATAGTTAGGAAAAATACAAATTATCTCCGAATTTGTCATATTTAACAATCTCACCAACCATTCAAGTACAGTCACACCCCCTTCCTTCAACATCTCAGCTCCCTCACCATCCATACGAGATGCTTTTCCTACTCTCGTTTCATATAGTGCTCTCCTCACTTCCTCTCTTGTAATATCTCTCTCATTCTCATCTCCCATCACTGGCACCTCAACACCTGCAACAGCAATTATATCTGCCTCCCTATTATCCTCAACATTCGGTAAACTTTCAAAATATTCTGCCCACCTTTTCATTGCCTCCTCTCCTTTTAACAACCTTCCATTTACATCTTTCACTGGCTCTTCATTTCTTGAGCCAGCCTTCCTTTTTTTCTTCACTTCTTTCCAAAACTTCTTCTTATTCTCTTCATATGAATGACCCAATCCCTGACCCCACCTCAGGTCAGCTGCCCTCTTTGCCCCACTTACCTTGCGGTTTACTTCCCCATTTTTCTCTCAATATTTTTCATACTTCTCTACACTATTACTCTGCAGCCATTCTTCAAAAGCCCTCTTTTTCTCTTCCACTTTTACCTTCACTCCTTCATTCCACCATTCACTGCTCTTCCTCATGCTGCCTCCAACAATCTTCTTGTCACACTCATCACTTGCAATCCCAACAAAATTTTCTTTTACAAACTTCAACTCATTCTCTAAATTACCAGTTTCTCTTACTTTCACTTCGTCATATGCCATTTTCAACCTTTCTTGATATTTACTTTTTACCGCTGATTTTATCAGCTCTTCAACCCTCACTAGCTCCCTTTTACATCCACCTACTCTATTCCCCCATTCTTTTGCTACAACTAATTTTCCTTCCACCAAAAAATGATCAGCCATACCCCTAAACAAGTGCACATCTTTCAATCTTCCAAACATTCTTTTAGTTATCAACACATAATCCATTAATGCCCTTTCTACTACTCTTCCATTTGCCACTCTTACCCATGTATACTTATTTCTATCTTTTATTTTTGAAAAAGCTAGCACTTACTACCATCTCTTCCTCAACACACATCTACCAGTCTCTCACCACGCATTTTCACCTGGTACGCCATACTTCCCAATGACAACCTCTACCTCTCCAGCGCCCCCTCTAGCATTCAAGTCACCCATGACAACTGCATAATTCCTTCTGCCCAGTCCTTCTACACACCTAGTTTTATTATTAATATCATTATTGGCTAATTTACAACTCTAACCTGATGAATGTGAGTTAGGAGTGTTGGTGAAAATAGGAAACAAAAGGAGACCTGATTCATTGCAATAATTACAGAGGCATCACACTTACGTCATTTGTGAAAATATATACGGTAGTATGCTCATTCTAATGAGACTGGAGAGAAAGATTGATGAAAAGCTGAGAGATGAACAAGAAGGCTTCAGAAAACGTAGAAGTTGCACTGGCTTCAGAAAACGTAGAAGTTGCACTGACCAAATTTTCATTTTGAGATGATGTAAAGCAATGCCTAGAATATAGAAATCCTCTTTAGATGGCATTTGTGGACTATGATAAAGAGTTTGATAGTGTGCACCGCCCAATTTTGTATAGAGTTCTGTGTTATTATGGAATTCCTCATAAATATGCAAATTTCAGTAAGTCTGTTCATGGGTGTAGCAAGTGCAAAGTTAATGTTAATGGAGTCCTATCAAATGAATTTCCAGTGAACAGCGAAGTACTCCAAGGTCAGTGTGTTGTTACCTATGTTTATCCTCCTCATGGATTTTGTAATGCGCTGAACAGTCAGAGATGGTGGAGAAGGATTGGACTGGATTGGTGATAAGAATTTAGCAGACCTTGAGTATGCTGATGATGCTGTTCTTGTTAGCCAAACACGACAGGATTTGCAATGCTTGCTTACCAGAATGGATGAAATATCATATGAGGTTGGGCTGAAGATAAATAGCAGAAAGACAGAGATGATGAGAACTGAGTATGCAATTGAAGATGAAATATCATTGGAAGGAGAAAGGATTAAGGAGGTAGAATCGTTTTAGTATTTAGGGACTATGATCTCCAATACAGGGTCTTTAGAATTAGAGTTTGGTGAAAAATTAAAAAATGCAAATCAGACAATTGCTAGGTTAAGTAAAATTTGGAAATCAAATCGCCTGAAATTACATATAAAAATCAAACTATATATCAGTTTAGTGAGATCTGTGTTACTCTATGGACATGAGTCATTGTGTGACAATGAAGCAATCTCCAATAGATTTAGTAAATTTGAGAACAAAGCCCTCAGAAGGATATTTGGAGTTAAATGACAGGACAGGTTTAGAAAGGAAACAATGAGATTACTCGATTGCTATATGTTGATCAGATCATGAGGAGGGGTAGATGGAGATGGTTTGGGCATGCTCTTTGCACTCCCCAAGAGAGATTAATTCACCAAACATTCAGTTGGGCTCCACAAGGCAGTAGAAGAGTTGGAAGACCCAGGACTACATGGCTGAGGACTATGAAGCGCGAAGTAGATGATGATGAATGGAGAAGTATTAAATTAAAAGCTCAAGATAGACACGACTGACGAAATCTAACCGAGGCCCTTTGTGTCAGTAGGTGTTGGAGGAGATGATGATTATGATGAATTTACAACTCTAGTTTAAAAAGTAGGGTGCCTGAAGCCTAAGGGTTCCAACAAGGAAAAATAGCTCGGTGAGGAAAGGAAATAAGGAGAAAAACTACATGAGAAATATTGACCACTAGTAATTAATATAAAATATTTTAAGATTAGTAGCAATGTTAGAATTGATCTATTAGAACTTACAGTACAGTAATACCTTGAGATACGAGTTTCCCAACATAAGAGAAATTTGAGATACGAAGAAAATTTATAGCAAATTTTTGTCTCGAGATACGAGAAAAATTTGAGATACGAGGCGGTTCCCTATGCTGCCGCTAGGTGGCTGAGTGTGCGAGAGGCTTCTCACCAGGACAGCATCGCTTGGTCTTTCCTGTCGGATCTCTGTCGCGTAAAGTTATCTCCGAGCATCGGCTGTAGTGTTTGCTTTTTTAACATGTTTTTTGTGTTACAGTGAACCCTCGTTTATCGCTGTAGATAGGTTCCAAACCCGGCCGCGATAGCTGAAAATCCGCGAAGTAGGGACACCATATTTACGTGTTTATTTAACATGTATATTCAGACTTTTAAAACCTTCTAAAACCTTCCCTTTACGTAGTACTGTTAACAAACTACCCTTTAATGTACAGAACACTTAATGCATGTACTACAGTACCCTAAACTAAAACAGGCACAAATATTAAAGGCGATTTTATATCATGCGTTTCCTAAACACGCCAAAAAGCACGATAAAAAGGGACAACCAATGTTTTGTTTACGTTTATCTCTGATCATAATGAAGAAACAGACGCATTTACACCTATGTATAGGTTATTTTTTGCATCGACGGCAATCTTACCAAGTATTGATTATATGTTGATTTTGTTATTACCAATGTTTTACTTAATTTTTCTTAGGACTTCCAAATAAATGAAATGAATGCCATTTATATAATTTTTTCTTTATGACGCCGCCTAAAACAAACCTTCCATTCGTTTACTGTACGCTCCATCTTCGATCGTAGTAAACAAACGAAGGCATTAAATGCGCATGATGAAAGTGATAAATAATGATGTTAAAAGCTTTTAGTAAATATGTTATTACAAATATTATTTACCGTATCTTTTTTTTTTTTGGTGTTTAATGAACAATAACAAACTGCCGCTAATGACCGAATGATAATTTACGATAATTCTAAACTGTTACTAAAGATGATTCTCCATTCCATATCCAAAATACTTTTCCTAACTTCAGTTATAAGTCAACTTGTAACCCTCTCAATTATGAAACCATCTAAAAAAAAAAAAGTAAGAGAAGAAGCAAGTACCAGGCCGAATTTTAAAGTTGTCGAACAATTAAGTTACCGCTATAACGTTCGATGTGACAGTGCGAGATTGGAGAAAGTAAAGAAAATTGAATCATGATTGATTTTCAATATAAATGAAACTTTGTGAAGCAACAAAGGTTTTATTTGTTGAGAGAGAGAGAGAGAGAGAGAGAGAGAGAGAGAGAGAGAGAGAGAGAGAGAGAGAGAGAGAGAGAGAGAGAGAGAGTGAGAGTGAGAGTGAGAGTGAGAGTGAGAGTGAGAGTGAGAGTGAGAGTGAGAGTTGTTTTAAATGTAATAAACAAAAAAATATGATAGGTTATAACACATTGGTACTTATGTAATATCAACTGTATAAATGGTTTGAATAAGTTAAGAAATTGTATAAACAATACTTTGTACGCTCATATTCTTGAGACTGGCAGCTAGACGTCAGCTGATCTGATCACAGCCAAAAGTAAAAAAAAAAAGAAGTCAACAATACTCGATTTTTAAAACACACCCGAAATTTAAAAATAAAAGTACACGCTTTCTTAATGTGCTATTAACTATTTAAAGAGTAGCAATTTTCTAGAATAAAATGATGTTTCCCCCAAAAATAGTGGTTTGCTGATGAAATCGGATGCCGTATTTAATGAAAAAAGTCCGCTAAGTCGTGAATCCGCGATGGTCGAACCGCGAAGTAGCGAGGGCTCACTGTGATCAATACAGAATTAAGTGAATAAGCAATGGGGCCAAAACAAGCGAGTGCAAAGAAGGGTAGTGAAAAGATAAAGCGTATGATGACAATCGAGATAAAACATGAAATAATTGAAAAAACATGAGAGTGGTGTAAGAGTGACTGAGCTGGCTCGCCAATATGAGGAGTACATCAACAATATGTACCATCCTCAAGCAGAAGGATGCTATAAAGAGTACCATGCCTTACAAAGGAGTACTATCCTTTCCCAGCTGCGCTGTGATATCCATGACGAGATGGAGAGGCTTCTTTTAATATGGATAAAGGAGAAACAGTTGGCGAGAGATAGCGTGACTGAGACTATCATCTGTGTAAAGGCCAGCAGAATCTACGATGACTTGAAAGGAAAGCAAGCAGCTGAGGGAGGGGAAACTTCGATACCAGCGGAAACCTTCAAAGCCAGTCGTGGCTGGTTAGATAACTTAAAAAAATGGAGTGGGATACACTTGGTTGTGAGGCATGGAGAAGCAGCAAGTTCCGACTCGAAAGCCACAGCCTCAGTTATCGCACAAGGCTACATCCCCCAACAAGTGTTCAACTGCGATGAAACTGGCCTTTTCTGGAAGAAGGTGCCCAGGAGGACATTCATCATGGCAGAGAAGAGACTACCGGCCCATAAACCCATGAAGTTCCGGTTAACTCTATCCTTGTGTGCCAATGTCAGCGGTGACTGTAAGGTCAAGCCACTGCTGGTGTACCACTCAGAAAACCCACGTGCTTTCAAGAGCCAATGGATCTTGAAAGAAAAACTGTAAGTGATGTGGCATGCTAATGCTAAGGCTTGGGTTACACGGCATTTCTTCACAGAATAGGTTAATCTGTGCTTTGGTCCGGAAGTCAAAAAATATTTGCCCGATAAACCTGCCAATGAAATGTCTCCTGGTCCTCGACAATGCCCCTTGTCACCCTCTTGGTCTCAAAGAGGACATTCTAGATGAATGCAGATTCATCAATGTCCATTATTTCCCGCCCAACACCACGCCATTCCTCCAGCCCATGGACCAACAAGTAATTTCCAACTTTAAAATACTGTACACGAAGCATTTGTTCAAGAAAGGCTTCGATATCACAGACAACACCAGTCTCACCCTTCGTGAATTTTGGAAGGAACATTTCAATATCGTCCATTGCTTGAAAATTATTGATGATGCATGGCGGGGTGTCACAGCAAGAACTCTTAATTCAGCATGGAAGAAATTGTGGTAAGATTCTGTCGCTGAGAGGGACTTTGAAGGGTTCGATATGCCAGACCCTGATGACCCCGAACCTATTGTTGTAGAAGAAATCGTGTCTCTTGGAAAGTCCATGGGGCTGGAGGTAGATGAGGGAGACGTGAACTACTTTGTCGAGGTGCATCAGGAAGCGCTCACGACACAGAAATTGATCGAGCTCCAGGAGATGCAACATTCGAAGGTGTTGCAGGAGCTCAGTAGCGAGGATGAGGTCAAAGACGAGGGCCGCCTTTCTACGACGGAAATCAAGGAAGTGTCAGGAGTTTTATAAATTTATGGAAAAGAGGCACCCGGACAAGTTGGCGTGTACTCATGCGCTAGCCTTTTGTGACGACACTTGTGTACATCACTTTCGCAACATTTTGAAGGGGCGAAAAAAGCAAACATCTCGAGATAGGTTCCTCTTAAAAAGGTCAGCAAAAAGTGAAGGTGAAAGTGAGGCAAAAAGAGCCAAGCCGGAAGGAGAAAAGTAAAAAAATTATAATGAAAAAATTAGAACTAAGTTTAGTGTAACGCAAGATTAACATTTATTTTTAAGTGTGGGTACAGTAAGTTAATTTCATTTAAGTTAAATTTAAAGTTCAAGTTATGTTACGTAGTGTTACAAAAGTGTAGCGTACCGAACGTGTTGTTGTCAAGTCTCTCTCCTCCCCGTCCTCTCTCCCTCCTCCTCCGCACACACCGTCGTTAGTCGCTACCGTCTGTCTTGAAGGTAAGAACTCCATAATAATGTTACATTTTATTGAGGATCATAACCAGTACTTAAGTATTTGTTATTTTGTGAACGTAATACAGTATACTGTACTGTGTTTGGGTGTTTGTTTCAGAGGGTGGGAACGGATTATGTTTTTTCAGTTATTTATATGAGAAAAATTTATCTGAGATACGAGCAAATTTACATATGAGCTCGGGTCCTGGAACTCATTAAGCTCGTACCTTAAGGTATTAATGTATATATAAACTATGGAGAGACTGGAATCACTTGAACCCAGTCTTCAAAGGCATGGTATTCTTACCTCGGGTACTAACTGTATTGCATGGACATGCGAATGGATAATGAATAGTGTACATTATAATCATGCACCAATCATCAGTGAGATTTTCTTAACCTTAACAGAATAAAGCCAGTACATAGAGACGGTGAAAGCAAGGCAGAATTTGTCATCCTCGTGCTTTTGTTACCGAGGTTAGCCCAAGTGTGTTGACTACAGCACCAGGCTCACACATGAGTTAAGTGAGGTTGTGATACCAGGATTTGACCCACTGTGGCTGTGTACACTGTGATGCCCAGAACTAGGGTAAGTATAAAGCTGGAATGTTTCTTAAATATCAGTAGATTCAATTCTTCATATTATGTAATGAGCAATCACCCTTAACTTGGGGCAAAGATTTTTAAGTCAACGAAAAGAAATATATGTACAGTGCAAATGTTAAAAGTAAATTGGTTCTGTACATATACAAACCTTTGTCCTTTACTTGGGAGAATGATATTAAAACTTGAATACTTCGGTTAAAATTCTATAACAAGGGGTAGGTAGTTGGCCGGTGGTTACCGGACATGAGTGGGAAACCCCTCCCCCCTGCTTGCTCACTGAGTAAAGTAGTCACTTCGATTGCAGCTGTGACTTTCAAGGGGTGGGTGATGGCTGGTAAGTATGAGTAAAGGACTCAGGTTTGTACAAATAATTGGGAAAAATACAAATTTCCAAATTTGTCATTTGTTCCTATGTAAATACAAACCCTCATCCTTTACATAGGAGAATGAAATTAGCGCAAGTTGGTGCACAGCTATAAAATTTCTAAGAAGGTGTCAACAACCAAATTGATAACTGTTCTGGTTGTTATCAGTTGTAGCGGGGCGAACCACTTCCCTCCCCACACACTCGTACCTTTTCCAAAATGATCTTAGCTGTTGTTAAAGACAGTCTCTCCTTTCACATTTGCTGGCTTTAGCAAATGAAACTTTTACACTTAATTTTATTCCTGTTGATGCATTAGTGTCTTGGGGATGTTGTCTTTGAGTTGGAGACTTGATTAACATCATGGCTTTATTAACTCTTTAGGTTGACAAAAGGGGCTCACCTTTATATCCTTGGAGTTAGATTTACCTGTAGTCTTAGGATTAGAGAATCTCTGTTAGAACAATGTTTTCTGCCTGTGTCGCCGATCAGCTGGCAGACACATGCAAACAACACGCGTCCTTGCGAGTACTGTTGATTCAAAATTTGTTCGGTAACGAATACAAACCACGCTATTTAATAGGGGTATTGCTTTCGGCGTAGCTGAAATGACGAGCAATTAATATTTAACAAGGGTTTACTACCACCGCTAGTTAGCGGTGTAAGGGAGGCTAGCTTGCTACCCCCCCCCCCTACTCACACACACACACACACACCTGTGCTTGAGCTCACTTTGCTCTCGGCTCGGATGGTGGTTGGATGTGTCCGCTCTCATCCTCGCCGTCATTTGGCACCCACTTAATGCTTTTGTCTTTTCTTTTTCTAGTTCTGTATATGTGAAGTTGGCCTCTGTGATCATGCACACCTGCCCTGGGTTTCCCGACCGCCCCTGTGGAACATTCATGTCGGCAGTCGAGACTGATTCTCACGCCCTTTGTCCTTCTTGTAGGGGCCAACGGTGTGATAGCAACAACAGGTGTAGTGAGTGTAGGGAGTGGTCTACTTCCCAGTGGGAGAGGTTTTCGCGACGACGTAAAAAGAAATCCAAATGGGATATTTCTCCTTCGAAGGTTTCTTTGAAAGGAGAAAAACCCAAGGCCTCTTCGTCCGTTGCCCAAATCTCCTCTAAAGCTCCCACTCGGTTGGTCTCTTTCGCGAGACTGTCGAGTGGTAGTGTAGACCGATGTATTGTTTACCAACCTCGGGACTCGAGAGATGACGTTGCTTCCCCTAGCGAAGCAGCTCCACCTCTCCCCCTGGGGGAGAATATGTCACTAACCTCTTTGTTTCAGCTTTGGTCCTCCTTGGGGCTTACGGGTTTGCCCTCCAAAGAGGTTTTGCTTAACTACATCCGATTGGGTACTGCTGTCAAGCAATTGTTGTCACCGTCAGAGGTTGATCCTCTGTCTCTTGTGAAGGTTGTGGTGTCAGAGGTATCCAATGCGGTATCACCCATCACCTCTGCCTCTCCAAACTCTCTGGTAGCTGACAGGTTAGTTTCTCCAGTTCCTGTCCAACCTATGAGGGAGAAACTAAGTCCATTGTCTGTCTCTCCTGCTAGTGTTTCTCTCCCTCGGGGAAGTTCACTTACAGAGGGCGCATTCGTTGGAAAGCTCGCCTTCCTCTTCTCCTTAGAGGCCTTCCCTCACCTGTGGTGAGGAGGCGCCTCTTTGGTTCAACATCTTCGATGCAGTCCACCGCAGAGGAGCCTCTAGACCAATCATCCGTCACTGCACCTGCATTGGTCCTGGACCTTTCTGCAGATCGTTCGTTATCGCCTTCGGTGTAAGGTCGTCCTTTTAAAGAACACGTCGACCTTCCATCCGACAGACCTGCCGACCTGCCGTCACCATTTCTACATGGGCCTAACAAGGCTCCACTTAAGCAAGCTACGCGCCAACAAGACCTGACAAACGCTCCTTAGTAGCTCGTCAGGCCCCATCACTAAACCCTAACACAGGGCATCAAGGGCGTATGTGCAACACACGCATACACACCAACAGGAGCATAGTTCCATCACACGCTATGCGCACCATCATGCGCATATGCTCCACGTTCTCCTGCACGCCAGGTCTTGCCTGCGCACCTTACGCATACGGGCCAATATTCTCTTACGCGCCCGCGCCCAGTTGCGCGCCAACACTCACTTGCGCGCCAATATTCTCTTACGCGCCCGCGCCCAGCTGCGCGCCAACACTCACTTGCGCGCCATCAACCTCCTGCGCAATGGCGCTCTCCCATGTGCCATCAGTCTCCTGTCCGCGCGCATACGCGCCTAACATCCAAGTCTCTTGCGCGCCATGCTCCTCATCATCATACGCGCCAGGAAAAACCTGCGCGTTAACGATCTACTGAGAGTAGTACTTCTGGGAAGTCAGCAATACTGGCTTCTCCCATGCGCCAACCAGTATGATCGCGCCAGCCTTCTCCCGCGCGCATCTGCAAGGATACGCACGTGTGCCCTGCGCATGCTCACCCATCTTCTCCAAAGGATGCGCGCCAACATTCTCTTACGCTCCCACGCACCCCACATGATTCATCTGCGCGCCCGCACGCTAGGGATTTTTCTCCTGCGCGCGTGCCCTTCGGCTGGTATAGACACGCGCCCTACGGCTGGTATAGACGCGCGTGAACTCTGTCCCGCTCGCCCGCGCATTCAATGTATTAATCCTGCACGCCCGTGCGCGCGTGCGGGAGAGTATTCGCGCCAACAGTCTCCCGCACGCGCTCCTGTACGCTAACAGTCTCCCGCACGCGCGCCCGCGTGCCAACCGTCTCCCGCACGCGCGCCAGCGTGCCAACCGTCTCCCGCACGCGCGCCCCGCTCACCAACCGTCTCCCGCACGCCAAGAGTCTCCCACGCTCGCGCGCCAACTGTCTCCCGCGCGCGCGCCAACAGTCTCCCGCGCGCGCGCCAACAGTCTCCCGTGCGCGCGAGCGCCATTATTCTCCCTCGCGCGCGCATCATTATCCTCCCGCACGCGAGACTACTGAACTACGCACGGCAAGGTCGCCATCGCCTCATTCCCCTCCCCGCAAGCGCATACCACCGCACATTGTGGGAAGAGGGAATCATCCAGAGGGGTCCAGGATCCCAAAGCCACCACAGGTGAACCCACCAATGATGGGGACTCCTCCCAGGGATCCTTCAATCCCTGTCCCTTCAAGGGGTATGTCTGACAGTGCAACTGTCAGCCAACAGCCCTGGTTTGGTGCACTGATCAGAGCCGTAACACAGGCTTTCAAGCCTGTCTTCTCTGAGTTGGGACACAGAACCATGGCTTCTTCTACCCCTTTGAAGAGAAAAAGAGGAGTTCCAGACGCAGTCACTTCCCCAAGGGCAAAACTGACTCCACGCAGACCTTTGAGGCAGGTTCCTTCTTTTCCTCAGACTGCCACTCCTTCCCTTTCGGACGAAGATTTCCCGTCCCCAAGGGAATCACGCGAAGACAGACTTTCCCCCATCGCACCAATGGAGGAAACCTCTCCACACGCCGAGGGGTCTATTCAGTCGGGGATTGAAAGGAACATGCCACCCTCGTCAATGTTGGAGTCCTACATCCTTCCCAGGAAGGAATCTAAGGACTCCAAAACATTGCTGAAGTCCTCTACTAGGACTAGGATGGAGCCAGCTAGCCACTCAGGGAGTGTCCGTGACTTTCCCCAAGAAGAGCCTTTGGGGATAGAAGGAGACTTCGCTGCAAGTCCTACAGCAGGAGGAGACCAGCGAGAGTCAGAACATGCGTTTTGCCAAGTTCTGACTCTAATGAGGGTTCTCAACGGGTTTTCTGACCCCGAGATCCCTCCTCGAGAGGGCAAGAACACAAATCTTCGACCGTCTCTTTGGTACTCAGAAACCCTCCAAGACCAGTGCAGCACTGCCCTGGTCTCAAGAGGTTAAGAGTACCAGGGACAAGATCTCACAACAGCTCTCCGATATGTCCTCCTCCAACCGTTCCGGTGCCACCAACAAGCTCCTCCTACCTCCTCCCACACAGCAGAGAAGGCACTTCGAGATCCTTGAGGAGCCTTGTTTAGTTCTTCCTCTTCACCACTCGCTGGTAGAGCTAGCCAGGGGAGTCCCTCTTGAGAGGCTCTCCAACCGGCAGGTCTCGTTCTCGGCAGCCGAGATCCTCAACCAGGAGAAAGTTGCGAAGTGTGCTATGCAAGCCACGAACTGGTTGGGGACCTTAGGTATCCTGATACGTTCTGGGGATTTCTCCAAAGAACGTACCAGGAAAGCTATGGAAACCTTCCTTCTCTCAGGTACTCGCATGATCGAGTTTCTGGCCCACCAAGTCTCGAACTTGTGGGCAAGTACCATCCTGAAACGTCGGGATGCAGTAGCTGAGAGATTCCATCAGAAGGTCCCTAGCACCGAGATCAATAGGCTCAGACATTCCTCCCTAGAGGGATCCGTCTTGTTCGAGCCTAAGGATTTGGAACATGCCGCTGAGAGGTGGAGGAAGTCTCATCAAGACTCCCTCCTTCATAGGGCTTTAACATCCAAGCTCTATAAGCTCCAGCACCACAGCAGTCCCATCCAGTCAACAACAGCAGCGAAAACCTTGGTGTCTAAGCCCTTTCCTGTCAAAGAAAGGAAAGGCAAAAAGTTCTCCAGGGGAGGCAAGATCGTTCCACGCGCGGGATGGTTTCCCGCGCGCGATCTTCGAGGTCCGTCTGCACGCGATCGTCGAAGACCGTTAGCCGACGACCTTCTGATCTGCGCTAGGCGCGCAAGCGCCGACGATCTTCATAACGCGCGCAAGCGCCGACGATCTTCATAACGCGCGTAAGCGCCAAAGATCGTTTCCGCACGCGATCATCGCGGATCATCCGCACGCGGTTTCCCGCTCGTCCACGCGTGGGCTGGTTGCCCGCGTGTGACCATCACGGACTGTCCGCGCGCGGGCACCGAGGGTTTCCCGCGCGCGATCGCCGACTATCTTCTCTCGCGCGCGAGCGCCGACGTTCTTCGCACATGCGTATTGCCGAAGATCGTCCGCGCGTGCGATCGCCGACGATCGTCTTACATAGCCGGAGATCGTACACACGCTGGCACCAATGGTTTCCCGCTCACAATCACCGACGATCATCTCGCGTTAGCGCCGACGATCCTCGTACATGCGTAGACGCCGAAGATCGTCCGCGTTATTTCTTCCGCGCGCGGGATGTTTTCCCACTCGCAATCGCCGACGTTCTTCTGTCGCGCGCAAGCACCGGCGATCTTCTGTTGCCGAGATCATCCACGCGTGGGATGGTTTCCCACGCAATCGCCCACGATCTTCTTTCGCGCGCAACCGCCGACGATCTTCATATGCGCGGAAGCGCCGAGGATCGTCGACGCGGGCACCGATGGTTCCCCCCGCGCGATCGCCGATACACCCCGTGGGTATGTGTGCGCGCGAGCGCGATTGTCCTGCTAGGCACGTCTCATTCACGCGCTACCCAGAACTGTGCTTTTTGCGCGATCACCAGCGTGATCGGCGCCCCGTTCTCCAACACGATCATGCCCGAATTACATTAAGGATTCTGGCGGTCAGGCCACCTTCACGTTCCCCTTCCCGCAGCGCAGAGCAGCGCCCACTCCGGAGGAGGGGAGATTTCCGGACAGGTCAAAGGCCTCTTCTCCCTTCATTGCAGATTCTCTATGGGCAAACCCTCATGTGTCAACTCCTTCAAGGGATTGAACGATCCTCTTCCCTCCAGAGGGACTTTCTGACAGCGCGACGGTGGGTCAGCAACCCTGGTGGGACACCGTTGTCAGAGCGCTTACGCAGGCGATGAGCCTGTGCTTTCTGATTGGGGTCACTAATCAGTATCAACTTCCTCCTCCCCTGAAGAGGGAGAGAGGAATCCCTGACATGGTATCTCCTCCAAGGACTATATTGTCTCTTCGAGAGTATTTACGCACTCCTATCCCTCCTCAGACTTCCTCCCCTTCCCCTGCGGATGAGCATTACCCATCCCCAGGAGGGTCGGAAGATCCGGTCCTCTCCCCCATCACACTAAATGGGGGATTCCCCGCTTCTTCCTGAGAAATCTTCTCGTGCGGAGGGGGCGAAAGCCTTACATCCTTCATTGCTGGAGTCCTGTTTCCCTCCTAGGAGGGAACCGAAGGCCCAGCCTTCTGCAAGGACCCGACAGGAACCAGATGGACCCTTGGAGCATGTGTATGAGTCTCCCCAGGAAGAGCTTCCAGGGACGGGAGACCTTGCTGCCAGTCCATCAGGAGGAGAGCTCCAGGGGTCGGAGCTCACGTTCTAGCAGGTCCTGACCCTCAGGAGGAACCTCAAGGGGACCTTAGACCCAGAGATTCCTTCTCGTACAGGGAAGGATACGGTCCAGGACCGAATCTACGCCACCCAAGAACTCCCTAGGGCTGGTGCAGCTTTGCCCTGGTCTCAGGGAATGAAGAGCGCCAGAGACAAGGCCTAGGGCCAGCTCTCGGAGCTTGCCTCCTTCAATAGATCCGGTCGGTAACGAGCCCCTCCCTCCTCCCTGGGTAGGGATCGGTAAGGGGACGGGCCCTCCGGGCAGAAGTCCAGACCATGTTGAAGAAGCGCTCCCTCCAAGAGGTTGCCAACGTGTCCCCAGGCTTCTTTAATCGACTCCTCCCTGTGAGAAGGCGTCTGGAGGCTGGAGACCGGTCATCGACCTCTCGACACTGAACGGGTTTGTCAAACAGTCTCCAGCATGGCGACGGCAGACGCGGTCAGTCTTGCGGTGAGACCACAAGACTTCATGTGTACACTGGACCTGTAGGACGCATACTTCCAATCCCGGTCCTCCCGTCTTCAAGGAAGTACTTTGAATTTTGCCTGGAAGACAGATATACCAGTTCAAGGTGCTGTGCTTCGGTCTCTCCACAACACCTCAAGTGTTCGCCGAGGTTTCCACTCTGATCTCTTCATGGGCTCACAGGATTGGCATCTGTCTCCTCTGTTTCCTGGGCGACTGGCTGATCCTAGCAGACTCGAAGGCAACCCTTCTTCGCCATTGGGACAAGTTCCTCGGACTTTGCAAAGTTCTAAGGATCATGGTGGTCCTCGAGGAGTCCTCCCGCAGACCTCTCAGAGTCTGGTATCCCTAGGCATGGTCTTAGACACCAATTTCTTGAAGCCTTCTCTTCAGACGACAGGATTGCAAGGCTGAGGAAGGTCGCGAGACCTTTCCTCACACGAGAAGAACCTCCAGCCCAAACGAGGTTACGTCTCCTCAACCATTTCTCCTCCCTGGCCCGTCTGGTTTCCAACAGTCGCCTCAGGATGAGTTCTCTCCAGTGGCGACTCAGGGCACGGTGGAGTCAGGGACACGATTTCCCGGACGCCTGGATCCCTATGGGACAACCGGAACAGACGGACCCCCAGTGGTGGGAAGCAGACGAGAATCGACAAAAGGGAGTGAACCTTCTCGTCCTCCCCCCAGACTTGACGCTGTTTTCGGACGCATCAAAGAAGGGGGGGGGGGGGCCACGTTCTGAACCACGGGACCTCAGGCCGATGGTCAGAACCAGGAAAGTACCTTCTCTAGACCTACTAGAGATGAAAACCATGTTTCTGGCACTTTAGTAGCTCCACCAAGCCTGGCGGACTACTCTGTGGTTGTCAGGATCAACAACACCACAGTGATGGCTTACATGCTCAGACGGGGAGGTACTTTTTAAGTACAGCCATCCCATCTTGCAGTAGAGATACCGAGATGGCCCGAGTTCCCCTCGATCACCCTAGCAGCTCGCTTTATTCCAGGCAAAGGAATGGGCTCGCCGACAGTCTGAGCAGTGCGACACAGATACCAGATTCCAAGTGGTCTTTGGATCCTCAAGTAGCCTACAAAGTCCTGACTCGGTGGGGCTCCCCTCTATGGACTGGTTCGCTACAGCGCTGAACTGCAAGCTCCCGCTGTACTGCTCCCCGGTCCCGGACCCCAAGGCCCTCTGGTAAGATGCCTTCCAGCAACGGTGGGACAACATCGATGTGTTCGCCTTCCCCCGTTCTGGCTGAGGAGGAGAGTACTCTACAAGACCAGAGTATCTGTCAGTCTCTCAATGACCTCCATAGCTCCGCTGGGGCCTCTCGCAGGATGGCTCACCAGTCACCAGTCTCTCTGTAACTCCTTACGGAGCCTCCGAGGGAACTCCCTCCACGTCACGGGTTACTCACACAACCACATGCCAACATCCTCCACAAAGCCGTAGCTTCGCTTCGACTTCACGCCGGGAGACTATCCAGCATCTCCTCAAAGAGAGAGGATTTTCACAAAAAGTTGCGAAAAGGAGGTCTGGACACCTGTGCAAGTCTTCCGCAGTGGTCTCCTAGGCGAAGGGGCGAGTTACTGTGGTCGGTGTCGTGGAGAGGGTATCCCTCCACACGATGCCGCTTCCAGCAATAGCGGAGCTCCTCGTGTATTTGCGGAATGAAATGTGCCTTGCAGTTTCGGCTGTGAAAGGCTATCTCTCAGCCTAAGGTCTTGCCTTCAGGCTCAAAGGATAGACATTTCTCCCTCGCTGGAACACACACTCCTCATACGAAGCCATGTCCTCTCCTGCCCTCAGTCGGAAGTGAGACCACCTCCTTGGAACGTGGTTCAAATCCTCAGGTCTCTAAAGAGACCTCCCTATGAACCACTACGTAAGGCCCTAGATCACCACCTTACCGGGTAGACAGTGTTCCTGCTAGCCTTATCCTCAGCCAAGCGAGTTACATGGTCTCTCATACGACATTGCCCATTCAAGGGGATAGGGGGAGGTAACGTTCAGGTTCGTCCCTGAGTTTTGCCAAGACTCAGAACCCGGGAGTGCCAGACCAGCGGTTCGATTCTTTCCAGGTTTCGAGTCTCCGTCCTGTAACAGATGACCCAGACCATCTCCTACCTTGCCAGTAGGGAGTCTGAGGTGGTGTCTTAAGGGAACAGCTGCAGTTCGTCCCCAGGTTCAAGCCTCGTTCGTGGACACTGGGGAAACGAAGAGAAGGGTCACCAGGAATACCATATCAGCCTGGATTCGCAGGGTGTTACACCTGGCCTTGAATCCTGACCCTTCTCCGTCACATCGCCCTAGAGCGCATGATGTCAAGGGCGTAGCTACGTCCCTGCCCTTCATGAAGTATCATTCAGTGACGCAGGTCTTGCAAGCGGGGGTTTTGAAGAGTCAGACCACCTTCACAGCCCCTTACCTGCAAGACATGACCCACAGGAGGCTCAATACGTTTCTATCGGCTCTGTGGTGGCGGCACAACTGCTGGTCTAAACCTCAGGCTCCTTAATGGACAAGTAGCAGAAGATTGAGGGCATTGTTACCTGGTGTTAGTCTGCATGAATGAAAAGATCTGTGTGGCCCTTATTCTTTTCTTCATCCTCTCCTCCATCCTCTCCTCCCTTGGAGAAAGCAGCATCCTGGGTTCTCTGCACAGCTGACCTCAAACCACTGCAGGTAGACCATGCTTCCTTGTGTTCCTAGTATTAAGTGTAACCTTGTCATGTCCCCATACCCTGATGAGGTGTTATTGGGAGAGTCTTAGCCTAGATTTCCTTCTGAGGAACTCCAGGTCAACTTCCTAGGACAAGTCACTTTTCACCTTCGCACACACCTTACGTAGGCCGCGGCAGTTTCACAACCGCTAGCGAAGAGCAGGGATTCCCTATTGTCCGAGTACTTAATCGCTCGAATATGGAATCCCTGGGCAAGCCAAAGCCAGTATGGCCGGGACTTACCACCCTTCCTAAGGGTTAAGTCACCCCATGTAAATAGCGTGGTTTGTATTTCAGTTACGGAACAAATGACAAATTCGTAGATAATTTGTATTTTTCCTAACTATACAAACCTTAGCTATTTACACACATTTGCCCGCCAGCCCTCTCCCCCAAGATAAGTCCTACCTCTAAGTAAAGTGGAGTTCGCAGTGTGTGTGTGTGAGGGGGGAGGGGTAGCAAGCGGAGTGGTAGTAAACCCTCATTAAAATTCTTTTGACTCGTCATTCAGCTACGCTGAAGTAGTTACCCCATGTAAATAGCTAAGGTTTGTATAGTTAGGGAAAATATAAATTATCTATGAATTTGTCATGTTTCAAGCGTTACCCGAGGTTTGTTTACAGGAAGGAAGTTTTCCAGTTTCGGGCCTTGTGTTTCGGCCTCAGCACCGCTCCTATAATTTTCACGAAGCTTATGTTAAATGTAACGAGTATACTGCACTCAAGAGGCATCAGAGCCTCCTTATATCTGGATGATTGGCTACTCAGAGCTCATTCCTTCAATCGCTGTCTGGAGGATCTGCATCTGACATTGAGATTGTCAGAGGAACTGGGTCTTTTTGTAAACACAGAGAAGTCCCAAGTGATTCCATTCCAGAAGATCCTCTATTTGGGGATGGAGATTTGGAGTCTAGCTTTTCAGGCTTTTCCGTCACTCTCAAGGATACAACAAGCCTTCCTGAAACTTAGTACTTTTCTAGAGAAAAGAGTTTGTTCGGTAAGAGAGTGGATGAGTCTGCTGGGAACCCTCTCCTCGCTGGAACAGTTTGTTTCCCTGGGAAGACTGAATCTCTGGCCTCTTCAATTCCACCTCAATTTTCGTTTAGAACAAAGAGGAGAGCCTAGAGACGGAAAGCATTCCCCTTACGGAACCAGTAAAAAGTTGCTTCCAGTGGTGGAATGACCCCGGGCAAATTTCAGGAAGGTCTTTCACTGGAACAAAGGAGCCCAGACCTTTTGTTGTATTCCGACGCCTCGGACGCGGGGTGGGGTGCAACACTGGGCAAGTTGGAGATCTCAGGTCTGTGGACAAGAGATAAGGAGAGCCTCCACATCAATCAGAAGGAGCTGTTGGCAGTCCTGTTGGCCCTCAAAGGTTTCGAAGGGTCGGTGTTGAACAAAGTGGTGCAGGTCAATGCCGTCAACACTACATCATTGGCCTACATAGCCAAACAAGGCGGAACTAACTCGAGGTCACTTTATGAGACTGCAAAGGTTCTTCTCGTTTGGGTAAAGGAAAGGAATGTAACCCTGCTTACAAGATTCATCCAAGGAGAAAAGAACGTGAGGGTGGACAGCCTCAGCAGGTCTCCAAGAAGCTATAGCGGATTTGGGGTCGTCTGTCCATAGACCTGTTCGTAACCTTGAAAACGAAAAGGCTGGAGACATGCTGGTCCCCAGTTCCGGAGCTCGAAGCGGCCCACATAGACGCTTTCCTGCTGGATTGGTCTCACCTGGACATGTACGCGTTCCCACCATTCAACGTTCTGTACAAGGTGTTACAAAAGTTTGTGTCACACGAGGGAACCAAGTTGACTCTAGTGGCTCCCTTTTGGCCATCAAGAAAATGGTTCACAGAGGTACTAGAATGGATGGTGGACATTACAAGAAGCCTCCCATTGAGAGTAGATCTACTCAAACAACCTCTCAGTAGACGCGAGGTCCTCCTCGACCTCCCTTCGGTGGGAAGACGTCAAGTTACATCCCAACGGTCCCACTCTGCTCTGCGATACCAGCACAGATGGTCCTCGACCTTTTATCCCACCATCGAGGCGAAGGCTGGTATTCGACTTCATACACGGCCTCTCCCACCCCTCATCAAGGACCACCATCAAGATAATGACCGACAAGTTCGTGTGGCCTGGAATAAGGAAGGACTCACGCGATTGGGGGCGTGCATGTGCGGCGTGTCAGACCAGCAAGGTTGGCCGCCACACTGAGTCAGGAGTCAGCAGTTTCCCACAACCCAAGCAATGTTTCGGTCACATCCACGTCGACATCGTGGTTTTAGGCCCCTTTTCGTTCACTTGTTTCTGGGGCAAACATTTAAAAAACTGTCCATCACTAAGTTCCAGTATGGAATCACCTTTTGTGATCTGGTGATGCGGAGTAGCAATATCTTGATCCTTGTTGATGAAATCTTTGATAATCAAGTCTTTTCAACTGTCAAAGCTCTTTTTCAACTGACTGAGGATATTGAAGAAGGGCCGTACCTGATGTCAAAACTTCTCTAATGACAACATCTTCTAGCTGAGCCTTGAAACTTGGGTCCATATCTTCCTCTTCTCCCTTTTCACCCATTTTGAGCAAAGCATCATTTATTTCTATCGAACGAGATAATCCTGTTTTGCGATACATTGAGTTCCAGGGGTGGATGTACTCACTCTTTTCTATACACTGTTCATACAGTAGGGTAAGGGAAGTTTATAGCAAGCTGATTAACCCTATACAGTTGTAGGAATCATACAGTACCCTTCCAATAATTTTTCTTAACTCAACTTCTAGTTGCCTCTCCAAAACCCTACAGAGAGTAGGGTGTGCTGCAAAAACAAATGTTGTTAGACAATTGGTAGGACCCAAAAAATATAACAATACCCCTTAAACATATGCATTAGGATGCTAATGACTTTCTGTAATACAAAATAAATTAATTTGCTGCTTGCAAAATATGTAAACCTATTTAAGAAAAATTGAAATCTTTACAGTGAATATATGGAAAATTATTCTAGTACAGTATGGGGGCAGAATATCAGACATTATGACAAAAGGGAATTGATAATGACGGTTATATTTGGAAATAGTTTGTATTTTCCCCAACTATTATTAATTTTTTTCACAACGAGGTGGCCGGAAGCGACACCCATGACCGAAGCCTCAACGGACGCCTGCGCCCAGGCCCTTCTCTCAAGCTGGATCAGTTGTTTTGGGGTCTCAGACGACATGGCAACCAACAACAAGGGATGCCCACAGGTCCGAGATGAAGGCCGCCTTCATCTCGGACCTGTGGGCATCCCTTGCCCGCCTGATGGGGACCAACCTGCACAGCACGACTGCCTACAACCCCGCAGCCAACGGCATGGTCAAAAGGAGCCATTGGTATTTGAAGGCGGCCCTAATGGCCCAATGCAAGGACGAGCATTGGGTCAAGCAACTTTCTTTGGTCCTCCTCGGCCTTCTAAGAGCTCCGAAAGCAAACGGTGATGCATCTTCAGCAGAAAATGTCTATGGAAAGACGCTCGTGGTCCCTGGAAAATTTTTCCCTTCTAATCCAGACACTGAAGATGTCGGCCTCGCCTGGCTGCGTGAAAGGGCAGGAAAATTCACGCCGTGCCACAAAACGTACACTGACTGGACGAAACGTTTCAGGCCGGCCTCGTTGGATACCTGCCCTTACGTCCGTACAAGGGGCCGTATCGTGTGCTGAAGAGGACAAATAGGCATTCAAGATCATGGTCCATGGAGTAGAAGACTGGTTGACCGTGGACAGATTAAAGCCTACTCACACAGAAGACGAGGACAACGTACCCGAGCAGCAAGGGCAGCGCCTACGAGTGCCTCCCCAGAATAAAACTGGAGACACACGAAGGCTGCCCAGTTGCAGTCCAAGGAAACAGCAACCAGCAGTTGAACCACCCGGGTTGCAACACCAGGGCGGCATCCTGCAATCGCCTGATTCACAAGGCGGAGATAATGGCCCTCCAGCGCTAGTATCCCGGCGAAAGGGACGCTTGCAACCCCGTCTCGATACAGAGACTATAATCCCATGTGTATATTAATTATCTCTTTCATACAATCATTAAAATGTTCCCCTTTTAATAATTGTCTGGGGGGAGTAGTTGTAAGGACAACGTCTTACAACGCTTGCAGCAACATTATCATCTTTATATATTTTTCTGTACATATTTATTCAGTCCGGCGCAGAATCATCTGCTCTTCATTTTTATAGAAATTTCATTATTATATGTCAAGCGTGAGCTTTCATATTTATTGTAATGTTAACTGTAGAAAACACAAATGCCCTGCATTTTCCACCTGTTCGTGGTCAGTGAGTCACCTTGCTACACTGCCGTCTGCACAGGTCAGTGTACTTTGCCCATGTCGGAAATGAAACATCACTCATCTATGGTCTGTGATTTCGAACCCTCACAGTCAGGGTATTACTGTACAGTAGTGTGGCTGTATTCGTATAGGAACAAATAACAAATTTTAAAAGTAATTTTTATTTTTCCTACCTATACAAACCTGAATTTTTCAGAGACTGTACTCAGTGTATTGGTACCCCCCCCCCCCATCTGCCAATAACTACCGACTCTTTGTCACAAATTTCAATAGCTTAAGCTCCAACCAAGTTGAAAGTATAACTCCTATTAAAGAACTCAGGTTTGTAGTTTGAAAAAATACAAATTTTAAAATTTAAATTTTTTGTGCATCCATTGACATACTGCAACTTCAACATGAATCCCCCCTTTCTCTCTCTCTCTCTCTCTCTCTCTCTCTCTCTCTCTCTCTCTCTCTCTCTCTCTCTCTCACTTTTATTTTAACGTCTTATCCCTTCTTATGGTCTCTTCATTCATTTTGTATACAAATTACAATCTGGTGGCTTTGAGTAATAAGCTTGAGGCTTTTGGTGAGAAAAGGGATTTTGACAAAGGAAAAATCTATTTCTGGGGAGATACCTGTGACGCCCGGTGAAAAGGGTGCTTCCTTATGCTTTTCTGATATAAATACTTCCAAATATACCAGAGAAAGTTAAAGTATGGAATGCAGAGGTTACTACCCTCGCGCGAGCACCCAGTGGGCGTCGTGTATAAAGCAGGGGCGTGTGAAAACCACTATTCACAGGCTGTCTTCCATTTAGATAATACCTTCATCAAAAGGAAGGGCCGTAACAGAGGCTTACGAAGTCCAACAGAAGGATGTAGTTCAGATGTCGCTAGCGTCGGGCGTCGGTAGAGTGGCTCAGGTAAGGTAGCTAGGGCCTCTGTTACGGCCCTTCCCTTTGATGAAGGAATTATCTAAATGGAAGACAGCCTGTGAATAGTGGTTTTCACACGCCCCTGCTTTATACACGACGCCCACTGGGTGCTTGCGCGAGGGAATTAACCTCTGCATTCCATGCTTTAACTTTCACTGGTATATTTGTAAGTATTTATAACCGAAAAGCGTAAGGAAGGACCCTTTTCACCGAGCGTTACAGGTCGACCCAGAAAAGGGATTTTGACGAAGGAAAATTCTATTTCTGTGCTCAACCTGTGTCGCTCCGTGAAATGCTCCTCTAGCACCCTTTCTAAGGCATAGATATTGCTGAATATACCAGAGAAAAAAGAGATGCATGGAATGCCAGGAATAAACCTAGCTCACTCACTGTTTGAGTGTCTGTATAGAAAACTGGGGCGTGATTGAACCACGACCATAGATCCCTCACCAATTAGACCTCTCCATCAACATCCCCTCTCTCTACCCCTACATCTCCCCACCCCCTATCCTCATTTGACAAATAATTTCAGCCATTGAAAGTTAAATATTTTCAACCACACATTTATTCTTTAAGCCATCTAGTCTTTTTACTGTTTTCAAGTTCAGATGACAGCTCCATTGTTTCCCGTTTCTGATCTTGAGTTTATTTTTTTTTATCTAATTGTTTTTGTTATTATTGAGTTGAAAAATATAAACAGCTGATGAAAATCAGAATGGGAAGAAATGGAAGAAGAGTGAAAAGGTAAAATGGAAGAAATGTAGAAAATGACAGGCAGAAAAGTGTTGGTTCCATGCAATGAAATTTCATGAAGATTGGGATGTTTTGAATGTACAGTATCTGTTTTTTGTGGCTTAAAGTATGTTTAGTTTAGAATGAAAGCCTTACTTTTTTATGGATTAAAGATGCAATTCTGTCCACAACAAATTTACTATTTTTGTATATTTGTTTAGTATGACTGCATATAAATGTCTAGGAGGGAGGTATTATAGATGTCCCAAGATATTTTATAGTGGCTTTGGCCACCAGCTGTAGTGCTTTCTGCCACGTCACCATTTTGGGTACTAATCAATAAGCGGTTTCGTCATTGCATGATGGGTTGTAGAACAGGCTCGTGTTGGCCAGAAATAAAACTGAATGGTCTGCTTAGGATATTATGATGATAATAGTAATAACAGTAAAATAATAATAGTAATAATAGCTTTGATAATTTAAATCATTTTGTGAGCATTTCACTAGGGTAAATACATTTTGGTATTCAGATAAATTGTATACAGGTACTTAGGGTTTCTAGAAAATAATCTATTCATGATGAAGTGGTGTAATGTTAACAAACTATACCAGTACTAAATCATGACTTCATTTCAGGTCATTGGTGGTGCATCAAGTGGAATTGTGAACCAGAGAAAAAAAATATTACTGTAAAGGAAATCAGCCCCCAAGCTGCTTTGTGGAAATCATCTGCGCTTGAAGATTAAAAATTTTCATACAAGATTGATATTAATGTACAGCTGACATGGAGTTAAAATGTTGAAAAGACTGAACAGTATTTTGTGCAAGAAAAGATTTCCACTTCAGTATGAAAATTATGTCAGACAATTTATCCGGTTCCGATTAGGTTTTTTGTTTCTAGGATTTTAATAATTTTTTTTAATACATGTGTATTGAATATGTGAATTTTTTTATGATCAGCAATTTTCATGTAATTAACATTTTATTTCTAATGGATTTTTCATCGATTATTGTAGTCATTCCATGTTGAATTATTCATTTTATTCCATCAAAAATATTTTGGCACAGCTCTTAAAAGTTAAGTTGGTAATAATTCTATTAAGGGCAAAAAAAAAAAAGTACAAATGTCTTTATATACTCAAAACTAGATTTAACAGTATATAAATTTTATTCTGTAATATTCTTTTTCATCATTTGTGATTTATACCATTTTATTTAGTTCTATTTTTACTGTTACACACCATGTTTCTTTTTTTTAAGCGTGTGGTGTTACCTGCCACCATTTTGTTATGAGACCACAGTCTTAATTTTTTTTGTCTTACTTTGTGGCTTGTAAACGTGCTCATGTTAGGTGATTGGCATCGGTTTTATGCTTTAATTTTGAGTCCCATTTTTTTTTGCCCCCTTTATTTTGTGGTTCTCATGTGGGTAGCTGTGCCTGCAGCATAGTATTAGTAACTAATTTTTTAAGGCATAAGTCTCAAGGGAGCGTTAATTTACTGACAGAGTCTTCTCAACCACCTTTACACATTGGAGAAGGTTGTTCCTCAAGCGGGTGCCTCCGTCAGAAATATCTTCAAAGGTCTTTGAAGAATCATTGGTCGGCCTCAAGGGATATCCTATCCCTTCCTATGCCAGTGGTACAGGATGCTTGGAACAATCTTACCTGTTGGCTGAACTAATATATCCTCACACTCTCCGTCTCCAGACCTGCAACTGTGCTCAGATACATTGAAAGAGGGAGAGGGTACACACTATATGACCTGGTCATCTCAGGGGATCTAGTCACAAGAAGCAGCATCGCCTCATTGTGATCGATAAGTAGATGCCTTTTTTCTTTTGACCACACCCCCGAAAAAAACCAGGTCATTCAGGTGTACACCCCACCCCATTTTCAATGCATCTGAGGACTTACACCTAGAAAGGAACACGTTTCCACTCAAACTCTGCGAGCAGAAGTAGTAGATGCACATTGCAATGGCATTCCACGCTGTAGAGTTGTCAGCTAAATTCATTCCGGGCAAGAGGAATGAACTAGCTGACACACTTTGTTGACAAGGAAGGTTGCAAGGTCAGATTGCTCCATACATCCCTGCATAATAGAAAGGCTTCTGGTTCATGGGGTTCTCTGGGGATTGACTTGTTTCCCACATGGCTAAAGAGGAAACTTCCTGTGTTTTTTCCCTTTGTCCAGACCCCTGGATTGTGTTCAAAGTCACTTGGCAACTACATGGGATCACATAGATTTTTGTGTAGAATCAGAGGTTAGTCTCCACCCTTTCCTTCAAGAGGAATCTTGCAGTTGCCTAGGTATTGAAGGTTTGGATATGTATACACTAAATCAATTTCATAGCCATTAGTCTACGCAAGTTCCCACAAGTTCCTTGATGCCTTAGCACTCGGTCCTGTGGTTGCTGCTCAAATGGATGTGTAGCAGGCCCAGCTCATGTGGGACAGTAAGTTTCTTGTTTATGGTAACCTTATCTGGATTAAAAGCAGAATTACTGGCTCTTCTTCGCCATTCCTTCTGGCCCTCTCTTAAGGATGAAGCCGTCAAAATGTTTCCCGTTAGATCTGACGATACTGGTAAACTACACTTCTGAGCTCCATTCTTAGGAGAAGTTCTCTCCCCTCCTCACTTAGATGAGAGGAAGAGTGGGGGAATATATACCAACCCGCTGATCATCATGTGTCTGGTTTATTATTCCGGATTGCTATCCCTTTCAGTGGAAGGGATCCCTCCTTTGACCACATACCAATCTTCTTAAAACAAGCCGGGCCCTATCACCCTATTCATCCTTATGGTAGACAGATTGGAAGTTGCTGGAGTCATTTCCTCTTCCATACAGGACCAGGTTAATACACATTTCCGGGGAGGAAAAAGAACCATCCAGATTGGTTCTAGGGGGATGTTACCCACCAATCTGTTAGTCTCCTTACTAAAAGGATGAAAAATTTGTACTGTATTTGTTTTTGTACAAATAACAGATTTTTGAAGATTTTTTTAGCTGTGCAAACTCGAGTTTAAGACTTTTTCTTTTTCTAATTAAACTTTCCACCTCAACTGCCTCAGTCTTGAGCCGAAAGTGAAGAGCTTTTAACAGGTGGGTGTCAGGGCTCCTTGCCCTTGCTCATGACCTATCATTAAAACTTCCTCATAATCTATTTCAACAATCATTCCAACTTGCACTAAAAACATATACTGTACCCTTCTTAAAAGGCTCAGGTTTGTATAGCTAGGAAAAATACAAAATGTCAAAATTGTGACATTTCTACTTCTGCTGATCCTCAAATTTCTTTTAGGGAATTTTCACATTCCAAGTTTTCTTGTTTTTTTTTTTTTTTGTTCTTCCTGCAGGAAAGTCCTCATTATGAAGAGGTCTCTATTCTTTAGCAGGTTTCAACCCCAATGACTCTTTCAACTAATCTTTTGCTTTAGGGTGGACAGCATGACAGCCCTAGTTTATATTGAGAAGCAAAGACGGACAATATTCAAAATTTGTTTTTATTTGTCAAAAGTCAGGAATATCACTTTATTACCCCAGTTTGTTCCAGGAAAGAGAAATGTTAGGGTATATCTGCTAAGTTGTATGTGTCAACATTTACGGAAAGTTGGGGGAAACCAAACATAGTCAAGTTTGTCACCTCTGATGTTAAATTTTAAAACTATGTAGAGAGTTTTTGTTCTTTGGTTCAAGATCCTATGTCATGGACTTTAGACACCATAGTTTAGGGGTAATACGACAATTCTGTGCCTTTCCTCCTTTTGCTAATATACAGAAGCAATAAGTAAATTTAGGTCGTCTACCAATGCAGGAATTATTTTGATAGCTCTGTATTGGTTTCATAGGGAATTATTCACAGTTCTTTGATCACTTCCATTGGACGTTACAGTCTTATTGCTATGCAGGATCAATTTTCTTAGTCACATTTTCATTCCTTGACTAAATCCTGGCGAGATCATCTCAGAGCAAAAGGATTTTCTAGGCGCTCTAAATTGTCAGTCATTGGAACTAGAAGATAATCTATAAGATGCTTTGTACAATTACCAATGAGGTACTTCTTTACATTGGTGCAAGTCTAGGAAAATATTAGCCACAAGCACATATTTGGTTAAAATTATTAAATTTTTTTTTATTATGAAACATAATAAGTGGGCTTTCAATTGATACAATTAAGGGTTTTGGAGGTGTACTCAGGCCTGTTACTAAACATAATGGTTTGAAACTGTCTTCCTGTTTTAAGATCAGAGGGCTTATGGGTATTAGATATTTAGTTATCGAGACATCTCGGTACAACCTGTCTGTGGAAACCTGGATGTGAAATTAAAGTTCCTGAAAGGTCAAAAATATGAACCTAGTAGTAATCTCTTTTGTTTACTTATTGATCTGACTAAGATAATGTGCGAGTTGCAAGCTTTTGCCAAATCGCATTATGTTTTCATTCGATGGTGCAGAGTTTTCATTGTTACCAGCGTTTAAAGGTAATAATTATTGTAAGGTTGAGAAACTTTTAAGTATGTTGTGATACTTTCTTTACAAAATTTAGTAGCTGAGAATTCAGTAGCTAGATCTTGTGCTTCACAGTGCACTGGAAATGTATTTGAAGAAAAGCAGCTCCTTTGGTGACAAAAGTTGAATATGTTTTGGGGACTTAGATGTTCTATAAAACTTATGTCAAAAAATTTTTTTCATGCTTGTCTTGTACAGTCAAAGAAATAAGGGTGAATTAAGTACACCTAATATTAAGAGGGTCGACCACCTAACTTAATTTTACAAAGAATTCATCTAAGGAGAGAGTTTTCTTAGCAAAGCTAGCTTTATAATTCAGTCTTTGTTATTTTACAAGTGTTTTGATTGCTCAACTTTGGGTTCCATTATTCTTTTTTATCTTGAATTTGCTGTTGTTTTGAAAGTTTTGATAATGTAAAGTACATTCACAGGCTGCATTCTTTACTTGTATTTGATCATTAATAAGGTTTTTATCAACATATAGCTTGTGAATACAGATTACAGTATAACATTTAAATTCTATATGTTGACTTAGCTGTGAATGGCTTTTTCTGTTCAGTAAACAGAGAAGACTAAGGTTTTCTCTTTCCATATTGTATCATGGACTTGCAGATGTAGGCTTTTCAAAAGAAAGTTACAGGGGGAAAATAATTTGCTATGTAAAGTTTTTTTTAAGTTTATTTTCACTTACTTAGTGCTGTACTATTATCGTTCCGTCCAAGGTTATGTAGTAGTCAGTAATGCTAGACCCGGGTAAGGTTCATTGACATAATATAACATTTTAATACTAAATGAATTATTTCAATACTTGTGACTAACACAATTTTTCTCGCTGGGTATTAAATGTTTTGACTCAAAGACTTTGGTGTTTGTAGTAGAATAACTTGGCATTCGTGTGGGCAGCTTATGTCCTTCGTTCTATGGAGATTTAGTATTGTAGTGAATGCAACAGATTAGCTGTGGTTGTTTTCTATCTTGATCATGGGGTTGAAAAATCTAATGTTGTATATATAAGCACTGAGAGTTTCACATCTAAAGCAATTATTGTTTTTGATTCACAAAACGGTGAGAAAAAATCTGATGTAAAGCTTTTAAAATTTGTCACTTATTTTCCAAAGGTAAAATGAATGGACAATAAAGAGCCTTCCTTTGTGATCAGAAAATACTGTTAAAGAATTTTGTATTTGACTAGATTTTAAGGTCAATAAATAATTTGTTGTGTTTGATTCTCTTTCCCATGCCAAGCAAACCTGTTAGTTGTATCATCTCTTTTTTTGTTAATAGTGTATTGTCAGGAGAGAGAGGTTCTGAATCTCATTATGATCAATTTACATTTTAAACTTGGAATTATCACTTGCTATGTTTTCATGTTGCTTTCTTTCTTTCTTTTTTTTTTTTTTCTTATTCAAACTGAAAGGGTATTATCATGTAATGAAGTGTCTTCCAAGAGTGTGAGGTGTCCCTCAATGTCAAAATGGTCCACTGTTCTGTTATCACTTGTGTTGATATTTATGTTGAAATGTATTCTGTATCGTAAATTTAATCACTGCCATCATTCTCTTCGTATATTAATAACTATTTGTTCCTAATTGCCAACAAGGAAAGCCTTTTTAGTACAATATATTCCTGTTCTGACCTTGCTAGGCTTTAATCATCTGCACAGTCAGGTGGCATTCTGTTTTATTTCCTCTGAAAATCTTTATCCCGTTTCTTGAAGGTTTGCTTCCTTTTTATAGAATTGCTTCCTCAATAAAGATCTGCATCTTCTTGAAATTTTTAAAGTATTAATTTTCTTATTTCTGAGACCATGGTTTCACAGCAACTTTTGCTCCTATTCCATGCATGTTGAATTGGCTGCCCTCTGTTACTCTTTAAGCATTTTGTTAGGGATGTGGTTAAACTACCAAATAATTATTTTTCTAGCCCTTTCCTGCTCAACTACTATTCAGAAATGTCTTGTGCCCCTCACCTTCCTTGCTAATTCTTGTTGATAGTGTGTTAACCTATTTTTCATGTGAGTGTACTACTAATATCTTGACTTTTCCTTGTACTCTCATCTGTTTCCACTTCTCTGTTTGGTTTATTACTCTCAAATACTGAGGTTTATTTTTATGGTTTCTCGCAAGTTAGGAGTTTACTTGTACATTTTTTTTTGTGAACGCTTGCTTTTCACCTTGTCATAACGTTTTCTCTTCCACAGAATGTACGTCCACTTCCCTGTTAGGAAATTATGCTTCCGGCCCTTTTCATCCACTGCAATCCATAATTACAGCACATTTAGTGATGTCTTTTATGCTGATGAACTTTCTCATATTTTCTATTTTCTCTAAAGGGTTTATATGAATTTTTTCCAGCATCTTTTTCCTTCAAAAGCCAAATCTGTTATTTCCTTCAACTTATTTCTGTGGGACATAAAAAGTCATATGACAATTTAAACAGCTATTTGGCTCCTGTTATATCTCCCCTTGTTGGTGAGTGTGTCAGATTCTTTGGTGAATCATCTGAAGGGGATCCATCCTTTTCTCACCCAGTAATCCAAATTCTTGTTCGTTGTTTCAGTCATCCATAATATTCTTTTCCCTTTCCCAATATTCTGTTGTCATTCCCATCTTTTTATAGAGCTTGCAGGACCCTTTCAGCATTCCTTTTTTAGTTTTTCTCATTGTTGCTAATCCTTGATGAACATCAACAGTTATTTGCACTTCTGATACACCTACCCCTGTCTTTACTCTAGATTTAGTATTAAAGTAGGATCACCAACTTGATGAGTATTTTAATTACTCTCAGCCTCCTTTTGTGATATTTTTAAGTGGTCTCGTTATAGTGACTACATAGTAGCATGAAACCAAACCAATGCTTTCTCAGCCATTGTCGTAAAATCTTTTCTTAACTGCAAAGCATGTTCAAGCAGTTATATCATCATTTCATCTGTATGCTATTAATGTATAACACTTTTTCCACCTCATTTTAGTCTAGTGTGTATTTGTTGCATGCTTTTTTATTTGCTGGTCATCTCTTGTTTTTTTTATATCCCTCCTACTCTCTACAGCTGTTATACTTTTACTTTTTTTTTAACCCATTTATTATGATAACATCCTTCTGTTCACTTCCCTTCCATTTAGAAAATTGTTGAATTTACTTTATCCATACTTTTATTGTTATTATTTCCAATCCTGAATGTCTTCCCTTTTCCCTCTGCTTTATTTAGATTCTGGTTTAATACATCACAAATGCTATTCTCTGTCCTTTCCAACTGCCTTTAGCATTGTGTTCTTTCTGCCTGATCTCTCTTCCTTTCTCTTTAATTGTCCTTTATTTATATTTTGATATCCAATCCAGATTTTCCTATTTGTGACTGTACCCTGATGTCTTTGCTTGCTTCTTTGTTAGAGTGCCCAGCCCTTCTTGCTGGACACGGGCTCTTGCGTTGGCAGCCCGTCATACCCTGATGTCGCATCACACACTACTGCTAACTTTTTGACTGCTGCCTTTCAGTGATTACAGACAAGTTTTTTGCTGCTGTGCAATATTTTGTGACACACTTAGCACACTTTTTTTTTTTTTTTACTTAATTGGTTTCCATGTTTTTTATTTTTTCCAAACTAAAATTTTTTTCCTTTTTCATTCATATTTTTCTCTGTCTACTAAATCAGCTTACAGAAATCTTTGTATGTATCTCCTGACTTGACAGCACAGCCTCTTTCTCTGCTGCAGTCTGTACTTTTTGACATAATGATGTCAATCTATTATCAGTGTGTATCTTTGCCCCTTGAAGATTGTATTTAGTAACTTAATTCTTTGCTTTGACAGAATTTTAAGACACTTCAATCTTGATGTTTGGAGGCTGTGGGTTTACCACAAGAGCCCATCTGGGCCCTTTCTCATAGATTTCTGTTGGTATGCTGTCTCTTACAATTGCATCACAAGCAACAGAACTTTCCATTGCCTAAGTTCATTTACGTCTCCTCTTAGTATTCATTCTGGCTAAGGCAATTGTGCCACTGCATCCGGTAGCCTTAATTTTTATAATTAAAGTATTTGTCCTGATCTTTCAAATTGTCAACCATTTCACCTTTAATTGATATATCTATTGCTATTTTACATATTCTCATTGCTGTTCCATCTGGCTTTCCCTTTCTCTGTTAGTGCTGCTGAACTTTGCACAGGTCATTTATAAAACTTGATCTTTTAGGGATGACAGATACTAATATTTCTTCCAGTCAGCGTTATCACCCTTCCCTTACTTCCCAGACATAGTTTTAACATCTGTTATTGCGCATTAACTGTTTTTTTTTTCGTTTTTTTATCTACCATAAAATTCTTCACACATTTGCCTAAGTTTTTTTTTTATCTACCCCAAAATTCTTCACACATTTGCCTATGTAAAAATTTGCCATTTTTTGGGGAAACTTTATCAGTTTTGTACTGTTATCTTAGAGGAGCCCTATTTTCTTAAGTTTGTTACTCGTTCTTTCCCTAGTGTAATATTCCACTAAACCCTTAAAAATGCATGCTATTTACAATCTTTGGTAAAGTTTATCACATTTTAACTACCACATTTCTTATCCAAACGTGCAGTCTCATTTCTTATGATGTTTTGCTTCTGAATTTAATGTTTACCGTGGTCTCTTGCTTCATTATATCTTATATTTTAACAAGTTTCTCATCCCCTTGTCATCTCCCGTCTACCATCACTACTTGCCATGTTATATGTCCTCTTTTTGTTCTGTTCATCATCCTTATTCATCCACTTGTATTAAGGTTTGTTTGTTGTTGCTTCATCTTATACTGTAACTTAATTCTTGTAAACCCATTAGTATATCTTTCATGCCCATGTTTTTTTTTTTCTCTTCGTAAGATAGCCTGGTGACACCATGCCCAATTTTTCAACTTTGATTCCCCATTCTTCCCAAATCACTTACCTCTACATTTGGTCACCTTTTCCTCCCACTTTTGGGTATTTTCCTACCCATCTTTAGATGTCGGCACTAGTTATCAGTTATGGTTTTTCTTAGCTATCTATTCCTCTTTTTTGCAAAATGGATTTTTTTTCTGTATCCGTGTTAAAACTATCTGTAGTGTTAATCATTATTCATGCTAGTAATCTGTAATTTTAACTTTTCATATTGAATGATGGTTTTCATTCAACTCGTAAGAAAAATTTTAACATGTATTTATACTTTCCCTGTGTTGAAGACATAGATGTTTGTCACCAAGTTTGTTAGGATGTTCTCGTTCCATAATTTTTTTATTTGCTCACCTTATTGTATTGGCCACTAAATCACATAACCTTTATTAACTTTTCATAGATAACTTTTTATTTTACATGAATTTACATATTAGTGTAATAAGTTCCTTTTTTTTTCCCAGGAGATATTTCACCCATTAATCAGTGGCAGTTTATTTCAAAACATCTAAATTGGGTAAATAAAGGGGCCATTTTTGGTTTTTACACTGAGTGGACATTCAAGCCTCTGATTGGATAAATCCTCTCAAATAAAAATTTGGGAGGATTGGATTACTTTCTAGCTGCCATGTTGAGATTCAGAACTTGGTTTTTTTTTTCAGAATGAACAAAAAAGGTGTTTGAAATAACAGGTATGTTATGTATGGAGAAATTTGAATACCTCACAAACTGATCTTTTCCAAGTCTCTCTCTCTCTCTCTCTCTCTCTCTCTCTCTCATTTATCTAAAATTATCTCCTCATTTTATTTAGTGTATCAGTAAAATTCTCTCTCTCTCATTGATTGATATAAAATTATCTCTTCATTTCATTTGGTGTATCAGTAAAATTCTCTCTCTCTCTCTCTCTCTCTCTCTCTCTGTCATTGATTTATCTAAAATTATCTCTTCATTTTGTTTAGTGTAGCTGAAATTCTCTCTCTCTCTCTCTCTCTCTCTCTCTCTCTCTCTTTGATTTATCTAAAATTATCTCTTCATTTTGTTTAGTGTATCAGAATTCTCTCTCTCTCTCTCTCTCTCTCTCTCTCTCTCATTGATTTATCTAATATCTCCATTTCATTTAGTGTATCATTAAAATTCTCTCTCTCTTTCTCTCTCTCTCTCTCTCTCTCTCATTGATTTATCCAAAATTATCTCCATTTAATTTAGTGTATCAGTATAATCTCTCTCTCTCTCTCTCTCTCTCTCTCTCTCTCCTTTATCTAAAATTATCTCCATTTTATTTAGTGTATCAGTAGAATTCTCTCTCTCTCTCTCTCTCTCTCTCTCTCTCTCTCATTGATTTATCTAAAATTCTCTCTTCATTTCGTTTAGTGTATCAGTAAAATTCTCTCTCTCTCTCTCTCTCTCTCTCTCTCTCTCTCATTGATTTATCTAAAATTATCTCTTCATTTTGTTTAGTGTATCACTAAAATTCTCTCTCTCTCTCTCTCTCTCTCTCTCTCTAAAATTATCTCATTTCATTTAGTGTATCATTAATTCTCTCTCTCTCTCTCTCTCTCTCTCTCTCTCCTTTATCTAAAATTATCTCCATTTCATTTAGTGTATCAGTCGAATTCTCTCTCTCTCTCATTGATTTATCTAAAATTATCTCTTCATTTCGTTTAGTGTATCAGTAAAATTCTCTCTCTCTCTCTCTCTCTCTCTCTCTCTCATTGGTTTATCTAAAATTATCTCTTCATTTTGTTTAGTGTATCACTAAAATTCTCTCTCTCACTCTCTCTCTCTAAAATTATCTCATTTCATTTAGTGTATAATTAATTCTCTCTCTCTCTCTCTCTCTCTCTCTCTCTCTAAAATTATCTCATTTCATTTAGTGTATCATTAATTTTCTCTCTCTCTCTCTCTCATTGATTTATCTAAAATTATCTCTTCATTTCGTTTAGTGTATCAGTAAAATTCTCTCTCTCTCTCTCTCTCTCTCTCTCTCTCATTGATTTATCTAAAATCATCTCATTTCATTTAGTGTATCAGTAAAATTCTCTCTCTCTCTCTCTCTCTCTCTCTCTCTCTCTCATTGATTTATCCAAAATTATCTCATTTCATTTAGTGTATCATTAAAATTCTCTCTCTCTCTCTCTCTCTCTCTCTCTCTCTGTCATCGATTTATCAAAAATTATCTCCCATTTCATTTATTGTTTCAGGAAAATTCTCTCTCTCTCTCTCTCTCTCTCTCTCTCTTATTTATCTAAAATTATCTCATTTGATTTAATGTATCCAAAATTCTCTCTCTCTCTTTTATTTATCTAAACTTATCTCATTTGATTTAATGTATCCAAAATTCTCTCTCTCTCTCTCTCTCTCTCTCTCTCTCTCTCTCTGGCATCGGATTAATCCGTAAAATTATCCCCTCATTTTATTTAGTGTATCATTAAAATGAATTTCTCTCTCTCTCTCTCTCTCTCTCTCTCTCTCTCTCTCATCTGATTTATCTGTAAAATTGTTCCCTCATTTTATTTAGTGTATCATTGAAATTAATTCTCTCTCTCTCTCTCTCTCTCTCTCTCTCTCCCCCCCATTGATTTATCTAAAATTATCTCATTTCATTTAGTGTATCATTAAAATTCTCTCATCATTAAAATTATCTCGTTTCATTTAGTGTATCATTAAAATTTCTCTCTCTCTCTCTCTCTCTCTCTCTCTCTCTCTCATTTATTTAAAATTATCTCATTTAATGTAGGCTATCTAAAATTCTCTCTCTCTGTGGCATCGGATTAATCCGTAAAATTAGCCCCTTATATTATTTAGTGTATCATTAAAATGAATTTCTCTCTCTCTCTCTCTCTCTCTCTCTCTCTCTCTCTCATCTAGAATTATCCCTTTTCATGTCATTTAGTGTGTCAGTGGAATGATTCATTGAAAGTGCTTCCTATGTTGATTTTCCTTTTCATTGTCTTATTTAAATTATTCTCTTGTTATAATAACTTGCCATAAATTTAGTGCCAAGACATCCATTAAAGGCAAGCTGGCAACGTTTTTGATGGAAGGATGTAGATAACGGTTAATTAGTAACCCAATCCAAATTAAAAGGATATAGATAAATGTTAATTAGTAACCCAGTCATTAGATAAATGTTAATTAGTAACCCAGTCCAACTCAATGATATAGATAAGGGTTTAGTAACCCAATTCATCTTGTAAAGATATAGATAATGGTTAATTAATAATCCAATCTAACGTGAAAGGACAGATAACGGTTAATTAGTAACCCAATCAAACTTAAAATAAAGATAACGGTTACTAAGTTCCTGGTACTAGAGAGTCTAGCTTATAAGAATGATCTATATTTTAGTTCTATCTAAAATATGAAACTAGAGAAATTTCCATTTATTCAGTAGTGAGTAAGAAGACTGTTTAATGGCCAATATAACCAAGATTTTCTTAATTTGGTAATCAATGGAGCAATAAATTAACTCTAGTTCTGTCCAATTAG